>NC_091312.1:5451878-5626878 GCF_038502225.1 Cherax quadricarinatus | reverse complement strand
TTTTTAGTTCTTTTTTATTTTTGGTCTCATTTAAGGGAATGGAAGACATATTACAGAAATAGAGATGATTTTGATTGGTTTTAGCACTGGAAATGGCGGGGGAAACTGAGCTCAAAGTAGAGAAATTTTAAAATTTTTTTGGCCTTTATTCAAGGGGAAAAAAACAAATTCACACGCCTAAAACCCAGCGGGGTGGGTCTAATATGCATTCAAAAATTTGGGGATGATATTTATCCAATTATTAGAGTATTGCATAACAGAAATCTTCTTTTTTTTGGGGTGTGAATAAAAATTCATTAGGAATAAAAATAAAAAAGGGAATTTATTAGTAAAGCCCTAAAAACGTAACTAATGAACAGGGGAAAATGTTATTTTAGTTCCAGGAATCCCTCATTGTTTATTCTGGCCCCTTTTTTAAAATTTGGGAATTTTTTTAATTTTGTGAAATTAAAAATTAACAATTTCCTATTTAAATTTTTGAAGTTGAAACATTTGGGATTTCATTTTTTTTGGTCAATTGATAGAATAGAATTACTAGTGAAATAGTTAAAATTTGTTTCACTGGAATAATGTAATTGGCCAAAAAGGGGAAGCCAAAGTCAAAAATCCCACCAGAATATCACTGACTTTCAAAATTCATGGGGCATAATTTAAACCAATTTTTTCCATCAAATTTCCTGTATTTTTTTGTTTTATTCCCTTCACAAAAAGATTCTCTACCATTTAAAAAAAAAATAAAAATTTTTTTTTTAAAATTTTTGGGACACTGGGGCACCACTTCAGATTTGGGCCTTGACCCTAAAGGGGGTTAAGGATCATGTTTGGCTTCAAGACGAAGTTTTTTGGGATTTAAGAAGAGTTTTAAAGGGAGGAATGGTGGTTTGAATGGGGTAAACCCCCAGGGAGCAGGAAATGTCTCTTTTGGGTCTAACCGGGACATAGACGGGTAGCTAGTTGAGGGAGGTCGGTTCCATTTTTTTATCCATCGGGAAAGGGGGATTTTCACCAGTGCTGGGGGAAAGTTTGGGGGCCGGTGCGGGGGTTTGAAGGGGGCAAATTTCTAAGCATATTGACCCCAATAATATTTTTTTTAGTAACACGATCTCTTTTTGGGAATATTAAGTTTTTTCCCCTGTGTTTTAAAATTTTTGACAGTACGAGGGAATTCCCGGGTTTGACCTCTTTGGGCGCTTTAAAATTTTTTCCCACCCCTCCAAGCTTCCAGTCAGACATGAGTGCAAGTAGTGGTCCCGGGATAATCAACCAATGATCTAATATAAGCAAGATACATCATTTTCAAATTTTAACATTAGCCCCATACCGGGGGTGAAACCCAGCCACAACTCTAAGTGCTCTCAGCCTTTGTATTGGCGAAAAGTCTCAAAAAAAGGTTCAAGTGGGTGGAACCTCAAAGCTTAGATACCTGTATTTTTCTTACATTTTCCTAGAAGAAAACCCACCATGCAACGGGGCCTGATTTAACTGTGCCTTTTGCCGAGGAGGACGCCTGTTGAGTATCTTTGTTTTTATCCCCGGAGATTTTTAAACCCCCAGGTCCCACCCCAAGGGGGGGTACATAATTAAGAATGTTTTGGGTTTTGGGAGAATGGTGGTGTGAATCATTATGTCATCAGAAAACCCAAAAAATGAGGGGGCTGGCTAGGCATGCATTGGGGGGGGCCCATTAATCAGAATATTTGGGGTGGAACTAATCACACCCCCCCCGGGGGTTCCTAATTCAAAATTTATTACATTTCCCATGTCCCTGAACAAAAACAGATGACTTTTTTGTTGGAAGGAAACCCTTTTAATTACCCGGAGAAGTCATCCTCCAAATCCATTCGGGGTTTCTAATTAATGATTACAGCCGGGAAAGAAATTTCAAAAGCGGATTTAAGGCCGGGGGAAGGTAGGTATGACGGTCATTGTGAGAGTGAGAAAGGGGTAATGCAATGATACACACTTCTCAGGCATGAAGCCATGCACCCGGGAGACAAAAATTTGCTTAATTCGTGCATAAGACGATTAAGAATCACCCTTTTTGAATTTTTTTTAAAAAGCAGTTAGTGGGGATATTGGGCTTGAGTTTTTTTTTTGGGCTTCGAATGGGAATAATGAGGCTATTGGTCCATGATTTAGGAGTTTCCCAGTGACGTGAACCTCATATAATTCAAGAAAAGGATTACCGGGCACCTTACAGCAATCTGAGTATGTTGTGGTAATACCATCCTCGCCAGGTTTACGGGGAGTTCCCCTTTATTTAAAAGGCGGCATCAATTTCATAATTAGTAAAGGAATGTTGGGCCACCCGCCTTTTTACATAGAGCAAACAATTTCATCCCTTGCATCATATTTGTCCAAATTTTGCCTGTGTGGTCCCAAGACTGTCATAGTTAGATGTAAAGCCCACCCCATTTAACCATTTGCCCGGGAAAGGGAGGGAAAAAAGGCTGATCTGCCCAGTTCGTTACTTTTAAATTTCCCCATTTATGTCCTCCATGCCCAGCAAATGGGGGGGAGCATTGAGACCACTGACAAATTGTTCCCAGTCTGTTTGCCGCAGTTCGGTTCAACCCCTCGGGGCAGCAGAAGGGGCTTTTTGGAAGGGGCCCTCACATTTGGGAATGATGCTTCTACAGGCTAGGCCTAGTCTGCAAAAGCGGGCATTTAAAAAATTCAAGTTTGGGAATCATTGTAATAGGTAGGGTTTTTATAAGATTTAAAGGATTATTATGGAAGTCATTTGGATTTAGAGTAGAAAAAAAGGTTTTCCCAGGGGGGCTCAAAGGGTTCTAAATTTCTCACAGGGTCATTGTTAAAGTCTCACAGAGGTACACTCATAGGAATTATCCCACCAGTAAACATGTGCAACAAAGTAAATATTTTGGGGATCAGGGGGAACTTTAAAAAGCCTTTTAATATCTCACCGGGGAGGATAGTATTACCAATTCAGAGAGGTTAGCCTTGGGAAATGATCAGACGCTATATTTTGTTAAAAATGGGACCACAGCGCCGTAATTTTAAAAGCCCAGGAAAGACGGATCCCTTTGAATATGTGGGGGTTTTCGGTCCCCCAAAATTTGCACATTATCATGACTGTTTAAGAGTGACAACAGTTGATTATCTTTCCCAACAAATTGAGAGTTTCAATGTTTTTGTGCCTTGCATTATAATCACCAATAATGAGAGGGTTCAGACTGAGACAATTTGGGGAGCTCCGAAATTTAAATTTATCAGCGGGAGCATTTTAAAAAAATATGTTGAGAGCAGATTTCCCAATATAAACTTAAAAATTCGGATATTGTAGCCCCTCTGTTTTCTTACAAAAGGATAAAGGGTTTTTTAAATATAAACAAAAAGAATTAGTAGTTTTTAGGTTATATGCAACAAATGATGGCAATTTAGGGGTTGGGATTTTTCTGGGGACTCTGAAATTTTGTAGAAAAAATATCAAGGGTTTCAGTGGTTATTTTAAAGGATGAAGGTCAAAAATTTTTTCCCTAAGTGACGAATTTTCCCAAAACTTAAAATAGACAGTTTATACTGGGGTTTGGTGCCATTATGAAAGTCCAGGGGTAGGGAAATTTATTTTCTAGCTTTAAAAAAATTTCTAAATAGCAAAAAGACATAATAGTACAATCATCAGTATTATTTTTATCCATGAGTTCCCCTTAATGATTTCCAAAAGGGGACCTCTTTGGGGGTCTTTGTTTTTCAGAAATCACGGAGTTCTTTTGTTTTGGAATGTAAGGAAGGGGACACTATCCCCCGTGACTCACCCTCCAATTTTTTTTACACTCATCACTGTCATCACATGTACCACTTCCCCCATTAATGACCATGATAAAACACCATTATCCCAAACCGGGGAATTCTACACCGATCTAAAAATACATTACACTCATAATTTGATTTTCATGATGGTCTTTACTGCCCTTATCATCTTCACTGGGATTTAAAAACCACTATCAGATTCATCATTTTTTAATTATTAAACCACTGCAATCATCAGGTTTTTCATCATCACCACACCCATTTTCATAATTGGCTGACAAAACTGTGGGGTTTATGTACCATTTGCACCCCCTGTAAGTTTTTCCTGGGGCCTGGGGTTTTTGTTTCAAACACCACTGTTTCTTCTCCAGTACTGTTATGCAGTTGCATGTTGTGCACCACCCCCCGGGAAATAGCTTCATCTGTGAGACCAAATGATAAAATAATGATTTTTTTGTTACTTTTTTTTCAATAATACACAAAAATGAGACTAATTTTGAGCACTATTTTTTAAGTTTTTCTTTATTTACTTTTACAAACACTGTTCCCCCGTGATTTTTTATAATTGTTGTTTACACACACAAACCATATAAAAAGTTGTTTATTACTATTTTTTTAAATTTTTTATACACATTTACAATCACAGGGGGAAAGCTTCTAGAAGTTCTGCAGCCCCGGGAAAATCTTTTTAGACATGGTGTCATGCACAGTGGTGCAGACCCTCACACATAAAAAAGAGTGTCTCTCGTTTTTGGGGATTTTTTTGTTGACAGATGTAACACCCTTTTGAGCCTTTTCTGGAAAGCAGAGCAGGCAGTTTTATTAGGGAAATGATCACCATGCTTCAGACGGGAAAGGGAGTTGTTGATAATTTGTTTTCTTTTGCAGGTGTTGCCCTTTGGGACTTGAAAATTATTTACCCGATGACAGACAAAAAAAAAATTCGCATATGGTGGTTTGTTTTCTGGTCCTCATCTTATACATATTTGGATTTAGCATGGAAATGTCCAGAAGATGGAAAAAAAGTTTTATGTACCACCTATAACCTTGCAAACACAATCCCGCAAACCCAATTTATGTCACATTTGTCCACTGGGGGCATATTGAGGGTCTAATCAATCAAGCTGCAGGAAAATGGGTCATTGCTGTCCCTTTTTGCTGCCTGCCAGTGTTTGTCATTTCATTCGGGTGAACTGATGACAACAGTGTGACATCTCATTTGTCATGCCACCAAAAAGCCAATTTCATTGCCAGCAAATGCCCGCACCTCACCCCCACGAAAATGCCACCCCCAAATCTGGGCATATGTTTAAATTTGAAGCACTGTGCCCACACATCTGTCATGTTACACGCAAAAAAAAACTGAGTGAGGGGTTTGAAAAAGTTTTCAGTATATAAATATGCCCTTTCCAAGGTATGGTTCTATCATTGTTCAACCAATACCAGAGATACCCCAATAACTTCCCCGGGGATTTTAAATGGAAAAATTATGTACACAGTAACATCCAGTACAAGACCACCGTAGCAGGCCCCAAAGAAAAAAAATTTATACCAAAACCCCTTCCCCCTTTTTTTTGGGGACTGCTTGAAAGAGAGTCTTCCTTTTAACAGAATCAAAAACTCGTAATAAATGCTTTTCCCGAAGGGATAAAATACATATTGAATTTTCTTCAGATAACACAAACACATTTCCCAATCTTTATCACCTGTGCTTCTGCCGGGCCCGGTTTTGTCTGGGGAAGTGAAGATACGGGACATTAGCACAAATCGATTCACTCGCCCAAAACCCGAAACCTGGGGGTTTCAATAGGGGGTCTGTTGACCAGTATGATTTTACAGTGTGCTTATACACATGTGGATAAGCATTATTGTGGCAAAGAAAAGATACATCTCAGCCAAGGCCCCCTTCCACTGGTGTAGACGTGATTTTGTGAAAGTATTGTGTTTGCCATGGTGTAATCAAGTATGTGTTGCTTTCCTGACAAAATTTCATCAGGGTTCCAAAAAATAACCTAAAATTCCCCGTTACTGGGGATTGTTTTCCCGTGTACAAGATGGCCGATTCCACTTTGGCTTTTTAATGTTTTGTGGGGGTTTGGGAACAAAAATTTGGGAAAACCCGAACCCGGGTGCTGTCTGCTGGTGGGTACTGAACATTTACAGGGGGTTGGGGTTTTAGTTTTGGGGGTGAGGTTATGGGTTTTGGAGGTTGGTTTGGGTGGGGGGGGATGGTGGGGTTTTTTGTAAAAACAGTTTAGGCAGCCCGGGATGGGGGGGCATGGCCCACTGCTGGTGCCTACTGCCGGCCCCCACTACCACCACCATGCCCCATTTTTTCATCCCAATTGCAACACAATCATCTTCATTTCCCCTATTGTTCCCTGTACAGCCATGAGATGTACCCCAGATGTACTCCTTCCCCGAGAAAAAATGGCACACTACCAGAGCGCATATATCACATATATACTGACGCCACTGGAGAATGTTCCACTTCACTATCCACTGGAAGTGTTTTCAAGAGCTTGTAGTTCATATTCACTATCACTTTATCACCAATGTCATATCTGGGGTCCGGATTTGGGAAAATAGGGGGTTTTTCTTTGTTTGGTAATAACTGAACGGGAACAAGACGCCCACAGCAGAGGGGGAAGGGGGGAGGGTCCCCCTGGTTTTTTCATTTTTACCGGGGATTATGGTTTAGTTTCGGGCACAACTTCATCAAAAATTTTTAAATCATCTTCACTGGCACTTCCATCTGTATTAGAACTGTCAATAAAAAAAAGGTCCCAACTTTGCCGAGGAGGAGGAGCTTTATACCGCGAGGCATGGGGAACAAGGCACCCTTTAAAAAAGGTTTCCCCAAAATTAAAAATGGGGCCCAGGGTTTTTTTTTACACGACACCATTTTTTCAAAATCTAGGGGGCCCCCCTTTTTTCCCCCCGATTTTAAAGGGTTTTTAATTTTTGATTTTGACGCCCAAAAACCCTGGGGGAAAACTGTACTTAAATAATGGAAACCCCGAAAGGGTTAACCCTTGACTGTTTCCGGGCGTGATATATATTTTCTTACAGCCAATGTGTTTGACGTATAACATACCCCAAAAATTCTAAAGGGTTAAACCCAAAAACCCGGGGAAAGCGGCCCCAGAGAATGGGGCTGTGTGGCCCTGTGTGCAGTATAAAAAAAAAACCTGCAGCAAGCAGTGCATAAGAGAAAAAATGGGGCCCTGTTTTTGGATTAGAATGCCGACTTTTAGGGTATTTTCATTTTTATGGTTATACAGTGGACCCGGATACTTTTTAACCCGTTTCTGAGAGCTCATCGATGCCGAATTATTAACAATTAATTTTTCCCTTTAAAAAATAATGGAAATCAAATTAACCTGCAAAAACCCCTGCAAAAAACTTGAAAAAAAATTTTACCACATGAAAAATTAAGTTTTTATAAAAAAACTAAGAAAAGCCCCAGTTAGTAGTACTTTAATAACCATAGAATAATGAACTTACCTTTTAAAGAAGATATGGTGATGATTGATGGATGGGGGGAGGGGGGAGGTTGGTTAATGTTTTTAAGGGGAATTTTTTTTCCCTTAGGAAATTGAGATAGCAAGGGCCTTTCCGGGGTTTTTTCCCTTTTTTCTTTTTAAAGCCACTTAGACCAGTTGGAGTCACGGGCCTCTGTCGCACAAAAATCTGTCCCAAAAGCCTTACCCCCCGCCTTTTCATTTATTTTTTAAAAATTCCACCAAAAAGCATTGTAATAGCCAAAAGGGATGGCTTGCAATGGCTGTGTTAGGGGGGATTTTCATTCTATAAAGGTTTTCAGTTCAAAACCCCCTTTGCACACATTTCCCCAATTTTTGAAGTAGGCCAAAGGGTTCCAAAATTTGGGATAGGCCTTTCAGGTTAGCCCCAAAACCCCTTTAAAAACTTTTTAATTTTTATATTTTTTCACCCTTTTTTCCCCAGGTTGGCACGAAAACTTTTTGGGGGCCCCTGGTGACTTTTTTTTTTGGGAGAAACAAACACCAAAAAAAACTGTGATAATTTTGGTTTTTGAACGTTAGATGCGAGCACACCCGGCTGGCCGAAAAACTGGTACTTTACGTACCCGGCCCCCATTTTAACGGGGGCGGGGGGTTTTTTCGAGTGGCGAGCAAAAATTTTTTTGAAAAGTATCAAAACCGATTTTAAAAGGGGTACCATGCCATCGAATGCCGGGGGTCCACTGTATTCTCATTTTCGTAGTCACATTTAATAGAATGGAAAGCATATTATATGAATGGAGGTGATTTTGATTGGTTTTGTGCAATAAAAATGTCCAACTAGCCATTCTAATATGCAGTCATGAATGGGTTGGCATTATTTATACATTCATTACAATATTGCAGTAGTCTGCAAAACGGTAAATCTTCTACTTTTTGTTTGAATAAAAATTCAGAATAGAAAGCAAGAGTAATATCAGAAGGGCCTCAAGACGTGACTGATAAACAAAAAAAAATGTTGTTTTAGAGGCAGGAATGCCTGCATTGTTTATTCTGGACCCTATTTTGAAATTGGCATATATTTTAATTTGTGTGAAATTGGCCAAATTGCCAGTTACTGATCACTTTATTGGGTAGTTGAAATTGGTAAATGGGCAGTTTTTGTACTCAATTGATAGAACAAATGGGGTTCTTAAGAAATAGCTATGAGTTTGGTCGACTGGAACAATGGAATCAGCCAAAAATAGGTCTCAAAATGGGCGAAATCGCTGATTCGTAAATATTGCTGAGGTCGTTAACGTCACAAGAGCGTAATTCCGTAAGTTTTCCATCAGATTTTGTACTTTTGGTGTCATTACCATCGGGAAAAGATTCTCTATCATTTCATAAGGAATTTTTTTTTTTTTTTTTCCCAGTATTTTGTGACACCAGGAGACACCTCAGGATTTGGGGTTGCGACAGTCAAAGGGTTAATGCAGCCCAGAGCCATATTATTACCATCAACATACCATGTTCACTGAGTGTGATCATTTCTAACAACTACCTTTAGATTCCATCATGAACAAAGGGAGAAGTAATGAATAATTCATGCCAAAAATTGTAAACAAAAGTGTTATATATTAACCCTTTCAGGGTCCACAGGCCCTCTCAGAGACTTGTTCTCAGGGTCCCCCCAATTTCAAAAAAAAAAAAAAAAAAACTTATGAAAAGTTAGAGAATCTTTTCCCGATCATAATGACACCAAAAGTATGAAATTTGATGGAAAACTTACGGAATTATGCTCTTGCGAAGTTAGCGGTCTCGACGATGTTTACGCATCGGCGATATTGCCCATTTTGAACCCTATTTTTGGCCAATTCCAGTGTACTAGTCGACAAAAATCATGACTATTTCGCTAGAACTCCATTTTTTCTATCGAATGAATACAAGAAACCACCCATTTATCAATTTTAACTATCCAATACAGTGGTGAGAATTTAGCAATTTTGCCAATTTCACACAAATTTCAAAAGATGCCAATTTCCAAATAGGGTCCAGAACAAACAAGAAAGACATTCCTGGCACTAAAATAAGTTCTCTGTTCATTAGTCACATCCCCAGGCCCCTCGTATATTTCTTTGGCTTTTCACTTTGAATTTTTATTCTTACAAAAAATAAAAGATTTACTGTTTTGCAGACTACTGCATTAGTGTAGAAATGGTATAAATAATATCAGCACACTTGTGAAAGAATATTAGACTCACCAGTTGACGTGTATTGGACACTTGGCATGATTTGTTTACTTTTGAACTTTGGTAAAAATCGAACATTTCTGCTACTTTGAGCTCAATTTCAAGGCACTTTTCATTGTAAAAGCAGTCAAAATCATCTCAATTTCTGTAATATGTCTTCCATTCTATACAATGAGACCAGGAAAACTAGAATACAACAATAAATACCATACAAAATTACAGTGCAAAGTTGCTGTTTTAATCCAAAAACATGGTCAAAGTTTTTTTTTTCCCATTACGCACTGTGTGCTGCAGGATTTTTTTTTATACTGCGCACACTGACCACATAGACCCATTCTTTCATATGTAGGCCCACCAGCTTTCTCTCACTAGATTTGAGGGCGCTAGAATTTAGGCATGCTAGTACTTCAAAAACCCTGGGGCATAAGCTGCACTAGTACGGCTGAAACCCTGCAAGGGTTAGGGGGGGTGACTTCGCCAAAGCAGATTCATGCACCTTTTTTTTTTCTGGTGCTGGACCAGAGAAAACTACTACCCCTCCATAGCATATAAACATTGCATGTTTATATGCTATGTAACATGTTTCTTATATAATTTTGAAGAAAATATCATAGATGGATAAATGCAAATGTCTATATTAATGTTAAATAAGACATTTAATGTGCCTGAGATTGATTATTATTATGTACTGGTCTCCCTCAACATTCGCGAGGGTTAGGGGATCAAGAGCCTCGCGAATGTTGAAAAATCGCAAATGTTTGGTGTCCCAATATATTGTAGGGAAATATAATACGATACTGCTTCCTTAACTTGTTGAACCGTGAACAATCACAAAATACATGAAAATGTCGTAAATTGTACTAAATACATACATGTTATGGTTTAATAACATGTATGTTATTAAATACCACTGCCTCCACCACTGCGAGTCCCTACTACCCTCCCTCCGACCCCTGCAATTGGTAGCCAGCCCTCCCACCAGTGTGGTGAGTGTTTTGTTTGTTCATTATTTGCTATTAAACTACAGTATAAATAATGTAAACCCATTCATGACTGCATATTGGAATGGCTATTTGGACAGATATTGGACAGTGACATCATATGTTTACTCTTGAACACAGCAAAGAATCAAACATTTCTGCTACTGCTAATAATAACAATAGTAATAATAATAATAATAATAAATATGATAGAATTGAAGAAGGAAATTGTACAAAAATAGGAGGGAGTGGTTGACACATTGTCAGTGTGGCTTTGTTTATGCTGGAGTGAGCATTAGTCTCCGTACTCTTCCAAGCAATTCACAATAGTTCATTGTGTTTGGTGCTTGTAGATTGAGTGCGACTGGAGTAGTAGAGGCAGTGGTTGAGGCAATGGTAGAGGCAGCAGTTGAGGCAGTGGTATTTAATAACATATATGTTATAAATAATAACAGTTCTTGTTATTGTTAATAACATGTATTATTATTATTATTAATAACATGTATGTTATTAAATACCACTTCCTCAACCACTGCCTCAAGCGCTGCCTCTCCCACTGCCTCAACTGCTTCCTCAACCGCTGCCTCAAGCGCTGCCTCGCCCACTGCCTCAAGCGCTGCCTCGCCCGCTGCCTCAAGCGCTGCCTCGCCCACTGCCTCAAGCGCTGCCTTGCCCACTGCCTCACCTACTGCCTCAATCGCTGCCTCTACCATTGCCTCAACCGCTGCCTCAACCGCTGCCTCAACCGCTGCCTCACCCACTGCCTCAACCGCTGCCTCAACCTCTGCCTCAACCGCTGCCTCAACCGCTGCCTCAACCACTGCCTCAACCACTGCCTCAACCACTGCCTTACCCACTGCTTCACCCACTGCCTCAATCGCTGCCTCTACCATTGCCTCACCCACTGCCTCACCCACTGTCTTAACCGCTGCCTCAACCGCTTCCTCAACCACTGCCTCATCCACTGCCTCAACCGCTGCCTCAACCGCTTCCTCAACCACTGCCTAACCCACTGCCTCAACCACTGCCTAACCCACTGCCTCAACCACTGCCTCAACCACTCCAGTTGCACTCAATCTACAAGCACCAAACACAATGAATTATTGTGAAATGCTTGAAAGAGTATGGAGACTAATGCTCACTCCAGCATAAACAAAGCCACACTGACGATGTGTCAACCACTCCCTCATATTTTTGTACAATTTCCTTCTTCAATTCTATCATATTTATTATTATTATTATTATTATTATTATTATTATTATTATTATTATTATTACTATTGTTATTATTAGCAGTAGCAGAAATGTTTGATTCATTGCTGTGTTCAAGAGTGAACACATGATGTCACCGTCCAATACCTGTCCGAATAGCCATTCCAATATGCAGTCATGAATGAGTTTACATTATTTATACTGTAGTTTAATAGCAAATAATGAACAAACAAAACACTCACCACACAGTGGTGGGAGGGCTGGCTGCCAGTTGCAGGGGTCGGAGGGAGGGTAGTAGGGACTCGCAGGTGGTGGGAAACTTAAATATGATTTGGTGGCTGGAAATTTGGCGGCTGGGAATTTGGCGATTGGGAATTCGCGATTGTGTGAAGCCCGTGAAAGTTGGAAACGCGAATGTTGAGGGAGACCTGTATTAGTATTATTACTATGGTGTTAAGAGTAGAGGGACACTCTTAGTGAACGAGTAACAAAGGCAGACTGAGTCACAAACATATGAGCGACCGCGTCCTGCTGGCAAGCGGATGCGTCTGGTACTGGCGATTTGTGAGCGGATGTATGAAAATGGGGAAAATTTTGCCAAAAAAGGTGGCTGAAAACTGAATTGTTCGATAACCAGACCAGACAAAAACTGGGATTCCACTGTACATCTGGATAAACTCTCAATCTTGTAAAATATTTTTTATTTTATTTTTTACTTGCTTTTGTGTTTTTAGTTGTCAATTCAATTATTCAGTGGTAACACCCCATACAACATAGTTTTCTTTGTTTCAAGATTTTGTCTTGCATACATATTTTTTGGTCAGTAGACCTTAAGTATAGGTTGTTGATCAATAATTGCTCTCACCACTAGTAGAAATAATTCTAACACAATAGTTTTCTTCGTTTCATTAATATTTTAGTTAGCAGGTTGATATTATAAGGTGCAGTGTTTTGGCGCAATCATTAAAGTACAGTACCATTAAACATTTACATTTTTCATATCTGTGGAATGACTTTTCTCTTATATTTCTCCTCTATCTCCATATCTCTTTACCTTCTTTAATATTTGCCAAGGGAAAATAATTTTTTTCCTTACCTTTCTATTTTTTTAGCAGAATATAGTGGAAATTGCTTCTTATTTACAGACCAGCATTCAGCTTATTGTAGTTAATTTTGAATGGTGCTTTTAACTCTAGACCAGTTGAAAGTGTGAAACTGGCCGATAGACATACAAATATAATGCAAATTCCATTTCAAGTGTGAGAGAGCTACAGTTAGAAATAGAATAATAGTTTAATTGGTTTTCTGCTAATAAATCTTGTCTGTTTTTAAGAACAATTTCTTTTAGTTGATCTTGTGTTTAATAGTTGTACGGCCAGCATTGTTGTTCTAGTAGTGTTTAATTTTCTTTTATAATTATCCAGTATCAAAGTGATAATTACAAAATAAAG
Organism: Cherax quadricarinatus; assembly: GCF_038502225.1. Classification (NCBI taxonomy): domain Eukaryota; kingdom Metazoa; phylum Arthropoda; class Malacostraca; order Decapoda; family Parastacidae; genus Cherax; species Cherax quadricarinatus. The sequence continues at coordinate 5,613,745 of NC_091312.1, read as the reverse complement.
ATTTTGTTTTCCAAATTCTTCCTATAACAGATAGCCTGTATTCTTTTCTGTTCAAATGACATTAAAACATTAAAATTATTTACTCCAAGTATTTACTTAATTTTCTTTACCCAGTCCATGCATCCCTGCTATTAATAAAAGTGTAGTATTTTGCACCCATTTATCTAATTTATTCTCTTTCTCCTTTCATCTCAGGGATCACTTAACAGAAAGATGGTAAATGAATCTCACCTGTTTCCTGCTTGCCTTTCTTTTATACCTTTTTTTTTTTGCATGCTTAGTGGGAGGGTTTTGTGTACTACTTCAATTTTAAATACAATACTACTTAACTAATACTGTTACTGCAGTTAGGATTGTCATCATTATTATCAATGTTCACTTTAAACAAAAATGTGTTTCTCAGACACTTTCTGGTCATTATAATTATTCCAAGCTCTTGGTTTATCCCAGTTGTGAATCTCGTTGTCCTGTTATAAAAAGAATGGCATTGACAGGTGTCTTTTAACCCTTTTGGGGTGGGTCCCATTGTACTACAGCTTTGAAGCCCAGGTCGGTCCCATTGTTCTACGTGATAAGCTCAGCTCTCTCAGATAATCTCTGAGTGGTAAATTTGGACCTAGATATGAGAGAATGGGGTCTAACTGTAAGTGTACACCATATAAAAAAATCCTGCAATATGCAGTTCATAACGAGGAAAAAATTGCAACTGTGCTTTTGGTTTAACCCTTAACCCTTAAACTGTCCAAACTTAGATCTACGTTCACCTGCATGGCGCTCCGAATATTTTGAAAAATAAAAACATGATTTTTTGTTTTTAAATTAAAGAGGGCAATTTTCTGTGTGGTATAAGACCAAAAAAAAAAAAAAAGTTTAGGACCAGTACTTACTGAGAAATAAGACCATGTAGTTGGCTCTGGATGCTCACCTGACGGCAACATCCAGTCCTGCTGCTTGCAGAAGTGTTGCCGATTTACCTTTTTTTCTTGTTTTTATTTTAATTTATATAATTTTTATGTTCTGATAATTACAATTTATAATAGTTCTTGTGGTTTCATAGCCAATCTTTGTTCTGACACTAATATTATGTACTGAAATAGTACTCAGATTGTAACAATCACACTGACAGGTGAACATTTTCACCTGCCTTGGTCATTGACTATTGTCTAGAAATATGTACAAAGTATTTATAGGTCCCAGTAATGTTTTAGACATGCTGGAGTATGAAACTCCTTGAAGCATGGTGTTATGACAAGGGTCAGAATGTGCCCTGCTGGAAGAACCTTGCCTTTAATATATTTTTACTCTTGCACACAAACATGTCTTTGTATGTCTGTCTGTCTGTGTGCCTGCCTGTCTGTCCGTCTGCCTGTCTGTCTATCTGTACATCTATCTGTCTCTGTCTGTACCTAGCTCTGCTTATCTGTCTGTCCAGTTCAGCTTATCTGTCTTCTGTGTGTGCGTAGAGTATAATATGAACTCCTTGAATAATGGTGTTTTGACAACGTCAGATAACAAAGTGACATTTGATGAATGTGTGCTGCTGGAGGGGAAACCTTGCCTTTATATGTTTTTACTCTTGCACACAAACATGTGTCTGTATGTATGTATGTCTGTCTGTGTAGCTCTGCTTATCTGTCTGTCTAGTTCTGCTTGTCTGTCTTTCTATCAGCCTGTGTGTCTGTCTTTCCATCTGCTTGTCTCTGTCTCAGGGAGCGGCTGGTAAACCTGTTGGTTTGTGGTGTATGTGCTGCTCCCAGATTGCTGAGCAAGTGACACTGCTATTACTTGCATCATGTTTATTTATGTCTTATATCTACAAACACTGTATAGCACTTGGCCTGGAATTTTTGGGTTATCCTAGGTAATTTACATAATATATAATAACTGTATTTATGAGTACATGTGAGAGACAGAGATATAGACAGAGGTACAGATAGTGATATAGATAGACAGATATATAGATATAGACAGACAGAGATATGGACAGATGCAGACAGAGACAGCCAAGCCAGCCAGCTAGCCAGCCGAATACATAAGAACATAAAGAAGGAACACTGCAGCATGCCCACTGGTCCATGCAAGGCAGGTCCATATCACCCCCAGCTTAGACCAATGACCCACCTAGTCAGGTCACATCCACTGAAAGAAGGAGCACAACATCTGACTCTGTAGCACAAGCTAGTCAGGTCCAACTCACACCCACCCACACCCACTCAAGCATTTATCTAACCTATTTTTACTTTCCTCTTTAAAGGTGAGTGTTAATATGACATGAGTGAATCACTGGTGTTTGCCACGCTATTTGCTCTAAATGGCGCTCAGTTGAACTGGTGCTCCCACAAGGTACTAAGTGGTCCCCGATTTTTTTCATAGTGCGCACACTGAGTGCACAGACTCATTCTTTCATATCTAGGCGAATCAGGCCTATAGCACCAAATTTGAAGGAATGAAAAATAAAACGTCGATATATGCTTGGAGCACTCTGCACGTGCATGTATATCTATTTGTGGACAGTTTAAGGGTTGAAACAGTGACTTTCCAGTGTATTTCCATAGGGGTTTTATGGTTGTATTCTCAGTTTCTTGGTCTCTCAATACAACGGAAATGTTTGATTTTTGCCGATATTCCAGAGTACACAAATTACATCACTCATCTAATATGTGTTCACAAATGCGCTGTCAATATTACAGTTATTACAGTAATTCAGTATTCTGCATAATGGCAAATCTTCTATTTTTTGTGTGAATAAAAATTCAAAATGGAAAGCAGGTGTAATATAGGAGAGGCCTAGGGATGCAACTAATGGACAAAGGAAATGTTTTTTTAGTGCCAGGAATGTCTATTTTGTTTATTCTGGACCCTGTTTTTAAATTGACAATTTTTTTTTATTTTGTTTGAAATTGGCCAAATTACTGATTTCTGATCACTGTTGGGTAGTGAAAATAGGTAAAGGGGTAATTTCTTGTACTCAGTCGTTCGAATAGAAGGAATACTAGTGAAATAGCTATGAGTTTGTTTGACTGGAACAATGGAATTTTCTGAAATTAGGGCTGAAAGTGGGTGAAATCGTTGATATGTTAATGTCCCCGAGACCACTAACTTTGCGAGAGGGTAATTCTACGGGTTTTCCACCAAATTTCATACTTTTGGTCTCATTACTTTCAAAAGAAGGTTGTCTATCATTTCATGAGTTTTTTTTTTTTTTTTTAAATTCTCCGACCCTAAGAGCAAGTTTCAGATCAGGGGTCCCAACCCTGAAAGGGTTAACTGGAGCTGGGTGCAAAAATCATAATGTATTTTTTGGCATAAATTAATAAACTTTGTTTTAACTTTGGCTTTCTATAAGAATATATGCACTTTCTCTTTAAATACATATTTACATGGGTATAATGGTGTAAATACTTTTACTGATAATTTAACTGCACATTACATTATTTCAGACCCCACAGAATGAAGTCTGGTTTTCCCGTGGCCACAATGTTGCAGGAAAAACTACATTATATGATATGGAGGTGGGTAAACTCATATGTAAGTAAGATTGTGACTCAGAAGTTGATCATTTTATCCTCTACATTTATGTTGGATTTTGAAGTTTAAAGTTCAAGGATAAACTTACAAGAACATTAATTTTTTCAGGTTGATCATGGTCAACGACATGTCCTCACAGCTTGCCAGGATCGTAATATCAGGGTTTATAATGTTAATACTGGCAAGCACTCTAAAACTTTCAAAGGTTCTATTGGCGATGATGGAACTCTGATAAAAGTAAGCAAATAAAATGATATACATTAAGTACTGTAGCATAAAATGTCAAGTACGTACAATGGAACCTCGGCTTTTGAATGCCCCTCCATGCTAATTTTTCAGGATGCAAACAGTTACTTGATCGATTTTTTGCTTCTGGATATGAATGAAATTTCAGGATTCGAACTTCTCCCTCAAGGGAGGTTCCTTGGTGAGGAGCTCTTGGTCAAGGGAATTGGATCTGTGCTCCACTTACCTAAATTAATGATAATAATAATATGTAATAATAATAATAATAATTATTATTATTACATTAAGTACTACTAATAATACACTGCAGCAGGCCTGTTGGCCCATACTAGGCAGGTCCTTCACAGCCCATCCCACTAACAGAATATTTACTCAACTTAATTTTCAATGCCACCCATGCAATAAGCTTTGATAATTTTAGTTACTCGTGTGCAGGTCCCACTCACATCCAACCCCTCTCACTCATGAATTTATACAACACAAATTTGAAATTACCAAAGGTATTAGCCTCAATAACCATACTAGGCAGATTGTTCCACTCATCAACATAAGAACATAATGCTGCATCTGATGATGTACAGAGTGGGGTTATAGAGTCTAGAATATTGGGTAGCTCGGAAGGGAGATTGGATAAGTTTGTGAGCAGACCTTCTGCAGTGTTCTTCCATTCCTATGTTCTTATGTGGGATAGCGATGAAGAAGTTTCTTGGCAAGTGGTTCAGCTATGTTATAGAAGCCACTATTCTGGTTGAAGTTGTCGGATATAGAAATAAGTGATGATTCCAGGTTGTGTGAATTACGGTGTTGTACACACGCATTCCTTGTATCGTCAGACCTGCTTGCATATTGGTGTTCTGAAATACATGTTTGGAGGTCCCTTGATGTTTTGCCCACATATAATTTGTTGCAGTCATTACAAGGTATTATGTATACCCCTGCAGAGGGTGGAAGCTTGTCCTGTCTATCACTGGTAATGTCCTTGATGGCTGTGGTTGTAGAGGTAGATACTTGGAATGAGGTATTGGAAAAGATGTTGGAAACGTGTTTGGCAATGGAGTTGGTGGGGAGGACTATGTATCTCTTCTTGGCAGTGTCTTCTCTGGGTGTGTTGAAGATGTTTAATGCCCGTCGTCTGCAGTCTCTGATGAAGTGACGAGGATAGTGGAGTTTAGAAAATACTTGTTCAATTATAGTGCATTCTTCCTCGAGAAACTCATTGCTGCAGATTCTGAGTGCACGCAGGAAGGAGCCTATAATTACACCACATTTAGTTTTGGTGTCGTGGTGAGAGTAGAAGTGGAGAAGATCGTTTTGGTTGGTGGGTTTTCGATAGACTTTAAAATGAAGTTCGTGGTCAGCTTTGCAGAGAAGAACATCAAGGAAAGGAAAAGTGTTGTCGGCTTCATATTCAAGTGTGAACTGAATTGAAGGCTCGACCTGGTTGAGCTTGTCTTGGAGAGCTTGAAAGTTGAAGCGTCTAGGAGTTAAAAAGAAAATGTCGTCAACATAACGGAGCCAGGTGACAGACGAAGGAATAATGGCGGAGAAACGTTCGGCTTGCAGAGGTTCCATGTCTAGGTTCGCCAGGACCGCACTGAACTTAAACAATGCTACAAAGGAAGCTTTTCTCCAAGCCAGAACACTAGGCACAACACTCCGGGGCAACATGAACAGACGCACCGCTGAAATCATTTGCAGCAGAGTTACCACAGCAAATGTTCAACAGAAGATCGGACTTACTAGGAAACTACAAACACTCTGCGATAATAGTAATTGGAAAAGTTTAGGAAGGCCTGAAATTATTCAAAATCTTTCATCTCGTCCACTGTCAACCACAGAAACTGAAGCCCTCAGCTTAGGCCTCAAATTCGCAACAGGAATTACGAAACCAAAACAAGACCTCAATTTCATCGCCAAAAACTACAGACACATTGACTCCGACTTCCAAAAAGGTTACCTTCAAGGCATCATCTCAGCAGCCATCTCAACACGCAGCTCCCCAGTCATACCTCGACGTTACGTCAATGCACTCAAAGGTTTAGCAGAAGACACGACCATCAGGGTCACCACTGCTGATAAAGGAGGTGGTGTTGTTATCATGAACACTGACGATTACAGGAATAAAATGCTCAACCTACTTAATGACCCAGATACCTACAAACCTCTCACAACTAACCAAGTGGACAACCTTACTAAAACTTTTCTTCAAAGGACTCGCCGCATTCTGAGGGTCTCAGAACAAGGGAAGAAACTTCTGCACGCCATGCCCAGCAATCCCAGACCTGCCAGAATGTACGGTCTGCCAAAAACTCACAAGCCTAGTATCCCACTGAGGCCCATATCCTCGGGAATAGGCAGTGCTCCCCACCAGCTCTCAGGAATTCTCTCAAAACACCTCTCTAAACTCTTGGGCACTATCAGTCCAGCACATCTCAAACACTCGGGTGATCTTCTCAATCGCATTCGCAACATCAACATCAGGAACAAGAAACTTTCCAGCCTTGACGTAACTTCCCTTTTCACCAACGTGCCTACTACACAAGCCATCGATCTCTTGCGCAGGAAAATTGACGATTCACTTGATCTTCCTATTCCAGCCAGCGATTTCATCGACCTTGTTGAACTATGTGTTGGCTTTACGTGTTTCTCTTTTGAAAATCACCTCTTTCAGCAGACTTTTGGACTACCCATGGGTTCACCACTCAGTGCGGTCCTGGCGAACCTATACATGGAACATCTAGAAGCCGAACATTTCTCCACCATTATTCCTTCGTCTGTCACCTGGCTCCATTATGTTGACTACATTCTCCTCATAACTTTTAGACGCTTCAACGTTCAAGCTCTCCAAGACAAGCTCAACCAGGTCGAGTCTTCAATCCAGTTAACACTTGAAGAAGAAGTCGACAACACACTTCCTTTCCTTGATGTTCTTCTCTGCAAAGCTGACCATGAACTTCGTTTTAAAGTCTATCGAAAACCCACCAACCAAAACGATCTTCTCCACTTCTACTCTCACCACGACACCAAAACTACACGTGGTGTAATTATAGGCTTCTTCCTGCGTGCACTCAGAATCTGCAGCAGTGAGTTTCTTGAGGAAGAATGCACTATAATTGAACAAGTATTTTCTAAACTCCACTATCCTCGTCACTTCATCGGAGATTGTAGACGACGGGCATTAAACATCTTCAACACACCCAGAGAAGACACTGCCAAGAAGAGATACATAGTCCTCCCCACCAACTCCATTGCCAAACACGTTTCCAACATCTTTTCCAATACCTCATTCCAAGTATCTACCTCCACAACCATGACCATCAAGGACATTACGAGTGATAGACAGGACAAGCTTCCACCCTCTGCAGGGGTATACATAATCCCTTGTAATGACTGCAACATAATACGTGGGCGAAACATCAAGGGACCTCCAAACACGTATTTCAGAACACCAATACGCAAGCAGGTCTGACGATACAAGGAATGCGTGTGTACAACACCGTAATTCACACAACCACTTGATAAACTACAGAAACTCAAGACTTATCGCCACAGAAGACAACACTCAATACCAAAGAATCCTGGAATCATCACTTATTTCTATATCCGACAACTTCAACCAGAATAGTGGCTTCTATAACATAGCTGAACCACTTGCCAAAAAACTTCATCGCTATCCCACATAAGAACACAGGAATGGAAGAACACTACAGAAGGTCTGCTCACAAACTTATCCAATCTCCCTTCCAAGCTACCCAAGATTTTAGACTCTATAACCCCACTCGGTACATCATCAGATGCAGCATTCTCCACCTGACCTCAGCATTCTGAACCTGACTATAAATACTCGAGTACCGTCCACCCCAGGTAGATCTGTTTGTGACTTGAAAAAGCCCACTGTGTGGGTGAAACGTTGTCAATAAAGGATCACATTATACTGCATGTGTGTGTATATTTCCATAAGAACATAAGAAAGGAGGAATGGTATACAATACCGACAAAATGAGATTAAGACACATGTGCAACATCTGGGTATCTTTTTTGTAGACGTTTCGCCATCCAGTGGCTTTATCAATACAAATTCTAGGACATAACTTGAAGACAGTAGAACTATGTACAGAAGATGAGGTAATCAGTCCCTCAACCTAGGAGTAGGTGCGAAGAGCACCATAGTCGTGGAGATTCTGAAGCAGAAGAAAGGATCCTGGCGCTTATATAGTAACGTCAGGTGTAGCAGACGAGGGCATATTCACTGGTAGGCGGGATTCCCCAGTGGAAGTAGGTCCTTCCCAAAGAGATGGGTTAGTTGTAGTAGTAGTAGTAGTTGTCGTAGTCGTGAAGGCTATGTACATGTCCTCAGAATTAAGATTCCATGATGTTGCAGTGTCTGACAAGTTGTGTACGAATGGTATACAATACCGACAAAATGAGATTAAGACACGTGCAACATCTGGGTATCTTTATTGTAGACGTTTCGCCATCCAGTGGCTTTATCAATACAAATTCTAGGACATAACTTGAAGACAGTAGAACTATGTACAGAAGATGAGGTAATCAGTCCCTCAACCTAGGAGTAGGTGCGAAGAGCACCATAGTCGTGGAGATTCTGAAGCAGAAGAAAGGATCCTGGCGCTTATATAGTAACGTCAGGTGTAGCAGACGAGGGCATATTCACTGGTAGGCGGAATCCCGCCTACCAGTGAATATGCCCTCGTCTGCTACACCTGACGTTACTATATAAGCGCCAGGATCCTTTCTTCTGCTTCAGAATCTCCACGACTATGGTGCTCTTCGCACCTACTCCTAGGTTGAGGGACTTATTACCTCATCTTCTGTACATAGTTCTACTGTCTTCAAGTTATGTCCTAGAATTTGTATTGATAAAGCCACTGGATGGCAAAACGTCTACAATAAAGATACCCAGATGTTGCACATGTGTCTTAATCTCATAAGAAAGGAGGAACACTGCAGCCAAGCCTTTTGGCCCATACTTGGCAAGTCCTTCACAAATCCAGCCCACTAACAGAAATGCTACCCAAGCAATAAGCTTTAATAATCCTGTGATAAATGGTTTAATAATCCTATTTAATCATGATGTGCAAGTCCCACTCGAATCCAACTCCTCTTACTCATGTATTTATCCAACCTAAATTTGAAATTACTCAAGGTTTTAGCTTCGATAGAACCTTGGGTAGCTTTAAAAAGAGATTGGACAATTATGTGAGTGGGAGGGGATGGGTATGATTGGTGTCATGGGTACATAATAACATTAGAAAGGAGGAACACTGCTGTAGGTCTGTTGGCCCATACTAAGCAGGTCCTTCACAGATCTAACCCACTAACAAAATAAACGTACCCAAGCAATAAGCATTGACAATTCTATTTACTTATCTTGACTGTGTGCTAATGGAGATACAGGAAGCTGACATCGAAGAAATTCTGAACACTGACAATGATGCACATGTTGTGCATTCTTTAAGTGATGGTGAAATTAGATGAATTGTGATATATAAATAAGCCGTAGAGTTGATATTAGCATCATATTGAAGTATTTTGGAAATGAATGGTATAAAATACCGACACAAGGGAAATATAAACACGTGCAGTTTAATGTGATCCTTTATTGACAACGTTTCGGCCACACAGTGGGCTTTTTCAAGTCACAAACAGATCTACCTGGGGTGGAAGGTACGCGAGTATTTATAGTCAGGTTCAGAATGTTGAGGTCAGGTGGAGAATGCTGCATCTGATGATCTACCGAGTGGGGTTATAGAGTCTAGAATCTTGGGTAGCTTGGAAGGGAGATTGGATAAGTTTGTGAGCAGACCTTCTGCAGTGTTCTTCCATTCCTATGTTCTTATGTGGGATAGCGTTGAAGAAGTTTCTTGGCAAGTGGTTCAGCTATGTTATAGAAGCCATTGTTCTGGTTGAAATTGTTGGTTATAGAGATTCTGGTTGAAATTGTTGGTTATAGAGATAAGCGATGATTCCAGGATTCTTCGGTATTGGGTGTTGCCTTCTCTGGTGATAAGTCTTGAGTTTCTGTAGTTAATTAAATGGTTGTGTGAATTGCGGTGTTGTACACACGCATTCCTTGTATCGTCAGACCTGCTTGCGTATTGGTGTTCTGAAATACGTGTTTGGAGGTCTCTTGATGTTTCGCCTACGTATAATTTGCTGCAGTCATTACAAGGGGTATACATAATCCCTTGTAATGACTGCAGCAAATTATACGTGGGCGAAACATCAAGAGACCTCCAAACACGTATTTCAGAACACCAATACGCATGCAGGTCTGACGATACAAGGAATGCCTGTGTACAACACCGCAATTCACACAACCATTTAATTAACTACAGAAACTCAAGACTTACCACCAGAGAAGGCAACACCCAATACCGAAGAATCCTGGAATCATCGCTTATCTCTATAACCAACAATTTCAACCAGAACAATGGCTTCTATAACATAGCTGACCCACTTGCCAAGAAACTTCTTCATCGCTATCCCACATAAGAACACAGGAATGGAAGAACACTACAGAAGGTCTGCTCACAAACTTATCCAATCTCCCTTCGAAGCTACCCAAGATTCTAGACTCTATAACCCCACTCGGCAGATCATCAGATGCAGCATTCTCCACCTGACCTCAACATTCTGAACCTGACTATAAATACTCGCGTACCTTCCACCCCAGGTAGATCTGTTTGTGACTTGAAAAAGCCCACTGTATGGGCAAAACGTTGTCAATAAAGGATCACATTAAACTGCATATGTGTTTATATTTCCATTGAAGTATTTTGTTGTGCCTCCTAAGAGCAGGAATTCCGCTGGAACTGATTAATGCCATTTCAATTAATTTAAATGAGGAAAATTGACTCAGCATACGAACAAATCGCTATACAAACGAAGTCATGGAACAGATTAAATTCTTAAGCTGAGGTTCCACTGTACAATAAAATCTCTCCTAGAAGAAGTCATGGAAGGATATTTCTAAATTGTAGATAATAGAAATAGAGCAAAAAAATTCAGACTTCAAACCCAATAAATACTTCAGAAAACATTTTCTCTATTTCAGAAACTAGTAAAATGTATAGATTTTATAAACTAAAATTTGAAATTTGAACCTTTTGCTCCTGTTTGTTATTTCTGTACTTTGGAAGTGGTACCGAGTTCAAAATTTATACACGAATGTGTATAAATTTTGGGTAAAGGAGGTTTTGTGTGCGAGGGGCTTGGACTTCCAGCAGGCATGCGTGAGCGTGTTTGATAGTAGTGAATGGAGACAAATGATTTTTAATACTTGACGTGCTGTTGGAGTGTGAGCAAAGTAACATTTATGAAGGGGTTCAGGGAAACCGGCAGGCCGGACTTGAGTCCTGGAGATGGGAAGTACAGTGCCTGCACTCTGAAGGAGGGGTGTTAATGTTGCAGTTTAAAAACTGTAGTGTAAAGCACCCTTCTGGCAAGACAGTGATGGAGTGAATGATGGTGAAAGTTTTTCTTTTTCGGGCCACCCTGCCTTGGTGGGAATCGGCCAGTGTGATAATAAAAAAAAAAAAAAAAAAAAAATAATGTGCCTCCCCACGTCTGTCGGGTCAGGGTAACATCTCGTCTTGGGTGTGTTCTTCCCTTTCTAATGCCCATTTCCTTCTCTGCTTTACTCTTGTAGATGAATGGTTCAGGCAAGTGAAGAATTCCTAACTTGTGTTTTCTTGGCTCCTGACCCCTTCTCAGGTTATTATGTGGGAGCTCATTGATGGACAGCTAGGCCATTTTCTAGTTAGTGCTTGATAAACCATACCACGGGCGGGGATAGAACCCGCGATCGGAGAGTCTCAAAACTCCAGACCATCATGTTAGCTACTGGACCAGCTAGCCACAGTAAGATTCGTACAGTTGCTAACGTGATGGTCTGGAGTTTTGAGACTCTGATCGTGGGTTCTATCCCGGCCTGTGATATGGTTTGTTTGCATTCGTGTCATTACGATTTCGTGAGTCACGTTAATGGCTTTGAGGGGACTTGAGCTAGAGTTCGTCACAGCCCCGCTACCTGGAGATTAATCTGTAAAAACTTGCATTTGTGGTCACAGTGGTGCCTATGCTAACCTTCCTGTGGTGTAGAAATATACCTAGTTGGATGAATCTTATTGTGGCTAGCTGGTCCAGTGGCTAACGCAATGGTCTGGAGTTTTGAGACGCTCTGATCGTGGGTTCTATCCCCGCCCGTGGTATGGTTTGTTTGCAATCGTGTCATTATGATTTTGTGAGTAATGTTAGTGCTTGATCATTGGGGGCATCATCTTTGTCCTTGAGCTGTCTTTGTAGTAGAGTGGACCCCTGTTCGCAATGCTTTCGGTATCCGATAAATCCGGTATCCGATGCATTATATTGCAAAAAATTTGCCTTGGTTCTCGTTACAAAACCCGGTATGTGATACGATTCGTATGAGATGTGTCCATGTGTGGCCTGAACTGCCCCATGTGTGCCAGTGTTTACAAGCCAGCCAGTGTGCGCGCATCTAGGGATACATTCGGTGCATTCCATATTATCCATATTATCACTTGCTTTTGGTGCTTGTTTCTGCAAAATAAGTCACCATGGGCCCCAAGAAAGCTTCTAGTGCCGACCCTGTGGTAAAAAGGGTGAGAATTAGTATGGAAATTAAGAAAGATTTTGAAGGGTTTGGGACTAACCCTGAGAAGCCTATGCCAGTTGTGTAATCCATTGTGCCTACTTCAAAAATTAAGGAAATGTGTGCAAAGTGGGTTGAACTGCAAACCTTTATGGATGAAAATCACCCTAACACAGCTATTGCAAGCCGTGCTGGTGACTATTACACTGACAATGTTGTGAACCACTTTAGGAAAGTCATAAAGGAACGAGAAGTACAGGCCTCTATGGACAGATATGGTGTCCAGTGACTCTCAAGCTGGTCCTAGTGGCATTAAAAGAAGAAGGGAAGTAACCCCGGAAAAGGACTTGCTACCTCAAGTCCTAATGGAGGGGGACTCCCCTTCTAAACAATAGGTTCAACACTCTCCCCTCCTCCCATCCCATTAATCATCACCAGATCTTCATTAAAGGTAAGTTTCAATTGTTCTATTGTTATTATTCTATTGTTATTGTTGTTATTGTAATTATTCTATTGCATTAAACTTAATATTTCATGTGGTAAAAAAAATTTTTTCATACTTTTGGGTGTCTTGCACGGATTAATTTGATTTCCATTATTTCGTATGGGGAAAATTTATTCGCTTTCCGATAATTTTGGTTTACGATGAGCTCTCAGGAATGGATTAATATCGCGAACCGGGGTCCACTGTACTCTGGTTTAGCCCCTTTATGGGTCTCTTCATCTTTCGTTTGGAGAGCTTTTTCCCATCAATTTTACCTCCACAATATTCATTCAGCATTGTGTATCTCCTTCCAACTTTTGCCCCATCTCCATCTTGGGATACTAGGGGGTTCTGGCTCTGTTTGCAAGACCTCTGTTCTGCCCCAGCTTTTTTCCTGTAGTGTTCCATGGCTGCCCCTCCTTTGGATGTTTGGCATTTTTCTCCATTCTTCTCTTCAGCTATAGGATTTCTTCTGTGTAGGGGCTATTTTTATGGCAGAGCATCATTGCCATTGCTTGTTCATTTGGGATACCTTGCTCTATCTTAGCTGTATCCCAGCCTCTGGTTTCACTCTGGGGATCATGAAGCTCTTCCTTCTGATGTTCCACTCAAACTTGGTTTCCTAGAGTTTTTCGTGTGCTGTGGATAAACCTTTTCATCTAGTGGACATCTCTATTCAAGATGGTGAATATTATCTTCTTGAGTCACCCTACCTTGGTGGGACATGGCCATTGAGATAAAAACAAAAACAAAAAAAAAAGGTCTTAGAAAACTCACCTGTGTAGTTTTTTTTTTTTTTTTTTTTTTTATGTGATTGGCACAGTACATCAAAAATTAAATAGCTAGTGGAGAGGCCTTCTTAGCACATGATATTCAGTTTTGGGTAAACATTTTTAATTACATTTATGGAAAAAATCACTTTATGAAGGAGCTTTATAAGAGAGTTTACTGTATTTAAAAAAAAAAAAATAATGTAACCTACTTAATTTGTATAGTACATTCTTGACTTTTTAGTATTAATAAAACCTGAGTTGTAAATGCTGCAGTGAGGCAGGGTAATATTTTGTGAAGGTATTCAGGGAAACTTGTTAGCTGGACTTGAGTCCTGGAAATGGGAAGTACAGTGCCTGCAGGGGGGTTTGGGATATTGGCAGTTTGGAGAAACGTCAAAGCTGTCATATCTGAGCACCTCTGCAAAGACAGCGATTATGTATGAGTGATGGTGAAAGTGTTGAATGATGAAAGTTTTTTTCTTTCTTTTTGGGTTTTTCTCTCTTCAGTCACCCTGCCTCGGTGGAAATGGCCGACATGTTAAAAAAAAGAAAAACTGGTACACTATATATTTATTTTTGGTTAGATATCTTAGATCGTGACAAAGCAATTTAGATTGCCTGTTGTCCTGAAGATTGTTCCATATTAAATATTTAATCCTCTTGATGTAACAGTACATGAATATGAGAGACCTGGTGACTTGGGTGTGCTGCAGTTTGACTCTTGCCATGCACCTTTGATTTATGAAAGTGTTTACCGGGTTTCCATATTAAGACTTAGTACCACCAGTAATGTAAGCAAGTCAAGAATGATGCTGTCTGCTTCCAGTTTGTAGTGTAGGTTACCTAGCACCAGTAATTAATTCTACATGCATAATTTGATTGAATTTCACATCTCTCTTGCATTGTTGTGTTATATGTGGTTCAAGAAGGCAAAATATGAATATCTATATGTATTTGGTTTGCTGTAAATGTTGTAACTTATAAATAACAAAAAGTTATTTTTGAAAGTAAAAATTGACCAAAGTATTGATATTGCAGGTTATTCTTGATCAGAGTGGCATCTATGCTGCTACCAGCTGTACAGATAAGAATATGTGCATCTATGATTATTACTCTGGGGAGTGCATGGCTACTATGTTTGGCCACTCTGAACTCGTTACTGGACTACGCTTCACAAGTGATGGTAAACATCTCATAACTGTTTCTGGCGATGGCTGCATCTTTTTGTGGAAGTAAGTTTTTAATGTTTAAACTTAAGGATTTCTGTGTATTTTGTCTCAAATAGGTTTTCAGGTCTTCATAGTGATTGAAAGAAAGAAAAGTATGCAGTTGCATCACTTTAACTCTTAAACTGTGACAGACCTGACCAAAAAAAAAAAAAGTTCTGGTGGGCCCCCGAGTATCGTGAGCCTCGCGCTTTGTGAATTTTGACTTTTGGCAACTTTTTTCGTCAAAATATAGCCTCACATTTCGCCTTGCAATTCGTCCATATGGAACATGGCTGGCATACACAAAGGCTCCCACTCACTGTTCAGAGAGTCAGTGCGACATTGTTTCTGGGCAAGTGACCATCACCTCACATGTTCATACGATACATTTCATAATAATCCATAGTTTTTTGTGCGTGTAACTGCTAATAAGCCACCATGGACCAAAAGAATGCTCCTAGTGCCAGCCCTTTGGTAAAGAAGGTGAGAAACATGATAGAATTCAAGAAAGAACACACCAGCCAGAGTACTTCCCCACACCAGCCAGGGTACTTCCCCACACACATGATTTGAGTTGAGTGGGACTTGTGCATGAGTGAATAAAATTATCAAAACTGATTGCTTGGGGAGCATTGAAAATTGGGTTGGGCAAATATTCTGGTAGTGGGATGGTTTGTGAGCAACATGCCTAGTATGGGTCAACTGGTCTGCTGCAGTGTTCCTGCTTTCTTATGTACACCAGCGAGGGTACTTCCCAAAACAAGCCAGCCGGGGTAGTTCCCCACACAGGATTTGATTTAAGTGGGACTTGCACATGAGTGAATAGAATGTAGATGAATGGTTCAGAGAACTGACAAGTTGATAAATTAGACACAAAAGAGGAGCTTAGGGTTGCTAAGCTTGAGATACGGCGACTGACGGAGGAAAATGAGGATTCAAAGTAATCCTCCTGTTGTGAGTCCTCAGGTCAAGAGAGGAATGTGGTCAGTGGCCGGCCAACATGAAACAAAGCTGAAAATCAAGAAGAATGTTGGAGTGGCGGAAGCAACTTAGATCCAGAAGACTGCTGTGGAGACTTCCAACCCATTTTCGGTGTTACCAGACGAATGTGTGTTGTCTACTGGAAAGGTCGCAATGAGTACCAAGGAATCATTGGCAGAGGAGAGTGAGTCGACATCCCTTGAAATTCTAATGAAGATCATTGAAAACGTCACTACGAACTCCACCAGTGAAGGTAAGAACATTGTTTTAGTTGGGGACAGTCAAGTGAAATTTATGGATAGGGCATTTTGTCTTAGGGACAGGAAGAGGAGGCAGAGGGTATGTTTTTCTGGGGCTGGGATGGGGGATATTGTTAGCCATCTGGACGACACCATGAAAGGTAATGGGAGCAATCCTATTATCTGCCTCAGTACGGGAGGCAATGATGTCGGTAGACATAGGAGTGAAGACCTGATTAGCAGGTATAGGACAGCAATAGCGATAATTAGGAAGAAGGGTGGGAACCCTGTGATATGTGGCATTTTGCCCAGGAGAGGAGTTGGAAATGAATAGCTGTCCAGGGCAATTGGTGTCAACTGCTGGCTGGACAAACACTGTAAGGGAAATGCAGTGACATTCATAGACAACTGGGACCTCTTCTATGGCAGAAATGACATGTATGCCAGGGATGGGATTCACTTATCTAGGTTTGAGGTGGGAGCACTGGCCAACGCAGTGGAGGGAGCTGTTAGGTCTTTAAGCTAGAAATAGATAGTGGTATGGGTTTTCGTGGAAAATCAATGTATTCTGAGTGTAGCAATAGTGTGAGTTTTAAGGAATGAGGAAGAATTATTGGTGAACATAGGAAAGCCATTGGCATTAGGTGATAAGGAGAGTAACAGGCATAGTGGAGGAACAGAAATCAGCAGGAAGAAATAAGAGAAGGGAGGGTTTCTGAAAATATATTATACAGTGGACCCTTGGTTTACGATATTATTTCATTCCAGAAGTATGTTCAGGTGCCATTACTGAACGAATTTGTTCCCATAAGGAATATTGTGAATTAGATTAGTCCATTTCAGACCCCCAAACATACATGTACAAACGCACTTACATAATTGGTTGTATTGGGAGCTGATCGTAAAGCGGGGGTCCACTGTACTAACAGTCGTAGTGCGAGAAATAAGATTGATGAATTGAGAATAGTTGCAAGTGCGGGGTAACATAGATGTTTTTGTCATAACTGAGACGTGGTTTAATATGAAAAATGGGGACATGCCTGCTGAATGTCACATTCAGGGTTTTAAATTGTTCCAAGTAGACAGAAATATCAGAAAGGGGGGTGGGGTGGCACTATATGTCCGAGATCGTTTAAGTTGTTGCATTAAAAACTGGTATAAAGTCCGAAACACACACTGAATCTGTTTGGGTAGAATTTTCAGAGGGGCATGAAAAATTGATTTTAGGCGTGATATACCGTCCCCCAAACTTGGATAGAAACCAAGGAAGACTACTGTGGGAGGAAATTGTTAAGGCCACAAGGCACGATAACGTTGTAATTCTAGGAGACTTTAACTTTAGTCAGATTGACTGGAATTTTTTGACAGGGAATTTAGAATCTAATGACTTTTTAGAAGTAGTTCAGGATTATTTTTTGAAGCAGTTTGTGACAGAACCTACAAGGGGTAGTAACCTGCTTGACTTGGTTCTGGCAAACAAGGAATCACTTGTTAATAATTTAGAAATTTCAGAGGAACTTGGCACAAGTGACTACAAATCAATTTCCTTTAGCATTGAATGGAAGTATGATATTAGGGATAACTCAGCAACAGTCCCAGATTTTCACTTAGCAGATTACAATGGGCTTAGAGAACACTTATCACCTGTTGACTGGGGTAACAAAGAGAGCTATCAATATGAGAGTTTTCTAAACACTATACATACTGCCCAGAGAACATTTATCCCGTATAAAGAATTTTTTTTTTATTATTATCACACTGGCCAATTCTCACCAAGGCAGGGTGGCCCGAAAAAGAAAAACTTTCACCATCATTCGCTCCATCACTGTCTTGCCAGAAGGGTGCTTTACACTACAGTTTTTAAACTGCAACATTAACACCCCTCCTTCAGAGTCCAGGCACTGTACTTCCCATCTCCAGGACTCAAGTCTGACCTGCCGGTTTCCCTGAACCCCTTCATAAATGTTACTTTGTTCACACTCCAAAAGCACGTCAAGTATTAAAAACCATTTGTCTCCATTTACTCCTATCAAACACGCTCACACATGCCTGCTGGATCCAAAATGGATGAATAATAGGCTCAAATATCTTTTTGGACAGAAAAAGGAATTTATAGGCGCATAAAAAGAGGTGAGGGTCATCTTATGAATCAGTATATTGACATTAAGAGGAACATTAAAGAGGGGATAAGGAAAGCTAAACAGGACTATGAAATTAAAGTTGCTAGGGATTCGAAAACTAACCTGAAAAGTTTTTTCCAGGTTTATAGAACAAAAGTTAGAGATAAGATAGGTCCCCTTAAAAGTAACTCTGGGCATCTTACTGACAAGGAGAATGAAATGTGCTCTATTCTTAACAATTATTTTCTCTTGGTTTTCACTCAGGAAGACACTAACAATATCCCAGCAATTAACTTTTATAGTGGGCCTGATGATGATAAATTATGCAATACCACAGTCACTACCGAATTGGTTATCAAACAGATAGACCGGTTAAAGCAAAATAAATCCCCGTGCCCTGATGAACTTTTTTCAAGGGTTCTTAACCCTTTGAGGGTCCGTCCTGTAGATCTACGGCTTTACATTCAGGGTCCAAACCGTAGATCTACGTCATGAGCTCAGCTCACTCTGATAAACTGTGAGTTGTACATTTGGGCCTAGATATGAGAGAATACATCTATGTGGTATGTGTGCACCACATAAAACAGATCCTGCAGCACGCTGTGTATAATGAGAGAAAAAAACTGAAATAATGATTTTTCGATTAAAACAGCGACTTTGCAGTGTTTTTTTGTTTGTTTTTTATAGTTCTATTTGCGATTTCTTGGTCTCATTTGATAGAATGGAAGACATATTACAGAAATAGAGATGATTTTGATTGGTTTTAGCACTGGAAATGGCTTGAAACTGAGCTCAAAGTAGCAGAAATGTTAAATTTTTGCCGATATTCAAGAGTAAACAAACGACCTCACACGTCTAATACATGCCAGCTGGTGGGTCTAATATGCATTCACAAATATGGTGATGATATTTATACAATTATTACAGTATTGCAAAACAGTAAATCTTCTATTTTTTGGTGCGAATAAAAATTCATTATGTGAATAACAAATCAAAATGGAATTTATTTGTAAAGCCTCAAAACGTAACTAATGAACAGAGGAAATGTTAGTTTAGTTCAAGGAATACGTACATTGTTTATTCTGGACCCTATTTTGAAATTGGAATATTTTGAACTTCGTGTTAAATTGGCCAAATTAACAATTTCCGATCATTTTAATTTGTAGTTGAAACAGTTGACTTGGCGATTTCTTGTGCTCAATCGATAGAATAGAAGTAATACTAGTGAAATAGCTAAGAATTTGGTTGACTGGAATAATGTAATTGGCCTAAAATGGGAGTCAAAGTCGGCAAAATCGCCGATTCGTAAATATCGCTGATGCATCAAAATTTGCGAGAGCATAATTTCGTCAATTTTCCATCAAATTTCGTACTTTTTGTTTTATTACCTTCACAAAAAGATTCTCTACGATTTCATAAGAAAAAATAACAAATTTTTTTTTTTAAAATTCTTGGACACTGGGGCACCACTTCAGATTTGGGCCTTGGACCCTGAAGGGGTTAAAGAGTATAAAATGGAACTTTGTGAACCATTGACTAATATTTTTAATATTTTTCTACAAACAGGTGTAGTGTCTGATATGTGGAAGATGGCTAATGTACTTCCTATTTTTAAAGCAGGGGACAAGTCGTTACCATCAAATTACCGCACAATAAGTCGAACCTCAATTGTAGGCAGATTACTATAGTCACTTATAGCTGATAATATAAGAAGCCATCTCGATAAGCACAGCTTGATTCACGAGGGGTCGTTCTGCCTAACTAATTTGTTAACCTTCTTCAGTAAAGCTTTTGAGGCCGTTGATCACAATAAAGAATTCGATATTGTTTATCTAGATTTTAGTAAGGCTTTTGATAGAGTACCACATCAGAGACTTTTGAAGAAAGTGGCTGCTCATGGCATTGGGGGAAAAATGCTGTCATGGATCGAGTCATGGCTCACTAATAGGAAGCAGAGAGTGTGCATAAATGGGGTTAAATCTGAGTGGGGAACTGTAACAAGTGGCGTTCCGCAGGGATCAGTTTTAGGCCCATTGTCGTTTATTATATATATAAACGACCTTGACGAGGGAATTACTAGTGACTTTAGCAAATTTGCTGATGACACGAAGATAGGTAGGATAATCGATTCAGACGTTGATGTCTCACAACTTCAGGAGGATTTAGAAAAACTCAGTTCGTGGTCAGAAAAGTGGCAGATGCAGTTCAATGTAGATAAATGTAAAGTTCTAAAGCTCAGAAATGTCCATAGCCCTAGCACCTACCAGCTTAATAATGTTGAACTTAGCCGTATAGAATGCGAGAAGGATTTGGGGGTTATGGTAAGCAGCAACCTTAAACCAAGACAGCAGTGCCTAAGCGTGCGTAATAAGGCAAATAGATTGCTGGGATATATATCAAGAAGTGTAAGCAACAGAAGTCCAGCACTTATACTTCAGCTTTATACATCTTTAGTAAGGCCTCACCTAGATTATGCAGCTCAGTTTTGGTCTCCATATTACAGAATGGACATAAATTCGTTAGAAAACATTCAGCGTAGAATGACAAAATAATACAAAACATTAGAAATCTTCCTTATGAAGAAAGATTGAAGTCCCTTAAATTATATTCACTTGTTAGACGAAGAATGAGGGGAGACATGATCAAAGTGTATGAGTGGAACATAGGTATTAATAAGGGGGACATTAATAAGGTCTTGAGGATATCTCTCCAAGAGAGAACCCGCAGTAATGGATTCAAATTGGACAAGTTTAGATTTAGAAAGGATGTAAGAAAGTATTGGTTTGAAAATAGGGTAGTTGATGAGTGGAACAGTCTACCTAGTTGGGTTATTGAGGCTAAAACCTTGGGTAGTTTCAAATTTAGGTTGGATAAATACATGAGTGAGAGGGGTTGGATTTGAGTGGGAGTTGCATATGAGCAGGTAGAGTTATCAGAGCTTATTTCTTGGGTGGCATTGAGAATTCAGTTTGGCAAATGTTTTGTTAGTGGGATGTATTGTAAAGGACCTGCCAAGCATGGGCCAACAGGCCTGCTGCAGTGTTCCTCCTTTCTTATGTTCTTATAACCCTAGCACTTATAAGTTAAATAATGTAGAACTTAGCCATACAGATTACGAAAAGGACCTGGGGGTTATGGTGAGCAGCAACCTTAAACCAAGACAGCAATGCCTAAGCGTATGTAATAAGGCAAATAGATTATTGGGATTTATATCAAGAAGTGTAAGCAACAGAAGTCCAGAGGTTATACTGCAGCTTTATACATCATTAGTAAGGCCTCACCTAGGTTATGCAGCTCAGTTCTGGTCTCCATATTACAGAATGGATATAAATTCATTAGAAAACATTCAGCGTTGAATGACTAAATTAGTACATAGCATTAGAAATCTTCCTTATGAACAAAGATTGAAGACTCTTAAATTACATTCTCTTGTTAGACGAAGAATGAGGGGAGACATGATCGAGGTGTATAAGTGGAAGATATTTTTTTTTTTTTTTTTTTTTTTTTTTTTTTTTTTTTTTTTTTTTTTTTTTTTTCCCAACAAGTCGGTCGTCTCCCACCGAGGCAGGGTGACCCAAAAAGGAAAGAAAATCCCCAAAAAGAAAATACTTTCATCATCATTCAACACTTTCACCACACTCACATTATCACTGCTTTTGCAGAGGTGCTCAGAATACAACAGTTTAGAAGCATATACGTATAAAGATACACAACATATCCCTCCAAACTGCCAATATCCCAAACCCCTCCTTTAAAGTGCAGGCATTGTACTTCCCATTTCCAGGACTCAAGTCCGACTATATGAAAATAACCGGTTTCCCTGAATCCCTTCTCTAAATATTACCCTGCTCACACTCCAACAGATCGTCAGGTATTAATAAAGGGGACATTAATAAGGTCTTGAGGATGTCTCTCCAAGAGAGAACCCGCAGTAATGGATTTAAATTAGACAAGTTTGGATTTAGAAATGACATAGGAAAGTACTAGTTTGGAAATAGGGTAGTTGATGAGTGGAACAGTCTACCTAGTTGGGTTATTGAGGCTAGGGCTTCGGGTAGTTTCAAATTTAGGTTGAATAAATATATGAGTGAGAGGGGTTGGATTTGAGTGGGACTTGCAAATAAGTGGATAGAGTTATCAGAGCTTATTTCTTGGGTAGCATTGAAAATTGGGTTGGGAAAATGTTTTGTTAGTGGGATGGATTGTAAAGGACTTGCCTAGTATGGACCAACAGGCCTGCTGCAGTGATCCTCCTTTCTTATGTTGTTATGTTCTTACTAATGATGTATAAAGCTGCATTATAACCTCTGGACTTCTGTTGCTTACACTTCTTGATATAAATCCCAATAATCTATTTGCCTTATTACATACGCTTAGGCATTGCTGTCTTGGTTTAAGGTTGCTGCTTATCATAATGCCCAAGTCCTTTTTGCAATATATATGGCTAAGTTCTACATTATTCAACTTGTAAATGCTAGGGTTAAGGACACTCTCCAGCTTGAGAACCTTGGAATAATCTACATTGAACTGAATCTGCCACTTTTCTGACCAAGAACAGAGTTTGTCTAAATCCTCCTGAAGTAGGAGGATTTAGGTAGGATAATCAATTATCCTACCTATCTTTGTGTCATCGGCGAATTTGCTCATATCGCTAGTAATACCCTCATCAAGGTCATTGATATATATTATAAACAACAACAGGCCTAAGACTGATCCCTGTGGTACGCCATTTGTTATAGATCCCCACTCGGATTTAACCCCATTTAAGCATGCTCTCTGCTTCCTATTAGTTAGCCATGACTCGATCCATGACAGCACTTTTCCCCAATGCCATGAGCTGCCACTTTCTTTAACAGTCTCTGATGCAGTACTCTGTCAAAAGCCTTACTAAAATCTAAATAAACAATGTCAAATTCTTTATGATGAAATTAGGACACGTGCAACATCTGGGTATCTTTACTGTAGACGTTTCGCCATCCAATGGCTTTATCAATTCAAATTCCAGGACATAACTTGAAGACAGTAGAACTATGTACACAAGATGATGTAATCAGGCCCTTAACCTTGGAGTAGGTGCGAAGAGCACCGTAGTCGTGGAGATTCTGAAGCAGAAGCAAGGGGCCTGACGCTTATATACTAACATCAGGTGGAAATGGGACATGTAGCAGATGAGCACATAGTCACTGACTATGCCCTCATCTGAGGGCATAGTCAGTGGCTATGAGGTAACCAGTCCCTTGAGGGACTGATTACCTCATAAAGTTATCTGATTACCTAAAAGTTATCTGAGCCTATTATTCATCCATTAGGGATCATTTCTATTCGATCTAATTTCCTTATATGGGATAAATGTCCTTTGGGCAGCATGTATTGTGTTAGGAAAGCTGTCATACTGATAGCTCTCTTCGTTATCCCAATCCACAGATGATAAGTGTTCTCTTAGCCCATTGTAATCTGCTAAGCGTAAATCTGGGACCAGTACTGAATTATCCCTACTATCATACTTCCATTCAATGCTAAAGGTAATTGATTTGTGATCGCTTGTGCCGAGTCCTCTGTAATTTCTAAATTATTAACAAGGGTTTCCTTGTTTGCCAAAGCCAAGGCAAGCAGGTTATTTCCCCTTGTAGGCTCTGTCACAAACTGCCTCAAAAAACAATCCTGAACTACATCTAAGAAGTCGTTTGATTCTAAATTCCCAGTCAAGAAATTCCAATCAATATGACTAAAGTTAAAGTCTCCTAGAATTACTACGTTATCGTGCCTTGTGGCCTTAACAATTTCCTCCCATAGTAGTCTCCCTTGGTCCCCATCTAAGTTTGGGGGACGGTGTATCACACCTAAAATCAATTTTTCATTTCCCTCTGAAAATTTTATCCAAACAGACTCTGTATGTGTTACTTCAAACTTAATACCCATTTTTATGCAGCAGTTCAAGCGATCTCAGACATACAGTGCCATCCCACCCCCCTTCCCGATACTTCTGTCTACTTGGAACAATTTAAAGCCCTGTATGTGACATTCAGCAGGCATGTCCTGATTTTTCGTATTGAACCATGTCTCAGTTAAGGCAAATACATCAATGTTACCTGCACTAGCAACTAGTCTCAACTCGTCCATCTTATTCCTAGCACTATTTGTGTAATATATATTTAAGGGGACCCTCCTTTCTCTTTTCCCTTCCTGCTCCTTTCTATTATTCCACTAAACCTATTACTGTCCTTGTCACCTAGTGCCACTGGCTTTCCAATATCCACCTCATTTTGCCTATTACTAGTCCTCCTAGTACTCGTATTACTACACTGGGACTTCACTGTTTTCCCGCCAAAACCCATACCACTAACTATTCCTAGTTTAAAGTCCTAACAGCTCCCTCCACTGCAGTTGCCTTTGCCCCCACGCCAGACCTTGGTAAGTGTACCCCATCCCTGGCATACATTCATTGACAGCTGGGACCTCTTCTAGAAGAGGTCTGAGTTGTCAATGAATGTTACCGCATTTTCCTTACAGTATTTGTCCAGCCAGCAATTGACACCACTTGTCCTGGGCAACCATTTGTTTCAAACTCCTCTCCTTGGCAAAATACAGGTCTCCCTCAACATTCACGTTTTCAGCTTTCGCGGGCTTCACACATTCGCGAATTCCCAACCGCCAAATTCCCAGCCACCAAATTCCCAGCCGCCAAATCATATTCAAGTTTCCCGCCACCTGCGAGTCCCTACTACCCTCCCTCCGACCCCCGCAACTGGCAGCCAGCCCTCCCACCACTCAGTGTGGTGAGTGTTTTGTTTGTTCATTATTTGCTATTAAACTACAGTATAAATAATGTAAACACATTCATGACTGCATATTGGAATGGCTATTTGGACAGGTATTGGATGGTGACATCATGTGTTTACTCTTGAACACAGCAAAGAATCAAACATTTCTGCTACTGCTAATAATAACAATAGTAATAATAATAATAATAATAATAATAATAATAATAATAATAATAATACGATATAATTGAAGAAGGAAATTGTACAAAAATACGAGGGAGTGGTTGACACATCGTCAGTGTGGCTTTGTTTATGCTGGAGTGAACATTAGTCTCCCTGCTCTTCCAAACATTTCACAATTATTCATTGTTTGGTGCTTGTAGATTGAGTGTGACTGGAGTGGTTGAGGCAGTGGTAGAGGCAGTGATAGAGGCAGTGATAGAGGCAGTGGTAGAGGCAGCGATAGAGGCAGTGATATTTACTAACATATATGTTATAAATAATAATAGTACATTATGAATAACATTTAATATTATTATTATAAATGTTATTAATATTAACATGTACTATTATTATTTATAACATACGTATATGTTAGTAAATACCACTGCCTCTTATCACTGCCTCTATCACTGCCTCTATCACTGCCTCTATCACTGCCTCTATCTCTGCCTCTATCACTGCCTCTATCACTGCCTCTATCACTGTCTCTATCACTGCCTCAACCGCTGAATTATTGTGAAATGTTTGGAAGAGCAGGGAGACTAATGTTCACTCCAGCATAAAAAAAGCCACACTGATGATGTGTCAACCATTCCCTCGTATTTTTGTACAATTTCCTTCTTCAATTATATCGTATTATTATTATTATTATTATTATTATTATTATTATTATTATTATTATTATTATTATTATTATTATTATTATTATTATTATTATTACTATTACTATTGTTATTATTAGCAGTAGCAGAAATGTTTGATTCTTTGCTGTGTTCAAGAGTAAACACATGATGTCACCGTCCAATACCTGTTCAAATAGCCATTCCAATATGCAGTCATGAATGTGTTTACATTATTTATACTATAGTTTAATAGCAAATAATGAACAAACAAAACACTCACCACACTGAGTGGTGGGAGGGCTGGCTGCCAGTTGCGGGGGTTGGAGGGAGGGTAGTAGGGACTGGCATTGGTTGAGGAAGTGGTGAAGGCAGTGGTGGAGTCTGTGGTATTTAATAACATACATGTTATTAAAGCATAACATGTATATATTTAGTACAACTTACGACGTTTTCATGTATTTTATGATTGTTCATGGTTCAACAAGTTAAGCAGTATTGTATTATATTTCCCTACAATATATTGGGGCACCAAACATTCACGGTTTTTCAACATTCGCGAGGCTCTTGATCCCCTAACCCTCGTGAATGTTGAGGGACACCTGTACCACATATGACAGGGTTCCCACCCTTCCTCCTAATTCTCTCTCTTGCTGACCTATACCTGCTAATCAGGTCCTCACTCCTACGTCTGCCAACATCGTTGCTTCCCGCACTGAGACAGATAATAGGATTGCTCCCATTACTTCTCATAATGTCATCCAGACGGCTAACAATATCCTTCATCCCAGCCCCAGGAAAACACACACACTGCCTCCTACTCCTATCCTTCAAGCAGAATGCCCAATCCATGCACCTAATCTGGCTACC
Organism: Cherax quadricarinatus; assembly: GCF_038502225.1. Lineage (NCBI taxonomy): Eukaryota > Metazoa > Arthropoda > Malacostraca > Decapoda > Parastacidae > Cherax > Cherax quadricarinatus. Next base: position 5,587,061 of record NC_091312.1, on the reverse strand, counting down.
CCCAACAACAACAATATTTTTACCTTCCTTTGCGACATCCGCCGTGATGTTTCCAGTAGTCGCCTCACATATGTTAGGTAGCACTACACCTTCACTTGTGGAATTCGTCAAGACGTTCTCGATGGTCTTCATTGGGGTTTCTAGGGAAGTCTCACTCACATCTGCCAATGCTTCCTTGGTGCTTGTTGTGGCATTCCCAGTAGAACACCCACATTCGTCAGGTAGTACCGACTTCTGTGGAAGCAGAAGACTACTGTGGAAGTTTCCACAGTAGTCTTCCAGTTTTTCGTCATTTCTGCCTCTCCAACAGTCTTCTTGATCCTCAGCTTGGTTCCATGTTGCCTGGCCACTGACCAAGTTCCCCTCTTAACCTGGGGACTCACAGCAGGAGGATTACTACGAATGCTCTTGTTCTCCTCTATTAATCGCCGTATCTCCAGCTTAGCAACCCTAAGCTCTTCTTTCAGCTCTTCTTTCAAGAGAGGGCATCCTGGTTCAAATTCACAGAGAGCACACAAACAGGTCTTCACAGAGCTAAATACACGTCACCACTGAGCTAAGTACATGTTACCACTGTTCCACTCATCAACTACCCTATTTCCAAACCAATACTTTCCTATATCCTTTCTAAATCTAAACTTGTCTAATTTGAATCCATTACTGCGGGTTCTCTCTTGGAGAGATATCCTCCAGACATTATTTATATCTCCTTTATTAAGAGGATATAAATAATGTGATCCTTTATTGACAACGTTTCACCCACGCAGTGGGCTTTATCAAGTCACAAAGAGATCTCTTTATGACTTTATAAAGCCCACTACGTGGGCAAAACGTTGTCAATAAAAGATCACAATATACTGCTGAAGTGTTTATATTTCTACCTGCCTAGTATGGGCCAACAGGTGTGCCACAGTGTTCCTGCTTTCTTACGTTCTTAGGTACACCAGCTAAGGTACTTCCCCACACAAACCAGCCAGGGTACTTCCTCACACAAACCATCCATGGTACTTCCCCACACAGACAATTTGATTTGAGTGGGACTTGTGCATGAGTGAATAGAATTATCGAAGCTTATTGCTTGGGGATCATTGAAAACTGGGTTGAGCAAATATTCTGTTAGTGGGATGGTTTTTTAAGGACCTGCCTAATTTGGGCCAACAGGTCTGCTGCAGTGTTCCCGCTTTCTTGCGTACACCAGCCAGAGTACTTCCCCATATACACGATTTGATTTAAAGGCATAAGTGGTGAACGCATAGGTAGTCCGAAAGTCTACTGAAAGAGGTGATTTTCGAAACACCTTGTTGAACTACGTGTTGGCTTTACATGTTTCTTTTTTGAAAATCACCTCTTTCAGCAGACTTTTGGACTACCCATGGATTCGCCACTTAGTGTCGTCCTGGCGAACCTATACATGGAACCTCTGCAAGCCGAGCGATTTTCCACTATTACTCCCTCTTCTGTCACCTGGCTCCATTATGTTGACGACATTCTCATGATAACCCTCAGATGCTTCATCATTCAAGCTCTTCATCACAAGCTCAACCAGGTCGAGCCCTGAATCCAGTTCACACTAGAAGAAGAAGTTGGCAACACACTTCCTTTCCTTGATGTTCTTCTTTGCAAAGCTGACCTTGAACTTGTTTTAAAGTCTATCGAAAACCTACCAACCAACATGATCTCCACTTCTACTTTCACCACGACACCAAAACTAAATGTGGTGTAATTATAGGCTTTTTCCTGCACCCACTCAGAATCTGCAGCAGTGAGTTCCTTGAGGAAGAATGCTCTCTTATTGAACAAGTATTTTCTTAACTTCACTATCCTCGTCACTTCATTAGAGACTGCAGACGATGGGCATTAAACATCTTTAACACACCCCGAGAAGACACTGCCGAGAAGAGATACATAGCCCTCCCCTCCAATTCCATTGCTAAACACATTTCCAACATCTTTTCCAGTACCTTATTCCAAGTATCTACCTCCATATCCACCACTATCAAGGACATTACCAGTAATAGACAGGACAAGCTTTAATCCTCTGCAGGGGTATATACAATCCCTTGCAATGACTGCAGCAAATTATATATCGGCTAAACATCCAGAGACTTCCAAACACATATTTCAGAACACCAGTACGCAGGTAGATCTGACGATCCAAGGAATGCCTGTGTTCAGCACCAAAATTCACACAACCATTTAATCAATGTTAGAAATGCAAGACTTATCGCCAGAGAGGACAACACTCAATACCGAAGAATCCTGGAATCATCACTTATCTGTATGTCCAACAACTTCATCCAGAACTACGGCTTCTGTAACATAGTTGAACCCCTTGCCAAGAAACTTCTTCATCGCTATCCCTCATAGAACATAAGAATGGAGGAGCATTGCAGAAGGTCTACTCATATACTTACCCAATCTCTTTTTAAAGCTACTCAAGGTTCTAGACTCTATCACCTTTCTCAGAAGACTGTCACATGCAGCATTCTCCACCTGATGCCATCCTATAAATACTCACGTACCTTTTACTGCGTGGGTGAAATGTTGTCAATAAAGGATCACATTATACTGCTTAAGTGTTTATATTTCCAATAGGTATTTTTTTACACTCGGGCCAAACACTTCATAGACCCAGTCAATGAAAATTTGCCTCGTGACCCATGCCTTATTTTTAGCTTTCCACTATTCTTCATAGGCTTGTGCCATGGCAGTGCCTTTTCCTCCTTCATGATGTAGGTCCTCTTTGGCATTTTCTTCCAGAAAAAGCCTGTTTCATTACGATTGAAGACTTGTTGGGGCACAAATCCTTCGGCCTCTACGCACTCCTTGAATTCATCAACGAATTCTTTAGCCACATGTTTGTCTGAACTTGCAGCCTCACCATGCCTTACAACACTGTGTATGCCACTACGCTTCTTAAATCTGTTGAACCAGCCTCTGCTGGCCTTAAATTCACTAACAGCAGCATGATTGACTCCACAACACTATCTCCTGCTAACTGTTTTTCGTTGATCCACGCCAACAACAACGTCTCCACATCTTCAATCGTTTGTGATCTCTGTTTTGTTAGCATATTTACCCCTTTTGTAACATCAGCTTCCTTGATTTCTACTTTCTTTGCCAGGATGTAACTGATTGTTGATTTCAACTTCCCATACATCCTGGCGAGCTCAGTCACACATATGCCACTTTCGTATCTTTCTGCAATCTCTTGAATTCTATCATGTTTCTCACCTTCTTTACCAAAGGGCTGGCACTAGGAACTTTTTTTGGACCCTTGGTGGCTTATTTCGCAGCCGCACTCAAACAAGCTCACTCAACCAGTGACAGAGCCAAACTGAGACGCACGAGTGGCGGCATCTAGGGTGGGCGGACGCATATGATATGGACAATTTCTGGGACGAGGTACGAAATTCAGAGCAAAATTTCACCGAAAAAAGTGGTCGAAATCTGAATCATACGATATTCGGTGTGAACGAAATCTGGAGTTCCACTGTATTTAAAATAATAGTTTAATTATTAATTATTTTAATATTTAAATTTTATAAGTTTGCTCATTTTGGTAATCCTTTCAGTGCATGCTTATGAAAATGTTAGATATTCATTTGATCAGTTTAACAATTTATTAATTTTTTTTAACATATCAGCCATTTCTCACCAAGGGAGGGTAAGTCAAAATGAAAAAAGAACCTCCCCCCCCCCCCTCAAAAAAAAAAAAAAAAAACTTTCGTCATTCAACACTTTCACCATCACTCACACACAATCACTGTCTTTCCAGAAGTGCTCAGATACAACTGGTTAGATGTCCTTCCAAATTGCCAATATCCCAAACCTCTTCCTTAACCCTTTCAGGGTCTGTCCCGTAGATCTACGGCTTTACGTTCAGGGTCCAAACCGTAGATCTACGCCATGAGCTCAGCTCACTCTGATAAACTGTGAGTGGTACATTTGGGCCTAGATATGAGAGAATACATCTATGTGGTATGTGTGCACCACATAAAACAGATCCTGCAGCACACTGTGCATAATGAGAGAAAAAAAATGAAATCATGATTTTTCGATTAAAACAGCAACTTTGCAGTGTTTTTTCGTATGTTTTTTATAGTTGTATTTGCGATTTCTTGGTCTCATTTGATAGAATGGAAGACATATTACAGAAATAGAGATGATTTTGATTGGTTTTAGCATTGGAAATGGCTTGAAACTGAGCTCAAAGTAGCGGAAATGTTAAATTTTTGCCAATATTCAAGAGTAAACAAACGACCTCACACGTCTAATACACATCAGCTGGTGGGTCTAATATACATTCACAAATATGGTGATGATATTTATACAATTATTACAGTATTGCATAACAGTAAATCTTCTATTTTTTGGTGTGAATAAAAATTCATTATGTGAATAAAAAATCAAAATGGAATTTATTTGTAAAGCCTCAAAACATAACTAATGAACAGAGGAAATGTTAGTTTAGTGCCAGGAATGCCTACATTGTTCATTCTGGACCCTATTTTGAAATTGGAATATTTTGAACTTTGTGTTAAATTGGCCAAATTAACAATTTCCGATCACTTTATTTTGTAGTTGAAACAGTTGACTTGGCGATTTCTTGTGCTCAATCGATAGAATAGAAGTAATACTAGTGAAATAGCTAAGAATTTGGTTGATTGGAATAATGTAATTGGCCTAAAATGGGAGTCAAAGTCGGCAAAATCGCCGATTCGTAAATATCGCTGACACATCAAAATTCGCGAGAGCATAATTTCGTCAATTTTCCACCAATTTTCGTACTTTTTGTTTTATTACCTTCACAAAAACATTCTCTACGATTTCATAAGAAAAAATAACAAATTTTTTTTTTTAAATATCTTGGACACTGGTGCGTGACTCCAGATTTGGGCCTTGGACCCTGAAAGGGTTAAAGTGCATGCATAGTCTTCCCACTTCCAGGACTCAGGTCTGACTAACCAGTTTCCCTGAATCTTTTCACAAAATATTACCCTGTTCACACTCCATTTATACGCTCTCCAGGTCATTCTGCTGTGTTACATTTTCTCTAAATGACCAGACCACCTCAACAACCCCTCTTCGACCCTCTGACTAATACTTTTAATAACTCCACACCACCACTTAATTTCCACACTACGAATTCTCTGAGTAATATTTACAACACACATTGCTCTTAGACACAACATCTCTACTGCCTCCAGCCTCCTCCTCGCTGCAGCATTTACAACCCATGCTTCACTCCCATATAAGAGTGTTGGTACAACTATACATTTCCTTCTTTGCCTCCATGGATAATGCTTTTTGTCTCCACAGATACCTCGATGCACTACTCACCTTCTTTCATTAATCAATTCTATGGTTAACCTCATCCTTCATAAACCTATCTGCTGACAAGTCAACTCCCAAATATCTGAACACATTCACTTCTTGGGTAGTAGGTTGGTAGACAGCAACCGCCCAGGGAAGTACTACCGTCCTGCCAGATGACTGTGAAACAGAAACCTGTAACTGTTTTACATGATGGTAGGATTGCTGGAGTCTTTTTATGTCTCATAAACACGCTGGATAACAGGTATATCTTGCTACTTATACTTACACTTAGGTCACACTACACAGGTACACACATGTATATATATACATACACACATCTAGGTTTTTCTTCTTTTTTCTAAATACCTCTTGTTGTTCTTTATTTCCTCTATTGTCCATGGGGAAGTGGAAAAGAATCATTCTTCCGTAAACCATGTGTGTCGTATGAGGTGACTAGAATGCCGGGAGCAGTGATCTAGTAACCCCTTCTCCTGTAAACATGTACTAAAACAGAGAAGAAGAAAAACTTTTTAAAACTGGGATGCTTGAATGTGTGTGGATGTAGTGTGGAGGACAAGAGAGAGATGATTGCTGATGTTATGAATGAAAAGAAGTTGGATGTCCTGGCCCTAAGCCAAACAAAGCTGAAGGGGGTAGGGGAGTTTCAGTGGGGAGAAATAAATGGGATTAAGCCAGGAGTATCTGAGAGAGTAGAGCTAAGGAAGGGGTACCAATAATGTTGAAGGATCAGTTATGGAAGGAGAAGAGGGAATATAAATGTGTAAATTCAAGGATTATGTGGATTAAAATAAGGGTTGGATGCAAAAAGTGGGTCATAATAAGTGTGTATGCACCTGGAGAAGAGAGGAGTGTAGAGGAGAGAGAGAGGTTTTAAGAGATTTTAAGTGAATGTATAGGAACTTTTGAACCAAGTGAGAGAATAATTGTCGTAGGGGACCAAAATGCTAAAGTAGGAGAAACATTTAGAGAGGGTGTGGTAGGTAAGTTTGGGGTGCCAGGTGTAAATGATAATGGGAGCCCTTTGATTGAACTTTGTATGGAAAGAAAAACATAATAAATGAGTATACAAGATATGATATAGGGCATAATGACAGTAGTTTGTTGGACTATGTATTGGTAGATAAAAGACTGTTGAGTAGACTTCAGGATGTACATGTTTACAGAGGGACCACAGATATATCAGGTCACTTTTTAGTTGTAGCTACAGTGAGAGTAAAAGGTAGTTGGGATACAAGGAAAATAGAAGCATCAAGTAAGAGAGAGGTGAAGGTTTATAAACTAAAAGAGGAGGCAGTTAGGGTAAGATATAAACAGCTATTGGAGGATAGATGGACTAGTGAGAGTATAGGCAATGGAGTCAAAGATGTATCAGGTAGGTTTAAAAATGTAGTGTTAGAGTGTTGAGCAGAAGTTTGTTGTTACAGGAAATTGGATGTGGGAGGGAAGAAGAGCAGTTGGTGGAATGATGATGTAAAGAGAGTAGTAAGGGAGAAAAAGTTAGCACATGAGAGGCTTTTACAAAGTATAAGTGATGCAAGTAGGGAGGAGTATATGGAGAGAAAAAGAGAGAGGTTAAGAGAGTGGTGAAGCAGTGTAAAAGGAGAGCAAATGAGAGAGTGGGTGAGATGTTATCAACAAATTTTGTTGAAAATGAGAAAAAGTTTTGGGGTGAGATTAACAAGTTAAGGAAGTCTAGAGAACAAATGGATTTGTTAGTTAAAAATAGGAGAGGAGAGTTATTAAATGGAAGGCTAGAGGTATCGGGAAGATGGAGGGAATGTTTTGAGGAATTGTTAAATGTTGATGAAGATAGGGAAGCTGTAATTTCATGTATAGGGCAAGGAGGAATAACATCTTGTAGGAGTGAGGAAGAGCCAGTTGTGAGTGTGGGGAAAGTTTGAGAGGCAGTGGGTAGAATGAAAGGGGGTAAGGCAGCTGGGATTGATGAGATAAAGATAGAAATGTTAAAAGCAGGTGGGGATATAGTTTTGGAGTGGTTAGTGCTATTATTTAATAAATGTATGGAAGAAGGGAAAGTACCTAGGGATTGGTAGAGAGCATGCATAGTTCCTTTGTGTAAAGGCAAAGGGGACGAAAGAGATTACAAAAATTATAGTGGGAGAAGTCTGTTGAGTATACCCGGTAAAGTGTATGGTAGAGTTATTATTGAAAGAATTAAAGAGTAAGATGAAGAGTAGGATAGCAGATGAACAGGGAGGCTTTAGGATAGGTAGGGGGTGTGTGGACCAAGTGTTTACAGTGAAACATATAGGTGAACAGTATTTAGATAAGGCTGAAGAGGTTTTTGTGGCATTTATGGGTTTGGAAAAGGCGTATGACAGGGTGGATAAGGGGGCAACATGGCAGATGCTGAAGGTGTATGGTGTGCAAGAAAGGTATAAAATACCAACTATATGAAAGTTAAGACATCTGGATATCTTTATTGTAGACATTTTGCCATCCATTGACTTTATCAATACAGATTCTAGGACATAATTAGACGACAGTAGAACTATATACAAAAGATAAGGTAATCAGTCCCTCAGCCTTGGAATTTGTGTTCACAGCATCGTGGTGGGGGAGAATCTGGAGCAAAGGCAAGGAGACTGGCGGTTATATAGGCATCAGTGGATAGGGACATATAGCAAACGAGGGCATAGTCACTGGTAGGCGGGATTCCCCAGTGGAAGTAGGTCCTACCCAAATGAATGGGTTAGTTGTAGCCATGAAGAAGGTCTTGTAGATGTCCTCTGAACCAAGATTGCATGACGTTGCAGTGTCTGACAAGTTGTGCAAGAAAGGTATAAAATACCGACAATATGAAAGTTAGAACACGTGCAACATCTGGATATCTTTATTGTAGACGTCTCCAATGAAGATATCCAGATGTTGCACGTGTGTCTTTACTTCAAGGTGTATGGTATAGAAGGTAGGTTACTGAAAGCAGTGAAGAGTTTTTATGAGGATAGTGAGGCTCAGGTTAGAGTTTGTAGGAGAGAGGGAGATTATTTCCAAATAGAAGTAGGTTTTCGACAGGTATGTGATGTCACTGTGGTTGTTCAGTATATTTATAGATGGGGTTGTAAGAGAAGTGAATGCGAGGGTCTTGGCACGAGATGTGGAGTTAAAAGATAAAGAATCAAACACAAAGTGGGAGTTATCTTGGGAGTGCCTCTTCCTTCTGAGTAATGTAGGTCCTATTTGGCATTTTCTTCCAGAACAGGCCTGTTTTGTCACAATTGAACACTTGTTGGGGTTAGAATTTTTCAGCTTTGCCATGCCTTATCACACTGTGTATGCCACTACAATTCTTAAATCTCTCAAACCAACCTTTGTTGGCCTTAAATTCACCAATGTGAGCACTAGTTCCAGGCATTTTTTCCTGTTCACCTGGGTGTTAGTCGACTGGTGTGGGTCGCATCCTGGAGGCCAAGATTAAGGACCCCAAAGGAAATAAGTTAGACAGTCCTTGATGACACACTGACTTTCTTGGGTTATCCTGGGTGGCTAACCCTTTTGGGTTAATTGTTTCTCGATAAGCCACACCAACAATAGTCTCTCGACATCTTCGAGTAGTACAGCTGGCCATGGCGCAGCAGCAACTGATGGTGTTGCAGCAACAGCTGATGGTAGTGCAGCAGCAACTGACTGTGGTACAGCAGCAGCTGATGGTGGTGCAGCAACAGCTTATGGTAGTACAGCAGCAGCAGCAGCTGATGGTGTTGCAGCAACAGCTGACGGTAGTGCAGCAACAGCTGATGGTAGTGCAGTAGCAGCTGACCGTGGTACGATAGTATTTCGAGAATATATCTCACCCTTTTTTAACACTAGAAGCTTTCTTGGGACCCATGGTAGCTTATTTAGCAGTTGCAAGCACTAAAAACACTGGAATAATGCAAAATATATTGCAAGTACACTTGGAATCGACCGCAATGGCTTGTAAACATTGGCACACTGGCTATACATGGAGTCTTGGAGTGGCTGGGCCCGGTCAGGCTGCTTGCCATTAGATGAGTTTTTCGTCGTTGGTAGAGCCAATTTTTTGATGCCAAAGAGCACTGTTAAACGAATTTGCCGTTACTTGATGCCGCCGTTGGGTGTGGGTCCACTGTATTTTATTCATTCTATAGTATATATCAGGTTTCTATGTTATTTATATTGTTTATTATGTCATATTAGATGAATTATGATAGATAAATAAGCCATATAGATGATATTAGCGAAATTATTCATGGAGTATTTTGCCAGGTCTCCAGACAAACTCTCGTCCACTGATGATACCACTACATAAATGACATACTTTGTTCATTCTAGAGTTTATATCAGGTTTCTGTGTTATCTATATTGTTTATTATGTCATATTAGATGAATTGTGATAGATAAATAAGCCATAGAATTGATACAGTGGACCCCCAGTTCGCGATATTAATCCGTTCCTGAGAGCTCATCATAAACCAAGATTATCGGAAAGTGAATCAATATTCCCCATAAGAAATAATGGAAATCAAATTAATCCATGCAAGACACTCAGAAGTATGAAAAAAAACTTTTACCACATGAAATATTAAGTTTAATGCAATAGAATAATTACAATAACAACAATAACAATAGAATAATAACAATAGAATAATTGACTCTTACTTTTAATGAAGATCTGGTGATGATTGATGGGATGGGAGGAGGGGAGAGTGTTGAACCTATTGTTTAGAAGGGGAATCCCCCTCTATACAACACAACTATACTATACAACTTGGCCAGCTCTGACACACGCACTCCACTTTCTTACTTTGCAATTATCTCTTTCTTCATTTCAATAATCACTAGCACCCTTGGTCTCGAAGGGTTGGCACTAGAAGCTTTCTTGAGGCCCATGGTGACTCATTTTGCAGAAACAAGCACCAAAAACAGTGATAATATGGATAATATGGAATGTACCAAATGTATCCTTAGATGCGCGCACACTGGCTGGCTTGTAAACACTGGCACACACGGGGCAGTTAAGGCCATACGTGGACACATCTCATGCGAATCGCATCGCATACTGGGTTTTGTAACGGGAACCGAGGCAATTTTTTTGCGATATAATGCATCGGATACCGAATTTATCGGATACTGATGGCATCACAAACCAGGGGTCCACTGTATTAGGGAAATTATTGAAGTACAGAATTACACTGGAATGGATTAATTGCATTTCAGTTAATTTAAATGAGGAAAATTGACTCTGCGAACAGGCAAATCCACAGCCGGGTCACCATATGGAGAAGACCTGGGCTGGAAGTACCGGGGAATCTCCAATGAATGGCAAATCCAGATGTGAGCAAGGTCATGGAATGGATTAAACTCGTGAGTGGAGGTTCCACTGTATATCCTTGTACATGCACATGTAGTGTGACCTAGGTAGAAGTAGCAAGACGTATCTGAAGCCTTGCATGTTTATGAGACAGAAAAAAAGACTCCAGCAATACTACTTGCATGTAAAACAATTTACAGGCTTCTGTTTTACACTCACTTGGCTGGATGGTAGTACCTCCCTAGGCAGTTGCTGTCTACTAACCTACTACCTGGGACTCGGTAAACTTATTCCTCTATATTATTTACAATCTCTTTTGTTTCCCTTCCCTTTATATAAAGGAACTATACACACACTCTGCCAATCAATAGGTACCTTTCCCGCTTTCATACATTTATTAACCCTTTCAGGCTCCGTCCCATAGATCTATGGCTTTGAAGCCAGGATCCAAACTGTAGATCTACACCATGAGCTCAGCTCACTCAGATAACCTAGATATGAGGAAACACATTTATTTGGTAATGTGCACCACATAAAACAAATCCTGCAACATGCAGTGCATAATGAGAGAAAAAACCTGCGACAGTAATTGTGGATTAAAATAGCGACTTTGCGGTGTTTTTTTTTTTTTTTGCATCTTTTTACGGTTGTATTCATGATTTCTTGCTCTCGTTTGATAGAATGGAATATATATTACAGAAATAGAGATGATTTTAATTGGTTTTAGTACTGAAAATGGGTTGAAACCGAGCTCAAAGTAGTGGAAATGTTAAATTTTTGCCAATGTTCAAGAGTAAACATATGTTGTCATGAGTCTAATATGCATGAGCTGGTGGGTCTAAGATACATTCAGGAACGTGCTGATATTATTTATACAATTACAGTGGACCCTTGTTTTATGTAATCCGTTCCTGGAAGTGTGACCATTATCGAAATTGACGATTTTCGAATCTATTTTCCATAAGAAATAATGTACATACAATTAATCCATTCCAGACACCCATAAGTATTAAAACAAAAAAATTTTTTACATTAAATATAGATGTAGTGCATAAACAATACAATGGGACATAATGATTGAAACATTAACGGCATAACACTTACCTTTATTGGCGATTCTTCTTAGTGTATGGGAGACTGGAGGAGGAGAGAGATTGGATTAGTTACTGTTTGGAAGGGGAATCCCCTTCCATCAACACCTCAGGTACCAAGTGCTTTTCTGGGGTTACTTCTCTTCTCTGTTTCTTAATGCCACTAGGACCAGCTTGAGAGTCACTGTACACCTGTAGTACTAAATACTTGTCCAGAGAGTTCTGTTTCTGGCGTCTCTTTAAAACTTCCCTAAAATGGGATAAGACTTTGTCACTGTACAAGTTGCCGATATGGCTTGCAACATCCTTGTCAGGGTGATGTTTCTTCATAAGTCTTTCCATCCTACCCCACATTTCAAAAATCTCCTTAATTTCTGAAGAAGGCAACTTCTTCCATCTCTCTTCCTTCTCCTCTGCAGCAGTATTCTGAGCTGCAGTCTGTTGCTGTTTTTGCTGAAGCTTTTGTAGCTCCTCAGTGGTTAGCTCTTCGTTGTGGTCCTCCACCAACTCTTCCACATCCTCCAAACTCACATCCAACCCCATGGAACTCCCCAATGCAACAATAGATTTCACAACTGTCATAGGCTTATCAGGGTCAGCCCCAAACCCTTCAAATTCCCTCTTGTGGACACAATCTGGCCATAATTTTCTCCAAGTAGAGTTCAAAGTCCTGGTAGTCACTCCCTCCTAAGCCTTACCTATAAGGCTTATGCAGTGGAGGATACTGAAGAGATCTTTCCAAAACTCTCTTAGGGTCAAGTGAGTGGCTGAGGTCACAGTAAAGCACCTTTGAAACATCGCTTTGGTGTAAAGTTTTTTAAAATCTGAAATGATCTGCTGGTCCATGGGTTGGAGGAGAGGAGTGGTGTTAGGGGGCAAGAACTTTACAGTAATGAACCCAAACTCCTCCAGAATTAGGTCATCCAAGTTTAGAGGATGAGGAGGTGCATTGTCCATTAGCAGGAGGCACTCGAGATCCAATTTCTTTTCCAGGAGGTAATTCTTCACACTAGGGCCAAACACTTCATTGAACCACTCGACGATAATTTCCCTCGTGACCCATGCCTTATTATTAGATTTCCAAAACACACACAATTTACTTTTCATAACATTGTTTTTCCTGAACACACTGGGATTTTCAGAATGATACACTGGTAACAGCTTCACTTTGAAATCCCCACTAGCATTAGCACAAAACATGAGAGTCAGCCTGTCTTTCATAGGCTTGTGTCCTGGCAGTCCCTTTTCCTCCTGAGTAATATAGGTCCTCTTTGGCATTTTCTTCTGAAAGAGGCCTGTTTTGTCACAATTGAACACTGGTTCGGGTTTCAGTCCTTCAGCTTACAAATTTTGTAGCTGCAATTTTGTCCAAACTAGCAGCCTCACCATGCCTTATCACACTGTGTATGCCACTATGGTTCTTAAATCTCTCAAACCAGCCTTTGCTGGATTTAAATTCACAAATATCAGTACTCGTTGCAGGAAATTTCTTTACGAGATCGTCATGCAACTGCCTAGCCTTTTCACAAATAATCGACTGCATAAGACTATCTCCTGCTAATTGTTTCTCATTTATCCACACCAATAATAACTTCTCAACATCTTCGAGTACTGGTGATCTCATTTTTGTCAGCATATTTACCACCATTGCAACAACAGCTTCCTTGATTTCCTTTTTCTTGGCCACAATGGAAGCTATGGTTATATGGGGTTCATTATACATCCTGGCCAGTTCGGCCACATGTACGCCACTTTCATATTGTTCATTGATGTTTTTCTTGAATTCAATTGTATTTCTCACCTTCTTTACCAAAGGCCTGGCACTAGGAGCTTTCTTTGGATCCATGGTAGCTTATTTAGCAGTTGCAAGCACTAAAATGAATGAAATATTATGAAATATCTCATATGAACAAGTGAGGGGACTGTCACTCACTGGTAAACAATGGCACACTGGCTGGGAAGGGAGGGCAAGGCGGCTCAGAACCATGTGTACGTGTCTGGGATGAACGACTATTTGCGAGTTAAATGACGATTTGCGAGCCAGTGTTTTGACGGAAATAATGTTACAATTTTTGAAAATTACGACTATCAAGCCTTACAATTATCGAGTGTCCACTGTATTGCAACATTGTATAACAGTAAATCTTCTATTTTTTGGTGTGAATAAAAATTAATTATGTGAATACAAAATCTAAATGGAATTCATTTGTAAAGCCTAGAAACGTAACTAATGAACAGAAGAAATGTTAGTTCAGTGCCAGGAATGCCTACATTATTTATTCTGGACTCTATTTTGAAACTGGAATATTTTGAACTTTGTGTTAAATTGTCCAAATTACTAATTTCTGATCACTTTATTGTGTAGTTGAAACAGTTGACTGGGCGATTCCTTGTGCTCAATCGATAAAATAGAAGTAATAATAGCAAAATAGCTAAGAATTTTGTTGACCGGAATAATGTAATTCACTTAAAATGGGAGCCAAAGTCAGCAAAATCACTGATGTGTAAGTATTGCTGACGCTTCAAAATTCGCAAGAGTGTAATTTCGTCAAATTTCAATCAAATTTCGTACTTTTTGCTTTATTACCTTCAGAAAAAGATTCTCTACCATTTCATAAGAAAAAAATGAAAAAATATTTTGAAAATTCTTGGACTCTGGCTGTCACTCTTGAGATTTGGCCTTTGGACACTGAATGGGTTAAACAAAAATACCAGCCACTCCAACATTATATCCACTCCTGCTTTAAACATTTCTGTCATGATCCCATCAGTTCCAGCTGCTTTACCCCCTTTCATTCTATGCAATGCCTCACGCACCTCCCCCACACTCATATCCTGCTCTTCTTCACTCCTTGAAGATGTTATATCTCCCTGGCCAGTGATTGAAATTACTGCCTCCCTTTCTTCATCGACATTTAAAAGTTGCTCAAAATATTCCTGCCATCTTTCCAATACTTCCAGCTCCCCATCTGCTAACTCCCATACTCTGGTTTTAATTAACTGACAAATCTGTTCATTCCCTAGGCTTTCTTAACTTAGTTTAACTCACTCCAAATTTTTTTCTTATTCTCAGCAAAATTTCTTGATAGTGCCTCTCCCACTCTATCATTTGCTCTCCTTGTGCACTCTCTCACCACTCTCTTCTTATATCATTTTTGCTTTGTAAAAACCTCTGATAAGCTAACTTTTTCTCTTTTATCACACCCTTTACTTCATCATTCCACCAATCATGCCTCTTTCCTCCTGCACTCACCCTCCTATAACCACAAACTTCTGCCCCACACTCTAATACTGCATTTTTAAAACTATTCCAACCCTCTTCAGCCCCCCCCTCCCCCACTACGCATACTTGCACCAGCCCACCTTTCTGGAAATATTTGCTTATATCTCACCCAAACTTCGTTCTCCCTTAGTTTATAAACTTTTCCCTGTCTCTTACTTGCTATTGCCATTTTCCTTTTGCCCCATCTACTTCTTACTCTAACTGTAGCAACAACTAAATAATGATCCCATACATCTGTTGTTCCTCTGTAAACATGCACGTCCTGAAGCCTACCCATCAGTCTTTTATCCACCAATACTTTCATTACATGGTATATCATATCTTTTATACTCATCCTCTTTTTCATGAAATATATATTACTTATTACCAAACCTCTTTCTACACATAGTTCAGTTAAAGGCTCCCCATTTTCATTTACCCCTGGCACCCCAAATTTATCTACTACTCCCTCCACAACATTTTTACTCACTTTAACCCCTTGACTGTCGAAGCCCCAAATCCTGAAGTGTCTCTTGGTGTCGAAAAATTTAAAAAAAAAAAAAACAATTATTTTTTCTTATAAAAATGTTAAGATTATTTTTCTGATTGTTTTAGTCCAGAAATTTTTTTTTGCCATCAGTACTTACCGAGATATCGAGGCGTGAAGTTGGCAGAAAATGAGTCGCGTATGGCAACAGCGGTGACTGCCTCTCACCCGTTAAACTTTGGTTTACTTGTATTCAAAGTTTTCTTGTTTTTCACTATTTTATTTCTTCACATAACTTATGTGGCCTGTGGGTCCAAAGTAAGGTGCAATCTACACATATACACTCATTGTATATAACACAATAAGTGCACAAACATAATTATCAATATATTGTTTACAAAACTTGTTTACACAAACAAACAATACGGCCGACTTGTTGAAAATATATATATATATATATATATATATATATATATATATATATATATATATATATTTTTTTTTTTTTTTTTTTTTTTTTTTTTTTTCAACAAGTCGGCCGTCTCCCACCGAGGCAGGGTGACCCAAAAAAGAAAGAAAAGCCCCAAAAAGAAAATACTTTCATCATCATTCAACACTTTCACCACACTCACACATCACTGCTTTTGCAGAGGTGCTCAGAATACAACAGTTTAGAAGCATATACTACGTATAAAGATACACAACATATCCCTCCAAACTGCCAATATCCCAAACCCCTCCTTTTAAGTGCAGGCATTGTACTTCCCATTTTCAGGACTCAAGTCCGACTATATGAAAATAACCGGTTTCCCTGAATCCCTTCACTAAATATTACCCTGCTCACACTCCAACACATCGTCAGGTCCCAAGTACCATTCGTCTCCATTCACTCGTATCTAACAT
Organism: Cherax quadricarinatus; assembly: GCF_038502225.1. Lineage (NCBI taxonomy): Eukaryota > Metazoa > Arthropoda > Malacostraca > Decapoda > Parastacidae > Cherax > Cherax quadricarinatus. The sequence continues at coordinate 5,570,685 of NC_091312.1, read as the reverse complement.
GCTCACGCACGCTTGCTGGAAGTCCAAGCCCCTTGCCCTCAAAACCTCCTTTACCCCCTCTCTCCAACCCTTTCGAGGACGACCCCTACCCCGCCTTCCTTCCCTTATAGATTTATATGCTTTCCATGTCATTCTACTTTGATCCATTCTCTCTAAATAACCAAACCACCTCAACAACCCCTCTTCTGCCCTCTGACTAATACTTTTATTAACTCCACACCTTTTCCTAATTTCCACACTCCGAATTTTCTGCATAATATTTACACCACACATTGCCCTTAGACAGGACATCTCCACTGCCTCCAACCGTCTCCTCGCTGCTGCATTTACCACCCAAGCTTCACACCCATATAAGAGTGTTGGTACTACTATACTTTCATACATTCCCTTCTTTGCCTCCATAGATAACGTTTTTTGATTCCACATATACCTCAACGCACCACTCGCCTTTTTTCCCTCATCAATTCTATGATTAACGTCATCCTTCATAAATCCATCCGCCGACACGTCAACTCCCAAGTAGCTGAAAACATTCACTTCTTCCATACTCCTCCTCCCCAATTTGATATCCATTTTTTCTTTATCTAAATCATTTGATACCCTTATCACCTTACTCTTTTCTATGTTCACTTTCAACTTTCTACCTTTACGCACATTCTCAAACTCATCCACTAACCTTTGCAATTTTTCTTTAGAATCTCCCATAAGCACAGTATCATCAGCGAAAAGTAACTGTGTCAATTCCCATTTTGAATTTGATTCCCCATAATTTAATCCCACCCCTCTCCCAAACACCCTAGCATTTACTTCTTTTACAACCCCATCTATAAATATATTAAACAACCATGGTGACATTACACATCCCTGTCTAAGACCTACTTTTACCGGGAAGTATTCTCCCTCTCTTCTAGACACCCTAACCTGAGCCTCACTATCCTCATAAAAGCTCTTTACAGACTTATCCCCCTATAATTTTTGCACTCTCTTTTGTCCCCTTTGCCTTTATACAAAGGAACTATGCATGCTGTCTGCCAATCCCTAGGTACCTTACCCTCTTAAGTAAGTAAGTAAGTAAGTAAGTTTATTCAGGTATACACAAATACAGTTACATAGAATTATCATACATAGCAGCATGTGTGTAGAGAACCTTGGATAACCCAAAAAAGTCAGACAGAGTGACTTATTTCCATTGGGGTCCTTTTACCTTATTATTATAATATAAAGGTTATAATATTTTCTTATTATTCTACAACGAAGATAACATCATCTTATCATACTAAAAAGACTATCTACTACACCAAGGTCATTAAGACTATCTACAATACGAGGGTCATTACTAGGAATAAGGTAAAATTTACACGTATGTTAGCTAAAAAATAGAAAATCATTCCCCTCCCTTTCTGTAGCTACATTCATCAGACACCTTTTGGCACTCTTCTTGAACTGGTTCATGCTATGACTGGCTTTGACATGTGCGGGCAGTCTGTTCCATTCCTTTATTGCTGTACAATAAAAGGTGTTTGAAGCCTGGCCACTGACTGTGGGTACTACAAAGTTGTGCTCTCTCCCCCTAGTACTATGATTGCTTTGGTTCCCAACCTTGACAAAATTGACAGCAAGATATTCTGGACATTGTTTGTAAGCAATTTTATAAACATGATTTAGCTTCAGTTGTTTTACTCTGTCTTCAACATTCAGCATATCCAACTGCTGTAATTCATCCTGGCCTACATGTTCTCTTGGTCCCAGCCCCAGGATGAATCTTACGATTTTGTTCTGGGTGATTTGCAGTCTATCTTTCAGTTTTTTTGTCAAGGCAGAGTACCAAGAAGAGCAAGCGTAATCCATATGGCATTGTATAAGGGCTACACATAGGGTCCTGCGAGCCTCAGTAGGTAGACTCTGTGCTTGTCTATACAGGAACTTCAGTCTGGCATTCGCTTTCTTTACTACACTGTTCCCTATCAATTCTCCTGACATGCATGGGTCAAAGGGGATTTTCAAATATTTTACTGATGAAACCAAAGTGATGGGCTCCCCATTACACTGAACATTAAAATTATTTACCCTTCTCAGTTTATGTTTCGTGCCAAAGAGAATGGCTTCAGTTTTCCCTAGGTGTAATGATAGTTTGTTGTCTACTAACCATTTGCTGCAGGACTCCAGTTCCAGTGTTAAAACATTAGCAATATCTTGTGGGTCTTTACCTGACACTAACAGAGCACTGTCATCTGCATACAGTAGGAGTTTGCGCTTGACACTGATAGGCATATCATTGACATAACAGAAGAATAATAAGGGACCCAGAATACTACCTTGGGGAACTCCACATGTTATCGGCAGGGGTTCTGATTCTGTTTTGTTGATTTTGACTATTTGTCTCCTGTTGCTAAGGTAGGACTTAAACCAGTCTACAGAACCTATACCGATAGCTTGAAGTTTATTACATAATATATTGTGGTTGACAGTATCGAAGGCCTTTTGCAGGTCTAAGGTTACCATACCTATGAGGTTCCCCTTTGACATTTCAGTTCTCAGGTATTCCATCAGATTAATAAGGGAGGTGTCGGTTGAGTAGGATCTTCTAAAGCCCGATTGATAGCTATGGAGAATGTTGTTGTCATTAAGGTACTTAACTACTTGAGAATACACCGCCCTCTCTAGAATTTTAGATATTATACTGAGTATACTAACAGGCCTATAGTTGCTTACATCAGACCTACTGTTTTTCTTGAAGATAGGAGTAACTCTGGCCTCCTTGAACCCCTCCGGTACGGTATTAGTGGTGATTGATAGATTTATTATGTGAGCAATAGGGATTGACAGTTCAGAAGCACCATCTTTTAGGAACTTAGACGGGATGTTATCAGGGCCTGTGCTCTTAGTTGGGTTTAACCTGCTTAGTTCTTTTTGAATAAAGTCATGAGATACACTTAATAGTTGACAACTGTTTGGGGTTACCCCTTTGTTGGTATAGTATGTTTGAAACTTATCAGAGTCTGTGTTAAAGGTATTTGATGCAGCTGGTAGTTTACTTACTAGTGTTGATGCAACAGATGTGTAGTATGAATTAAAGCAATTTGCCACCTTAGATGTTTCGTGGCATACCTCATTATCGATAGTGAGTACTACGTTAGACCTATCTACTGGCTTATGGCTATACCCCAACTGTTTTAGTTGTTGCCAGAGCTTTCTGGGGTTATGCTTATACTCTTCAGTTTTTGAGCAGTAGTGCTTTGCCTTTGCTCCTTTTATAAGTCTCTGTACTCTGTTCCTCACCCTTTGGAATTCATTTAGTGCTGCAATATCCTGTCTGTTTGCTTTAAATCTTTTTAGCAGCTGGTCTCTGAATTTCATATTATCTAATATCTCAGTATTCATCCAGGGTTCAGTTCTTCGTTTAATCCTAACCTCTTTAACTGGTGCAATATTATCAAGGATGGTAGTGAACATTGTTTTGAATTTTTCCCAGGCATCGTTTACGTCCGTGCAACTTGTTATCTCTGTCCAGTCACAATTGTGTAGCCTATTTACCAGTGTTTCTTTACTGTAGTTTCTAGTTGACCTCATTTTTATTGTCCTGTGTAGGCCTATCCTATCCCTAGTGATTTTCCTAGTGCAGTAAATGATGAAATGATCACTAAGACCTGTGGTAATGACGCCTGACTGACTAATGTTCTCAGAGCGTTTACAAAGTATGTGGTCACTTAGGGTGGCTGAGAACTGTGTGATCCGGGTTGGAGTATTAATTAGTTGAGTGTAACTATTTAATCCTAGAATTTGCTTATACCTTTTGCATAGCCCGTTATTTTGCTGCTGAAAACAGATATTGAAGTCGCCCAATATTATTGTCTCGCAATTGTTTTCAACTCCGGACAAGACTCTGGAAAAGTCTTCTAAGAACTGGTCCTGGGTAGGAGGGCGGTAACTAGTTCCTACTAAGATGGGTTTGGTCTTAGGAAGCAGCACTTCAAACCATAGAATCTCCAGTTTATTGTTATTTAAATCAGGTCTTGGGTTGTAAGCTAAGTCATTTCTATTGTAGGCACATACTCCACCACCCTTTCTGTTCCTATCTAAGCGTTTTATATTGTAACCATCTATTTTGACCTCGTCGTCAGTCACCGTATCATTCAACCAAGATTCAGAGATGGTTATAACTGCCGCCCTAATTTTGTTAGCTAGAATCCTAATCTCTGCCAATTTAGGAAGAAGTGATCTTGCATTGACATGAATAAAGTGAAGGCCTGTTTTCATAAAACAATCATAGTCATCAATATATGGCAATGGGTCATTTGTATTAAAATTAGGTAAATCAATGTCATCACTGCTAAAGGGTAACTGTGCCAAAGTACATTTGTTACACACAAAATGAATTCTGGCACTGTTGCTATAATTGTACATACATCCATCATGCACCCACCCCTTACACATTTTACATAAGGTGCCTTTTCTGTTTTTCATGCGTACTTTAGTACAGTGTATGCACCTGTTTGGTAGTGTTTGAGATAATAATGGCTGTATTGTCTCACATTGACCTATGTATGCATTACATATGGAGTTAAGGTTATCATTCCTAGCTACTAGACCGTCATTATCGCCATCATTTATCTGTCTGTTTTGCCTGAACACATCGACTCCAGGTTGAGGGACTGATTACCTTACACTCCTCCTCTCCTTACGCCTTCCTCTTTGTATTGGACTGATGAAGCCACTGTGTGGCGAAACGTTTCCTGAATAAAGATTCCCATATGCTGCATAAGTGTCTCAATCTTCAACATGTACATCCTGAAGTCTACTCAACAGTCTTTTATCTACCAATACATAATCCAACAAACTACTGTCATTTCGCCCTACATCATATCTTGTATACTTATTTATCCTCTTTTTCTTAAAATATGTATTACCTATAACTAAACCCCTTTCTATACAAAGTTCAATCAAAGGGCTCCCATTATCATTTACACCTGGCACCCCAAACTTACCTACCACACCCTCTCTAAAAGTTTCTCCTACTTTAGCATTCAGGTCCCCTACCACAATTACTCTCTCACTTGGTTCAAAGGCTCCTATACATTCACTTAACATCTCCCAAAATCTCTCTCTCTCCTCTGCATTCCTCTCTTCTCCAGGTGCATACACGCATATTATGACCCACTTCTCGCATCCAACCTTTACTTTAATCCACATAATTCTTGCATTTACACATTCATATTCTCTTTTCTCCTTCCATAACTGATCATTCAACATTACTGCTACCCCTTCCTTTGCTCTAACTCTCTCAGATACTCCAGATTTAATCCCATTTATTTCCCCCCACCGAAACTCCCCTACCCCCTTCAGCTTTGTTTCCCTTAGGGCCAGGACATCCAACTTCTTTTCATTCATAACATCAGCAATCATCTGTTTCTTGTCATCCGCACTACATCCACGCACATTCAAGCATCCCAGTTTTATAAAGTTTTTCTTCTTCTCTTTTTTAGTAAATATCTACAGGAGAAGGGGTTACTAGCCCATTGCTCCCGGCATTTTAGTCGCCTCATATGACACGCATGGCTTACGGAGGAAAGATTCTTTTCCACTTCCCCATGGACAATAGAAGAAATAAAGAACAAGAGCTATGTAGAAAAAGGAGAAAAAACCTAGATGTATGTACAGTGGACCCCCGGTTAACGATATTTTTTCACTCCAGAAGTATGTTCAGGTGTCAGTACTGACTGAATTTGTTCCCATAAGGAATATTGTGAAGTAGATTAGTCCATTTCAGACCCCCAAACATACACGTACAAACGCACTTACATAAATACACTTGCATAATTGGTCGCATTCGGAGGTGATCGTTATGCGGGGGTCCACTGTATATACATATGCATGTGCGTGTCTGTGAAGTGTGACCAAAGTGTAAGTAGGAGTAGCAAGATATCCCTGTTATCTAGCGTGTTTATGAGACAGAAAAAGAAACCACCAATCCTACCATCATGCAAAACAGTTACAGGTTTCTGTTTCACAGTCATCTGGCAGGACGGTAGTACTTCCCTGGGTGGTTGCTGTCTACCAACATACTAACTATATTTTTTTATTATTTTTTTTTATTATCACACTGGCCGATTCCCACCAAGGCAGGGTGGCCCGAAAAAGAAAAACTTTCACCATCATTCACTCCATCACTGTCTTGCCAGAAGGGTGCTTTACACTACAGTTTTTAAACTGCAACATTAACACCCCTCCTTCAGAGTGCAGGCACTGTACTTCCCATCTCCAGGACTCAAGTCCGGCCTGCTGGTTTCCCTGAATCCCTTCATAAATGTTACTTTGCTCACACTCCAACAGCACATCAAGTATTAAAAACCATTTGTCTCCATTCACTCCTATCAAACACGCTCACGCATGCCTGCTGGAAGTCCAAGCCCCTCGCACACAAAACCTCCTTTACCCCCTCCCTCCAACCCTTCCTAGGCCGACCCCTACCCCGCCTTCCTTCCACTACAGACTGATACACTCTTGAAGTCATTCTGTTTCGCTCCATTCTCTCTACATGTCCGAACCACCTCAACAACCCTTCCTCAGCCCTCTGGACAACAGTTTTGGTAATCCCGCACCTCCTCCTAACTTCCAAACTACGAATTCTCTGCATTATATTCACACCACACATTGCCCTCAGACATGACATCTCCACTGCCTCCAGCCTTCTCCTCGCTGCAACATTCATCACCCACGCTTCACACCCATATAAGAGCGTTGGTAAAACTATACTCTCATACATTCCCCTCTTTGCCTCCAAGGACAAAGTTGTTTGTCTCCACAGACTCCTAAGTGCACCACTCACTCTTTTTCCCTCATCAATTCTATGATTCACCTCATCTTTCATAGAGCCATCCGCTGACACGTCCACTCCCAAATATCTGAATACGTTCACCTCCTCCATACTCTCTCCCTCCAATCTGATATTCAATCTTTCATCACCTAATCTTTTTGTTATCCTCATAACCTTACTCTTTCCTGTATTCACCTTTAATTTTCTTCTTTTGCACACCCTACCAGATTCATCCACCAATCTCTGCAGCTTCTCTTCAGAATCTCCCAAGAGCACAGTGTCATCAGCAAAGAGCAGCTGTGACAACTCCCACTTTGTGTGTGATTCTTTATCTTTTAACTCCACGCCTCTTGCCAAGACCCTCGCATTTACTTCTCTTACAACCCCATCTATAAATATATTAAACAACCACGGTGACATCACACATCCTTGTCTAAGGCCTACTTTTACTGGGAAAAAATTTCCCTCTTTCCTACATACTCTAACTTGAGCCTCACTATCCTCGTAAAAACTCTTCACTGCTTTCAGTAACCTACCTCCTACACCATACACTTGCAACATCTGCCACATTGCCCCCCTATCCACCCTGTCATACGCCTTTTCCAAATCCATAAATGCCACAAAAACCTCTCTAGCCTTATCTAAATACTGTTCACTTATATGTTTCACTGTAAACACCTGGTCCACACACCCCCTACCTTTCCTAAAGCCTCCTTGTTCATCTGCTATCCTATTCTCTGTCTTACTCTTAATTCTTTCAATTATAACTCTACCATACACTTTACCAGGTACACTCAACAGACTTATCCCCCTATAATTTTTGCACTCTCTTTTATCCCCTTTGCCTTTATACAAAGGAATTATGCATGCTCTCTGCCAATCCCTAGGTACCTTACCCTCTTCCATACATTTATTAAATAATTGCACCAACCACTCCAAAACTATATCCCCACCTGCTTTTAACATTTCTATCTTTATCCCATCAATCCCGGCTGCCTTACCCCCTTTCATTTTACCTACTGCCTCCCGAACTTCCCCCACACTCACAACTGGCTCTTCCTCACTCCTACAAGATGTTATTCCTCCTTGCCCTATACACGAAATCACAGCTTCCCTATCTTCATCAACATTTAACAATTCCTCAAAATATTCCCTCCATCTTCCCAATACCTCTAACTCTCCATTTAATAACTCTCCTCTCCTATTTTTAACTGACAAATCCATTTGTTCTCTAGGCTTTCTTAACTTGTTAATCTCACTCCAAAACTTTTTCTTATTTTCAACAAAATTTGTTGATAACATCTCACCCACTCTCTCATTTGCTCTCTTTTTACATTGCTTCACCACTCTCTTAACCTCTCTCTTTTTCTCCATATACTCTTCCCTCCTTGCATCACTTCTACTTTGTAAAAACTTCTCATATGCTAACTTTTTCTCCCTTACTACTCTCTTTACATCATCATTCCACCAATCACTCCTCTTCCCTCCTGCACCCACTTTCCTCTAACCACAAACTTCTGCTGAACACTCTAACACTACATTTTTAAACCTACCCCATACCTCTTCGACCCCATTGCCTATGCTCTCATTAGCCCATCTATCCTCCAATAGCTGTTTATATCTTACCCTAACTGCCTCCTCTTTTAGTTTATAAACCTTCACCTCTCTCTTCCCTGATGCTTCTATTCTCCTTGTATCCCATCTACCTTTTACTCTCAGTGTAGCTACAACTAGAAAGTGATCTGATATATCTGTGGCCCCTCTATAAACATGTACATCCTGAAGTCTACTCAACAGTCTTTTATCTACCAATACATAATCCAACAAACTACTGTCATTTCGCCCTACATCATTTCGTGTATACTTATTTATCCTCTTTTTCTTAAAATATGTATTACCTATAACTAAACCCCTTTCTATACAAAGTTCAATCAAAGGGTTCCCATTATCATTTACACCTGGCACCCCAAACTTACCTACCACACCCTCTCTAAAAGTTTCTCCTACTTTAGCATTCAGGTCCCCTACCACAATTACTCTCTCACTTGGTTCAAAGGCTCCTATACATTCACTTAACATCTCCCAAAATCTCTCTCTCTCCTCTGCATTCCTCTCTTCTCCAGGTGCATACACGCTTATTATGACCCACTTCTCGCATCCAACCTTTACTTTAATCCACATAATTCTTGAATTTACACATTCATATTCTCTTTTCTCCTTCCATAACTGATCATTTAACATTACTGCTACCCCTTCCTTTGCTCTAACTCTCTCAGATACTCCAGATTTAATCCCATTTATTTCCCCCCACTGAAACTCTCCTACCCCCTTCAGCTTTGTTTCGCTTAGAGCCAGGACATCCAACTTCTTTTCATTCATAACATCAGCAATCATCTGTTTCTTGTCATCCGCACTACATCCACGCACATTTAAGCATCCCAGTTTTATAAAGTTTTTCTTCTTCTCTTTTTTAGTAAATGTATACAGGAGAAGGGGTTACTAGCCCATTGCTCCCGGCATTTTAGTCGCCTCATACGACACGCATGGCTTACGGAGGAAAGATTCTTTTCCACTTCCCCATGGACAATAGAAGAAATAAAAAAGAACAAGAGCTATTTAGAAAAAGGAGAAAAACCTAGATGTATGTATATATATATATGCATGTGCGTGTCTGTGAAGTGTGACCAAAGTGTAAGTAGGAGTAGCAAGATATCCCTGTTATCTAGCGTGTTTATGAGACAGAAAAAGAAACCAGCAATCCTACCATTATGCAAAACAGTTACAGGTTTTTGTTTCACAGTCATCTGGCAGGACGGTAGTACTTCCCTGGGTGGTTGCTGTCTACCAACCTACTACCTATATATATATATATATAGTTCCTTGATAATGTGAGTAGTCACGGAAGCGCATGGAATTTCTCTATTCTTTCAGAGTGGTTGTTTTGCATATTCTGAAATCACCTGTTTACTGTGATCTTATTGCATATATATATATATATATATATATATATATATATATATATATATATATATATATATATATATATATATATATATATATATATATATATATATATATATATATATATATATATATATATATATATATATATATATATATATATATATATATATATATATATATATATATATATATATATATATATATATTTTTTTTTTTTTTTTTCAACAGGTCGGCCGTCTCCCACCGAGGCAGGGTGACCCAAAAAAAAAAGAAAGAAAATCCCCAAAAAGAAAATACTTTCATCATCATTCAACACTTTCACCACACTCGCACATTATCACTGTTTTTGCAGAGGTGCTCAGAATACAACAGTTTAGAAGCATATACGTATAAAGATACACAACATATCCCTCCAAACTGCCAATATCTCAAACCCCTCCTTTAAAGTGCAGGCATTGTACTTCCCATTTCCAGGACTCAAGTCCGACTATATGAAAATAACAGTCACTGGACATGTTCTTAGAAGTTCTGCAGCTTGTGGAAGTCTTTGAGACATACCTAAAATCTTGCATGTTTATGAGACATACAAAAGACACCAGCAATCCTACCATCATGTAAAACAATTACAGGCTTTCGTTTTACACTCGCTTGGCAGGACGGTAGTACCTCCCTGGGCGGTTGCTGTCTACCAACCTTCTTCCTAGGAAGTTCCAGACACATATACAACAAATAACCAAGAAAATCTCTAAGACTGTAGGCATACTATCAAAGATACGATACTATGTTCCACGACTCGACTCACGAAATCGTAATGACACGATTGCAAACAAACCATACCACGGGCGGGATTTGAATCCGCGGTCAGAGAGTCTCAAAACTCCAGACCGTCGCGTTAGCCACTGGACCAGCATTTGTGGTCACAGTGGTGCCTATGCTAACCTTCCTATGGTGTAGAAATATACCTAGTTGGACGAATCTTATTGTGGCTAGCTGGTCCAGTGGCTAACGCGACGGTCTGGAGTTTTGAGACACTCTCACCGCGGGTTCAAATCCCACCCGTGGTATGGCTATGTTCCACAATCTGCTCCCCTTGCACTGTATCATTCACTCATCTACCCTTATCTCACATATGGAATTTGTGCATTGGGATCAACAACATTAAATTGCCTAAGACCACTAATAACCCAGCAAAAGGCAGCAGTCAGAATGATAAACTCCCACTCCTGACAGCATACTCCACCAATATTCAAGTCTAAATCTGCTCACCATTAAGAACATCCATACTTATTCATGTGCTTACTACATATATAGAACAATACACGCAAGCATAAACCCTCCATTCAAACTTTTCCTCACCAATCTTAACAGGACACATGACCATAACACAAGACACATATCTCTTTTTGATGTACCCCATGTCCATATCACACTGTGTAAAAACTCTATGCACATAAAGGGCCCCAAAATTTGGAATTCATTACCAGAAAATACCAAAGTGACCTGGTCTGAAAATCAATTTAAGACTCTTCTCAAAAGCCACTTAATCACCCGAGACTAAATACTCAATATTTAACATTACCAATAAATCTACCAATTACCTAAATCTTAAAACTTCATGACTAGACAATCAAGCTCATATATTGGCAAATTACCACATAGAAGTATACATACCTACCAAAACCAGTATTGCCGTTCACCAAATTAGAGCAATCTCATACCGTAAACTACTGAAAACTACTCCTGAATCATGTTTCATAAAAAGCATTTTTGAATACAAGAATATATCCTTTGTTTGTATAAATTAGGTTCACTTGTTAATAGAACTTCTGTACAACTATGATAATTTCTTTAGTGATAAGTAGTCAGTAAGCCATTAAATTAAGTCAGCCCATAATGCCAAGGTATAATAGAGGCTCTCTTTGCACTGCAACCCATCATTGTAAAAATATAATCTCAATGTACTACTCACAAAAAAAATAAATGAATTTGAATCCATAAGTCAGTATCAATATATAAACTTGTTTGGGTATCCAACTTCCTATGTATACAGTGGACCCCCGCATAACGATGGCATCGCATAGCGATTTTTCCGCATAACGATTACTTTTATCGCAAAATTTTTGCCCCGCATACCGATTAAAAACCCGCATACCGATTTTCGTCCGAGACGCGTCCAATGTGCCCTCACATGTGCCGGCCGTCCCATTGTTTACCAGCCAGCCTCCGCGGTAACATCCAAGCATACACTCGGAATATTTCGTATTATTACAGTGTTTTCGGTGGTGTTTCTGGAAAATAAGTGACCATGGGCCCCAAGAAAGCTTCTAGTGCCAACCCTGTGGTAAAAAGGGTGAGAATTAGTATGGAAATTAAGAAAGATTTTGAAGGGTTTGGGGCTAACCCTGAGAAGCCTATGCCAGTTGTGGAATCCATTGTGCCTACTTCAAAGATTAAGGAAATGTGTGCAGAGTGGTTTGAACTGCAAACCTTTATAGATGAAAATCACCCTGACACAGCTGTTGCAAGCCGTGCTTGTGACTATTTCAATGACAATGTTATGGCCCATTTTAGGAAAGTCTTGAAGAAACGGGAGGTACAGAGCTCTATGGACAGATTTGTTGTGCGACAGAGGTCCAGTGACTCTGAAGCTGGTCCTAGTGGCATTAAAAGAAGAAGGGAAGTAACCCCAGAAAAGGACTTGCTACCTCAAGTCCTAATGGAAGGGGATTCCCCTTCTAAACAGTAAGAAGATAATGCTCTCCCCTCCTCCCATCCCATCAATCATCACCAGATCTTCAATAAAAGTAAGTGTCATGTAATTGTGCATGCCTTTTTCAGTTTGTGTGTATTAAAATTAACATTTCATGTGGTAAAAAAAAATTTTTTTCATACTTTTGGGCGTCTTGCACGGATTAATTTTATTTCCATTATTTCTTATGGGGAAAATTAATTCGCATAACGATTATTTCGCATAACGATGAGCCCTCTTGCACGGATTAAAATCGTTAACCGGGGGTCCACTGTATATGTGTGGAATAATCATAGGTCTCTCAAATTTCTGGGATCTTCCATTTTAGGCAGTCAGATAACTTTGGGCATTTAATGTACCCTGGTCCCTCCCAAAAGAATTCTAGCCCACACATTGCATGATGAGAGCCATAAATCCAGTACTGCATTAGGCACCATGGTGAGAAGTCACAGAGTTGCTCCTGGGTGGGTCTGATGTGAAATCTTTCTTTGCCTGGTGCCTGCACACAGAACAACAACAGAGTTTAGTGAGCAGTGGCAAGCAAAGTTGTATTAGGCTGAAATGAGCTTTTGAACATTACTAAAGGTAAAAGTAGCAGGTATTGGTAGGGAATAGGTGTCATATATTCCATTTAGTCCATCCAGGATATCATAGCAGAAAAAATGTATTGAAGCTAAGTTGAGCAGGGCTATATAATAACTAAAAATTTTGGATTCCTATCAGAATGCCTCATGACATGACCCAGACGATGACAGCACGTTTAGCCCAACAAGCAGAGAGAGCTTCCAAGGAAAAGAAAAAGCCACAGAGACAGTCTATTGACAACGAGGACTTCAGGGGTGCATCTGAGGATATCTTTGATCAGAATGCAAATGAGGCAGAGGAGCCAGATTATAGGTGAGTCTTCACTTCTGTTTTCGTTAGAGCAGTCTTCAACACTTGTTAATATATAAGAAAGGAACATTTTGTGATTATGTAAAATAACAAAAAAAAGGCACAATACCGTGACTGGAACGATACACAAGTCAGATTCCAAGTCGGACCGAAACGTCGTCGTAAGCTCCTCTCTTCTATGTGGGTTATTTGTGTATTATGTAAAATATTATGACAATCTACTTTGAAAAAATATGCCACTTTTCTCAAACAGGCTCACAGCCTAAATATTTGGAGATTCATCATATGTACAGTAGGGCCCCACTTATACTACAGGTTAGGTTTTAGGCTGCCGCCGTTAAGTGGACGTTGCTGGAAAGCAGAACGCCATTTTTTCCACTTTTAAATACATATAAATGCCAGATAACAAGTTTACACTAACATACCTTAAGTTAGCAATTGAACTTGGCATTAAAAACAATAAAAAGTAAAATACACATACAGTATGCTTATTACTGACCTTTAAATATTTGTAGTCTTAATGTAGGGTGAGAGATGAGTAGTACAGGTCCACCATTACAAATCCGGCAATCAGTTATTCGGTTGCTTCAGTTATTCGGCACTTATTATGGCTAGCATAATTTCAAATTTCCAGGGTCGCCACACCAACCTGCTGGTACTGTTTGGTGGCGCTACTTGCTGCATAAGTCATTTTAATTTCTTTTTCTCCATTTATTGTTTTAACCTGCTTACTTTTAGCCCTAGCCATGGTTCCAATGAATAAAAGAAATGCTTCTCATTATGTAAAGCACCAACACAGTACATTATCCATTAAAGATAAGGTGGCTTTGAAGCCACTGTCAGTTGCCATGAACTCAGTCTCATGAAGCAGGAGCATATGCTTTATTATTACGCTAATATCAACGTTACAGCTTATTGTCTATCACAATTGATCTAATATAACATAATAAACAATATAAATAACATAAAACATGTTAAATAATCCAGAATGAATAAATAATATTTGGCATAACACCGAGCAGTTCGACGGAGGTATGAAGAGGATATGGGATAAAATACCATTCTCCTATCCATCTTGGAGGCTTATATTAGAGAAAACGGAGTATAGCACAGGGCTACCTGTGATATACACTCGTACTGCGCCATAAAACTGAAACAAAAAAGCTATTTTCTCTTCATAGATTATCACACATAGCAGCACGTGTGTAGATAACCTAGGATAACCCAAAAAGTCAAAGTGGCTTATCTCTAGTACCTGGCTTGGGTTAGCCATATATGATTTTTGGTAAATATTCGATTCCCAGCCAGGGTAGAAACATTGGGTGTGTTTCTTTACAGATGTTGTCTATGTTCACCAATCAGTAAATGGGTACCTGGGTGTTAGTTGAATGGTGTAGGTGTTATCCTGGGACACTGACCAAATTTGCTTAATATACTCAGCATAACAAGAGGCTTTCTATATAGTAGTATGGCACTGATGTCAGCTAGGCCTGTATACCTTGTATATGTATGTATAGTTAATAAAGATATTATTATTATTATTATTATTATTATTATTATTATTATTATTATTATTATTATTATTTTATTTATTTATTTTTTTTTTCAACAAGTCGGCCGTCTCCCACCGAGGCAGGGTGACCCAAAAAAGAAAGAAAATCCCCAAAAAGAAAATACTTTCATCATCATTCAACACTTTCACCACACTCACACATTATTACTGTTTTTGCAGAGGTGCTCAGAATACAACAGTTTAGAAGCATATACGTATAAAGATACACAACATATCCCTCCAAACTGCCAATATCCCAAACCCCTCCTTTAAAGTGCAGGCATTGTACTTCCCATTTCCAGGACTCAAGTCCAACTATATGAAAATAACCGGTTTCCCTGAATCCCTTCACTAAATATTACCCTGCTCACGCTCCAACAGATCGTCAGGTCCCAAGTATCATTCGTCTCCATTCACTCCTATCTAACACACTCACGCAGGCTGGAAGTCCAAGCCCCATGCCCACAAAACCTCCTTTACCCCGTCTCTCCAACCCTCCTTCCTTCCCCTGTAGATTTATATGCTTTTCATGTCATTCTACTTTGATCCATTCTCTCTAAATGACCAAACCACCTCAACAACCCCTCTTCTGTCCTCTTGAATAATGCTTTTATTAACTCCACACCTTCTCCTAATTTCCACACTCTGAATTTTCTGCATAATATTTACACCACACATTGCCCTTAGACAGGACATCTCCACTGCCTCCAACCGTCTCCTCGCTGCTGCATTTACCACCCAAGCTTCACATCCATATAAGAGTGTTGGTACTACTATACTTTCATACATTCCCTTCTTTGCCTCCATAGATAACGTTTTTTGACTCCACATGTACCTCAACGCACCACTCACCTTTTTTCCCTCATCAATTCTATGATTAACCTCATCCTTCATAAATCCATCCACCGACACGTCAACTCCCAAGTATCTGAAAACATTCACTTCTTCCATACTCCTCCTCCCCAATTTGATATCCAATTTTTCTTTATCTAAATCATTTGATACCCTCATCACCTTACTCTTTTCTATGTTCACTTTCAACTTTCTACCTTTACACACATTCCCAAACTCATCCACTAACCTTTGCAATTTTTCTTTAGAATCTCCCATAAGCACAGTATCATCAGCAAAAAGTAACTGTGTCAATTCCCATTTTGAATTTGATTCCCCATAATTTAATCCAACCCCTCTCCCGAACACCCTAGCATTTACTTCTTTTACAACCCCGTCTATAAATATATTAAACAACCATGTTGACATTACACATCCCTGTCTAAGACCTACTTTTACTGGGAAGTATTCTCCCTCTCTTCTACACACCCTAACCTGAGCCTCACTATCCTCATAAAAACTCTTTACAGCATTTAGTAACTTACCACCTATTCCATATACTTGCAACATCTGCCACATTGCTCCTCTATCCACTCTATCATATGCCTTTTCTAAATCCATAAATGCAATAAAAACTTCCCTACCTTTATCTAAATACTTTTCACATATATGCTTCAATGTAAACACTTGATCTACACATCCCCTACCCACTCTGAAGCCTCCCTGCTCATCCGCAATCCTACATTCTGTCTTACCTCTAATTCTTTCAATTATAACCCTACCATACACTTTTCCTGGTATACTCAGTAAACTTATTCCTCTATAATTTTTACAATCTCTTTTGTCCCCTTTCCCTTCATATAAAGGGATTATACATGCTCTCTGCCAATCCCTAGGTACCTTCCCCTCTTTCATACATTTATTAAACAAAAGTACCAACCACTCCAACACTATATCCCCCCCTGCTTTTAACATTTCTGTCCTGATCCCATCAGTTCCAGCTGCTTTACCCCCTTTCATTCTACGTAATGCCTCACGTACCTCCACCACACTTACATTCTGCTCTTCTTCACTCCTAAAAGATGGTATACCTCCCTGGCCAGTGCATGAAATTACCGTCTCCCTTTCTTCCTCAACATTTAAAAGTTCCTCAAAATATTCTCACCATCTACCTAATACCTCCCTCTCCCCATCTACTAACTCCCCGACTCTGTTTTTAACTGACAAATCCATACTTTCCCTAGGCTTTCTTAACTTGTTTAACTCCAAAATTTTTTCTTATTTTCATTAAAATTTCTTGACAGTGCCTCTCCCACTCTATCATTATTATCTATTATTATTATTATTACTATTATTATTTTCTCAGTTGTTTGTTGGGTTATCTTATTCAAACTTGGGCAATGTATGATGGAAAGATACTTCTTAACGTACACCAAAAAATGAAAGAAATCAGACCATAAATAGCGGAGTTCACTTCTCAGCCATTAGCGGCCGCTTTGCGTTATATTATTGTATGTTTTTTATGGTTATATTTTCGTTTTTTCGGTCTCATTTGATAGAATGGAAGATATATTACAGAAATAGATATGATTTTGATTGCTTTCGTGACGAAAAGGACCTTGGAATTGCGCTCACAGTAGCAGAAATATTCTATTTTTTAGCGATGCTCAAGAGTAAACATATGATGTCACTGTCCAATACCTGTCCGCCTGCCAGTCCAAATTCCAATACGGAGTCAAGACTGGGTTGACATTATTTAATTATGGGCTGACATTATTTATATGGGTTGGCATTATTTATTTATTATTTGCTGATGGGTGAAGATAGACAGCAGGTGTAAACACACCCAATGTTTCTACCCTGGCTGGGAATCGAATATTTACCAAAAATCATATATGGCTAACCCAAGCCAGGTACTAGAAATAAGCCACTTTGTCTAACTTTTTTGGATTATCCTAGGTTCTCTACACATATGCTGCTATGTGTGGTAATCTGTATAGAGAAAGTAACTTTTTTGTTTCAGTTTTATGGTGCAGTACGAGTGTATATCACAGCCCTGTGCTACACTCCGTTATCTCTAATATAAGCCCCCAAGACAGGGAAACCGGCAGGCCGGACTTGAGTCCTGGAGATGGGAAGTACAGTGCCTGCACTCTGAAGGAGGGGTGTTAATGTTGCAGTTTAAAAACTGTAGTGTAAAGCACCCTTCTGGCAAGACAGTGATGGAGTGAATGATGGTGAAAGTTTTTCTTTTTCGGGCCACCCTGCCTTGGTGGGAATCGGCCAGTGTGATAATAAAAATAATAAAATAAAGACAGGGATAGGAGAATGGTGCTTGTATCCCATGTCCTCTTCATATAAATATTGTTATGCAGTTGTATGCATAACAGTAAAGCTATTTTTTTTTTTTTGTGCGTGAATAAAAATTTCAAATGGTAAGCAAGAGTAAATTGCCAATTTCTGACCACTTTATTGGGTAGTTGAAATAGGTGAATGGGCGGTTTCTTGTACTCAGTCGACAGACTAGAAGTAAGTAAATAAGTAAGTTTATTCAGGTATACGCAAATACAGTTACATAGATTATCATACATAGCAGCGTATGTATAGAGAACCTAGGATAACCCAAAAAAGTGAAAGTGACTTATTTCCAGTACCTGGCTTGCGCTTGCCATACATGATTTTTGGTAAATATTTGTTTTCCTCAGTTGTTTGTTGGGCTATCTCATTGAAACTTGGGCAGTGTATGATGGAAAGATGCTTCTTAACGTACACCAAAAATAAAAAAGACGGACGATAAATAAGGGAGTTCACTTCTCAGCCATTAGCTGCCTCTTTGTGGTATATTTTTGTATGGTTTTTATGGTTGCATACTTGTTTTTTTGGTCTCGTTTGATAGAATGGAATATATATTACAGCAATAGACATGATGTTGATTGCATTCATGACGAAAAGTACCTTGAAATTGAGCTCCAAGTAGCGGAAATGTTCGATTTTTGCTGGTGTTCAATGAACTTTGTGTACATCAAGTTGTTTAATTTTATTAAGTGTATTCTAACCTAACCACTCTGTAGTCCGGCAAACTACAGGTCTCAATGATGCCGGATTTGTGGTGGAGGACCTGTATTTATTGTAAGAAATCAGGTGTGGTAGGTATGGTAGCCATCCAGACCACCCTACCCACACGTAATATATTACGACATTTAACCCCGACATTTAACCCCTAAACGGTCCAAACATATATATACGTTCTTAAGCATCCCAAACATATATATACGTTTTAATTTTCCCATAAGTATTAAAACAAAAAATCTTTTTACATGAAATATAGATGTAGTACATACACAATATAATGGGACATGATGAATGAAACATTAACAGCATAACACTGACTTTTATTGGCAATTCTTTTTAGTGTATGGAAGATTGGAGGAGGAGAGAGATTGGATTAGTTACTGTTTGGAAGGGGAATTCCCTTCCATCAACACCTCAGGTACCAAGTGCTTTTCTGGGGTTACTTATTTTCTTTATTTCTTAATGCCACTAGGACCAGCTTGAGAGTCACTGTACACCGGTGGCACTAAATACTTGTCCAGAGAGCTCTATTTCTGGCGTCTCTTTAAAACTTCCCTAAAATGGGCCAAGACTTTGTCACCATACAAGTTGCCAATATGGCTTGCAACAGCCTTGTGAGGGTGATGTTTCTCCATAAATGTTTCCATCCTACCCCACATTTCAAAAATCTCCTTAATTAATGAAGAAAGCAACTTCTTCAATCTCTCTCCCTCCTCCTCTGCAGCAATATTCTGAGGTGCAGGCTGTTGCTGTTTTTGCTGAAGCTCTTGCAGCTCCTCAGTGGTTAGCTCTTCATTGTGGTCCTCCACCAACTCTTCCACATCCTCCAAACTCACATCCAACCCTATGGAACTCCCCAATGTCACAATAGATTTCACAACTGTCATCGCTCATCAGGGTCAGCCCCAAACCTTTCAAAATCCCTCTTGTGGAAACAATCTGGTCACAGTTTTCTCCAAGCAGAGTTCAAAGTCCTGGTAGTCACTCCCTCCTAAGCCTTACCTATAAGGCTTATGCAATGGAGGATACTGAAGTGATCTTTCCAAAACTCTCTTAGGGACAAGTGAGTGTCTGAGGTCACATTAAAGCACCTTTGAAACATTGCTTTGGTGTAGAGTTTTTTAAACTTTGAAATGATCTGCTGGTCCATGGGCTGGAAGAGAGGAGTGGTATTAAGGGGCAAAAACTTTACTGTGATGAATCCAAACCCCTCCAGAATTAGGTCATTCAAGTTTGGAGGATGAACTTATTCTGACGACTCGAGTAGAGAGAGGGACTTGTGGAAAAACATTATGACATGCAAGATACACAGATGCATTGTCCATTAGCAGGAGACACTTGAGATCCAATTTCTTTTCCAGGAGGGAATTCCTCACACTAGGGCCAAACACTTCATTGAATCACTCGACGAAAATTTCCCTCGTGACCCATGCCTTATTATTAGCTTTCCAAAACACACACAATTTACTCTTCATAACATTGTTTTTCCTGAACACACTGGGATTTTCAGAATGGTACACTAGTAACGGCTTCACTTTGAGATCCCCACTAGTATTAGCACAAAACATGAGAGTCAGCCTGTCTTTCATAGGCTTGTGTCCTGGCAGTCCCTTTTCCTCCTGAGTAATGTAGGTCCTCTTTGGCATTTTCTTCCAAAATAGGCCTGTTTTATCACAATTGAACACTTGTTCAGGTTTCAATCCTTCAGCCTCTATGTACTCCTTGAATTCACTTAAGAATTTTGTAGCTGCAATTTTGTCCAAATTGGCAGCCTCACCATGCCTTATCACACTGTGTATGCCACTACAGTTCTTAAATCTCTCAAACCAGCCTTTGCTGGCCTTAAATTCACAAATATCAGTACTCGTTGCAGGCATTTTCTTTATGAGATCATCATGCAACTGCCTAGTCTTTTCACAAATGATCGACTGCATAAGACTATCTCCTGCTAATTGTGTCTTGTTTATCCACACCAATAATAACTTCTCAACATCTTCGAGTACTGGTGATCTCATTTTTGTCAGCATATTTACCCCCTTTGCAACAACAGCTTCCTTGATTTCCTTTTTCTTGGCCACGATGGAAGCTTTGGTTGTATAGGGTTTGTTATACATCCTGGCCAGTTCTGCCACACGTACACCACATTCATATTGTTCAATGATGTTTTTCTTGAATTCAGTTGTATTTCTCACCTTCTTTACCAAAGGCCTGGCACTAGGAGCTTTCTCTGGAGCCATGGTAGCTTATTTAGCAGTTGCAAGCACTAAAATGAATGAAATATTATGAAATATTTCACATGAACAAGTGAGGGGACTGTCACTCACTGGTAAACAATGGCACACTGGCTGGGAAGGGAGGGCAAGGAGGCTTGGAGCCATGTGTACGCGTCCGGGACGAACGACAATTCGCAAGCCAATTTTTTGACGAAAATAAAGTAACGATTTTTTAAAATTATGTCTATCGAGCCTTACGATTGTCAAGGGACCACTGTATATGTTCTCTCGCCCAGCAATCCAAATATTTTGAAAACAATATTTAGAGTGTATTTTTCTAAGTGTTATAGGATAAAAAATTTTTTAGGGTCAATATGTACTGAGATATGAGGCCGCAAAGTTGGCACTGGATTCTCACCTGACAGCAACATCGAGTCCTGCCGCTTGCAGAAGTGTTGCCGATATACCTTGTTTTCTTGTTTTTATATTACAGTGGACCCTTGGGTAACAGTGACATCGGATAGCGATAAAATCGGATAGTGATGCATTTTAGCGTAAAAATATTGACTCGGCCAATTATGAAAAACCCAGTTAAGGACAATCGTCCTGAGCACGTCCTCCTGTCCGTCAGGCCTGAGCGCGCCTCAGCTGCCCTGCCTTCAGCCATTGTGCCATTGTTTACAAGCCAGTGAGGACAGTTCCACGCATACATTCGATACATTTTGTATCATTCCATCGTTTTTAGTGCTTGTAACTGCTACATAAGTCACCATGGGCCCAAAGAAAGTTTCTAGTGCCATCCCTGTGGTAAAAAGGGTGAGAAATACTATTGAATTGATGAAAGAGATAATTGCAAAGTATGAAAGTGGAGTGCTTGCCTCTGAGCTGGCCCGGTTGTACAACAAACCCCAATCAACCATGTCTACTATCTTGGCCAACAGAAATGCAATCAAGGAAGCTTTTGTTGCAAAAGGTGCAAGTATGCTTACAAAACAGGGATCGCAAATACTCGAAGATGTTGAGAGACTGCTATTGGTGTGGATCAACGACAAACAGTTATCAGGAGATAGTGTTTCACAGTCAGTCATATACACAGTGTGATAAGGCATGGTGAGGCTGCAAGTTGTGACCAAAAAGCAGCTGAACAGTATGTGCAGGAATTCAAAGAGTACATAGACACTGAAAAATTAAAACCCCAACAAGTGTTTAATTGTGACGAAACAGGCCTGTTTTGGAAGAAAATGCCAAACAGCATCTACATTACTCAGGAGGAAAAAGCACTGCCAGGACACAAGCCTATGAAAGACAGGCTAACTCTAATGTTTTGTAGTAATGCTAGTTGGGATTGCAAAGTGAAGCCTTTACTCATGTATCACTCTGAAACTCCCAGTGTGTTCAAGAAAAACAATGCTGTCAAGACTAATTTGTGTGTGATGTGGAGAGCAAACAGTAAGGCATGTTTTACTAGGGACATTTTCCATGGTGATTCTATCATGTGTTTGACCCCAGTGTGAAAAGATACCTCCTGGTAATGGACAGTGCTCCTGGTCATCCTCCACTCTTGGAAGAGCAAGTGGTGCAGGAGTTTCGTTTTATCAAAGTGAATTTCTTGCCCCCTAATACCACTCCTCTCCTCTAGCCCATGGACCAGCAGGTCATTTCAAATGTCAAAAAACTGTACATGAAAGCAGTGTTTCAAAAGTGCTTTGAAGTGACCTCAGACACTGAATTGACCCTATGAGAGTTTTGGAAAGATCACCTTGGTATCCTCAGTTGCATAAACCTTATAGGTAAGGCTTGGGAGGGAGTGACTTGCACGACTTTGAACTCTGCTTGGAGGAAACTGTGGCCACAATGTGTGGAAGAGAGGGATTTTGAAGGGTTTGGGGCTAACCCTGAGGTGCCTATACCAGTTGTGGAATCTATTTTGTCATTGGGGAAGTCCATGGGGTTGGAGATTAGTGGCAAGGATGTGGAAGAGTTGATGGAGGACAACAATGAAGAGCTAACTACTGATGAGCTGCAAGAGAATCTACAACAGCAAGAGACCACAACTGAGGAAATTGCTTCAGAGGAGGGGAGAGAGAGATGGAGGAAGTTGCCGTCTTCAACGATTAAGGACATTTGTTCAATGTGGACAAAGGTGCAAGCCTTTATGGATAAACATCACCCTGACTCGGCTATTGCAAGCCGTGCTGGTGACTTTTAGAATGACTATGTTGTGGCCCATTTTAAGGAAATCTTAAAGGAATGCCAGAAACAGAGCTCTATGGACAGAAGTCCAGTGACTGTCAAGTTGTTCCCAGTGGCATTAGAAAAGGAGGGAAGTAACCCTGGAAAAGGACTTGCTACCTAAAGTCCTTATGGAAGGGGATTCCCCTTCCAAACAATAATACACCTCCATCATCTCCCCTCCTCCCATCTCATCACTCATCAATAAAGGTAAGTGTCATTTATTCTTCATGTAGTATTTATTCATGTAGTATTTATTCTTCATGTAGTATTTATTCTTCATGTAGTATTTATTCTTCATGTATTATTGTTTTCTGTGTAGGAAACTATATTTCATATGAAAAAAAAAAATTAATACTTTTGGGTGTCTGGAATGGATTAATTGGATTTCCATCGTTTCTTATGGGGAAAATTAATTCGGCTAATGATAAAATCGGTTAAGGACAAGCTCTCTGGAATGGATTAAAATCATTACCCGAGGGTCCACTGTATTTATGTAATTTTTATGTTTTGATAATTACAATTTATAGTAGTTCTTGTGATTTCATAGCCAATCTTTGTTCTGACACTAATACAGTGGACCCTCGAGTTTCGGCAGCATCGACTTTCAGCAAGTTTTTTCGGCAAAATTTGGCCTCGAGTTTCATGATTAGACTCGTGATTCGGTGACCGTCCAGTACCCGTCTGCCCATCACCATGCACACAAAGCCAGTCTCCCACGCCATTCACGCTCAGTGTGTCATTGTTTACCAACACATGATCATCACCCCTACGGGTTCATACGTAATAATCCATTGTTTTTTGTGATTGCAACTGCTAAATAAGTCACCATGGGCCCAAGGAAAGCTAATGCAAGCCCTTTGGTAAAGAAAGCGAAGAACACGATCCAGAGAGATTTTGAAGGGTTTGAGGCAGACCCTGATCCTGCCGACCGTCTGCCTGTTGTGGAAGGTGTTGTGGCATTGGGCAAGTCCATGGGGTTGGAGGTGAGTGACGGGGATGTGGAAGAGTTGGTGGAGGACCATAGGGTAGAGCTAACTGCAAGAGCTTCAACTGGAACAGCATCAGACCACAGCTGAGGAACTTGCTTCAGAGGAGGAGGAAAAAGAGAGTGAAGGAGGTGCCTTCTTCGGTGATTAACCCTTTCAGGGTCGACAGGCCCTCTCAGAGACTTGTTCTCAGGGTCGCCTAAATTTAAAAAAAAAAAAAAAAAAAAAATTTTTCTTTTGAAAAGATAGAGAATCTTTTCCCAATCATAATGACACCAAAAGTATGAAATTTGATGGAAAACTTACGGAATTATGCTCTCGCAAAGTTAGAGCTCTCGACGATGTTTACGCATCGGCGATTTTGCCCACTTTGAGCCCTATTTTCCGCCAATTCCACTGTACTAGTCGACAAAAATCATGAATATTTCGCTAGAACTCCATTTTTTCTATTGAATGAGTTCAAGAAACCACCCATTCACCAATTTCAACTATCCAGTACAGTGGTCAGAATTTAGCAATTTTGCCAATTTCACACAAATTTCAAAAGATACCAATTTCCAAATAGGGTCCAGAATAAACAAGAAAGACATTCCTGGCACTAAAATGACATTTCCTCTGTTCATTAGTCACATCCCAATACCCCTCTTACATTCTTTTGCTTTCCACTTTGAATTTTTATTCTCACAAAAAATAGAAGATTTACTGTTATGCAGACTACTGCATTAGTGTAAAAAATGGTATAAATAATATCGGTGCACTTATGAAAGAATATTAGACTCACCAGTTGACGTGTATTGGACACTTAGCATGATTTGTTTACTTTGGAACTTTGGTAAAAATCGAACATTTCTGCTACTTTGAGCTCAATTTCAAGGTACTTTTCATTGTAAAATCAGTCAAAATCATCTCAATTTCTGTAATATGTCTTCCATTCTATAGAATGAGACCAGGAAAACTAGAATACAACAATAAATACCATACGAAAATACAGTGCAAAGTCGCTGTTTTAATCCAAAAACACGGTCAAAGTTTTTTTTTTCTCGTTACGCACTGTGTGCTGCAGGATTTTTTTTATACTGCACACACTGACTACATAGACCCATTCTTTCATATGTAGGCCTACCAGCTTTCTCTCACTAGATGTGAGGGCGCTAGAATTTAGGCATACTAGTACGTCAAAAACCCTGGTGCGTAAGCCGTACTAGTACGGCCGAAACCCTGAAAGGGTTAAGGACATGTTTTCAAAGTGGAATGAGCTGCAAAGTTTTGTTGAAAAGTATCACCCTGACCAAGCTGAAACAAGCTATATATGCAACATGTTCAGTGACAAAACCTTGTCCCACTTGAGGCAAATCATAAAGAAATGCCAGAAACAGACCTCTCTGGACAGATATTTTGTGTGACAGGGGTCCGGTGACTCTCAAGTTGTTCCCAGTGGCATTAAAAGAAAAGGACTTGCTACCTGAAGTTCTAATGGAAGGAGATTCTCCTTCCAAACATTAGTGTACACCTTCCTCCTATCCCCTCCTCCTGTCTTCCATCCACCCAGAAGTCTTCAATAAAGGTAAGTGTAATGTTATTATTATTTTTTATATGCATGTACTTGATTTCTGATTGTTTTCAGTATGTAAATCTTTATTTAATTTGAAAAAAAAAAAAATTTATTTTAATATGTTTGGGTGTCTGGAACGGATTAATTTTATTTCCATTATTTCTTATGGGGAAAATGGTTTCAAGCTTTGTGGATTTCGACTTTCGGCAGGCTCTCTGGAATGGATTAATCACGAAACTTGGGGGTCCACTGTATTAGGTACTGAAATTGTACTCGGTGTGTCACAAGCACACTGACAGGTGAACATTTTCACCTGCCTTAGTCATTTACTATTGTCTAGGAATATGTATATGCAAAGCACAGTGGACCCTCGAGTTTCGTAAGCCTCGCACTTCGTAAATTTCGCCTTTCGACAACTTTTTTCGTCAGAATATATCCTCGCGGTTCGTGATTTGCCTCACCATTCGTCAGTTATCTGGAATGCATACGAGTGGCCTCCCAGCAGCCTCTCGTACACAAAGGCTCCCACAAACCATTCAGAGAGTCAGTGTGGCATTGTTTCTGGGTGAGCGAACATCACCCCACTCGTTCGTATGATACATTGTGTAATAATCCACTGTTTTCTGTGCTTGCAACTGCAAAATAAGCCACCATGGGCCAGAAGGCGAGAATTCAAATTAGATAAGTTTAGATTCTGATAGGAAACAGGATGAAGTTGGAGGTATCTGTGGGCCAGCATTTTCATCCGATCAACTGACTTTATCTTGTTGACATCGTATAGCATTATGACATCAGCGAGATAAAGTCAGTTGATCAGATGAAAAATGCTGGCCCACAGATGGCTCCAACTTCATCCTGTTCCCTACTTGCATGTCTCATAACAATAAGAATGCTTTCAAATGAGCTGATGTAGGTAACAGCTCTAAGCTTAGAGGAAATGGTATGGTGATACCGACGAGATGTGGAAAAAGACACTTATGTACAGTTCAGGACATTTATTAAAGGAAACGTTTTGCCACAAGTGGCTTCTTCAGTCCTAATTCAGAGAAAACTAAGAAAACGCATATGTATAGTGCCAGGAATCAGGTGAAGTGTCGTGTGGGTTGTAGCA
Source organism: Cherax quadricarinatus (assembly GCF_038502225.1). Classification (NCBI taxonomy): domain Eukaryota; kingdom Metazoa; phylum Arthropoda; class Malacostraca; order Decapoda; family Parastacidae; genus Cherax; species Cherax quadricarinatus. Next base: position 5,543,712 of record NC_091312.1, on the reverse strand, counting down.
GCAGCAGCAGCGGCAGCGGCGGCGGCGGCGGCGGCGCCGCCGTTGCCGCCGCCGCCGCCGCCGCCACCGCCGCCGCCGCCGCCGTTGCCGCCGTTGCCGCCGTTGCCGCCGTTGCCGCCGTTGCCGCCGTTGCCGCCGTTGCCGCCGTTGCCGCCGTTGCCGCCGTTGCCGCCGCCGCCGCCGCCGCCGTTGCCGCCGCCGCCGCCGCCGCTGCCGCTGCTGCTGCTGCTGCTGCAAGAACAAGAACTACTACTAAGGAGGTGAGACGGATGGCTACAGAGGGACCTGTTGGCATCATGCAACAGCAGTTTCCAGAATAGGTAATATCCTGTTGATTAGCAATTTTGAGATACTGTAACTGCTGGATTTTTGTTTTATAATGTTACGGACAGCAATTAGTGCAGCTTCTATGCATTTTCTCCATCTTAAGTCATCTTCTTTAATCACTAGTTTAGCTTCATTGAATTTCATGAGGTGTCCAACATCGTCCCTATGTTGAACACACACGTTTTTGTGGTCATAATTTCTGCAAGCATTTTTGTGTTTGGTGATCCTAATGTCCAGAGATCTAGCTGTTTCCCCTATACATGTATATACTTTGTCACACCCCCAACATGGTATAGTGTAAATTCCTGCACTTGTGCCAGAGTCATGCTTGGGTTTTTGTATCAGGTTCCTTATAGTAGTTGAGCTGGTAGATATTTTATTCAGTTTTCTGTCAAACATTTTTGAAACATTAGTGGCAACATTGCTGACTGGTAAAATGATGTAACTTGGAGGCTTTTCTTCAACTTGATTGGTGTTGGTTTTGTTGAGGATACGTGTCGCACGTTTCCTGCAGTCATGTATGAAGTGTAGGGGAAAGTGTAGTGAATTAAAAGAATTGGTGATGTATGTGTATTCTTCAAGGAACTGCGGACTGGAAATTCTGTAGGCTCTCAGAAAGAAGCCAGTAACTACCCCTCTTTTAGTTCTGATGTCATGGTGAGAGAAGAAATGTAGAAGATCATTCTTGTAGGTAGGTTTCCGGTAGACTTTAAGAGAAAGTCTGTTTTCACCAGTGAGTAGGAGAACATCGAGAAAAGGTAATTGGTTGTCCTCTTCCTCTAATGTAAATTTGATAGTAGGTTCCAGAGTGTTGATGGTGTTGAGGATGCCACGTACATCTAGATTTTTGGGTACAACGACCAAAATATCATCAATGTACCGCTTCCATGTAACTGAACTAGGGATGTTACTGAGTATCCGTCTGGATTCTAGGTCCTCCATATATAAATTGGCAAGTACTGCATTAAGGGGGATCCCATGGCTAGCCCAAAGAGTTGTTTGTACTTCTTGTCTTCACACCTAAAGCAGTTATAATGAGCACAATGTTCGACAAGGCTCTCAAAATCTTGGCAGGGTACAGGTAACTCTATATCATTGTTAATCACCCTGCGATAAAGGTAAGTGGCTTGATCAACTGGGACATTGGTGAATAAGGCAGTCACGTTGAAACTTTCCAATTCAAGATGTAATAGATCTCATAGGCATGATGATACAGAGTTACCTGTACCCCACCAAGATTTTGTGAGCCTTGTCGAACTTTGTGTTCGTTATAACTGCTTGACTCCTGCCACTATATATACGCGTTTTCCTAGTTTTCTCTGTATCAGGACTGAAGAAGCCACTCGTGGTGAAACGTTTCCTTTAATAAATGTCCTGAACTGTATATAAGTGTCTTTTTTCACAGCTCTTAGCTTGTCAATAAAGTTAGGAATCCTTAACCTGTAAATAGCTTGTCAATAAAGCTAGGGATCCTTAACCTAACCTTGTCAATAAAGCTAGGGATCCTTAACCTAACCTTGTCAAACCCTGTGTTAAAAAAAAAAGAAAAAGGATATAGGAAAGTACTGGTTTGGTGATAGGGTAGTTGAAGAGTGCAATGGTCTACCTGGTAGGGTTATCAAAGCTTAAACCTTGGGTAGTTTAAAATTTAGGTTGGATAAATACATGGGTGAGAGGGGTTGGTTTTGAGTGGGACTTGCACACGAGTAATTAGAATTATCAAAGCTTATTTTACACACTAAAATATATAATGACATAGTTTTGTAATACAAAAATGATTATGCTTGAAGAAACATAATTCGTAGTAGGTGGGAAAGACTTGCAGCTTCTTAGGACATTTGTTAACATAAGATAAATTTTTCACTGAAATATCAGTCACCATCTTCAAGATTCATTTCTGCTACATGATGTAATGACTTGTTATACTCTATGTATTATTTTAACTCACCTCAGATTGTAACCACCTTAATTCGTATAGGACATTTGAACAATACCTTCCAGCTTGGCTAGTTTAATAAACTTTCACATTTTGTTATATCATGTTCCAGAAATGAAGGTAACTGATTTTCACCAAAACGTTGCCTGTACTTCAATAAATGTCCTATGAACTTATGATTGTAATAGACATTAGAGTGTAACTTGAGTATTTAGTGAAATATTAAATTAAATTTTAATGTTAAATTTAAATTCCATTTTAAGAAGACTAAAAAAGCAAATATTGAAGTATGATGTAGTAATGGTTGGGGATATGATTAAATTTAACCCTTCACCCCTTAACTGTCCAAACGTAAATCCATGTTCTCTCGCCCAGCGCTCCGAATATTTTGAAATTTTTTTTTTTTTAATAAAGAGGGCATTTTTCTACACATAATAGAATAAAAAAAATTTAGGGTCAGTACTTACCGAGATAAAAGACCATAAATTAGCTCTGGATACTCACCTGAAGTCAACATGGAGTCCTGCTGCTTGCAGAAATGTTGCCGATATACCTTGTTTTTTTTTTTTTTTTTTTTATTTATATAAGTTTTATGTTCTGATAATTACAATTTCTAGTAGTTCTTGTGATTTCATAGCCAATCTTTGTTCTGACACTAATATTAGGTACTGAAATAGTACTCAAATACTCACAAACACACTGACAGGTGAACATTTTCACCTGCCTTGGTCACATACTATTGTCTGGGACCTATAAATACACAAAGTATTTATAGGTCCCAGCAATGTTTTACACATGCTGGAGTATATATAAAACTCCTTGAAGCACAGTTTAAGATGAGTGTCACTCCACTGCTGACAGTGCAGCAGTGGATTGACACTTGATCGTGCACTGCCTTGGCTTCATTTGTTTTCACTGTTACATGTAAACATGTCTTGTCTGTCTGCGTCTTTCTGTTTATCTCTGTGTCTGCTTATGTCTGCCTGTGTATCTGTCTTACTGTCTGCCTGTGTATCTGTCTTACTGTCTCTGCCTGTCTCTCTTTCTGTCTTAGAGAGCTGCTCACGAACCAACAGGTATTACACAGGATGCAGAGTCGTCACGTCTGATTCCTGAACAAGTGAAAATGTGTATTACTTGCGAGTCATGTTTATATATCTACAAAAACAGTATAGCACTTTCTGGATTTTTTTTTGGGGGTTATCCTAGGTAATATACACTACGTATAATTGTGAGACAGAGACAGAGATAAACATAGAGATAGAGAGAGATGGAGATAGGCAGAGACAGAGATAGATACAGACAGACAGACGGAGATAGAGACAGCCGAAGTCAATCGCCCAGTCAGCTAGCCACCCAGTCTGCCGAACATGTATCACACATGTTCCAGAATTGTTTCTCTTTACTTAGGGCATAGGTTATAAGATATTCTGGCAGTATGACACTACCAGTGATATCAAAATTGAAAGGATGTTCCAGAAATGTTGCATGTGAGTATTATCGAGGTTTTTCATATTTCCTCGACCACCTGTGGCCACATCCATCTCAAAGCCACTAAGCTCAGGGCCAACATCACTTTCCTCTCAAGAGGGGAGTGTTAATACGACATGACATCAGTGAGTCCCTGGTGTTTTCCGCGCTGTTTGCTCTAGCTGGCGCTCATTGGAACTGGCGCTCCCTCAAGGTACTAAATGGTCTCAGTTTTTTTCAGTACTGTGCACACTGAGTGTTAAGACCCATTCTATATTGACCAGGCATCTCAGGCCAATTGTGCCAGATTTGAAGGCAAGAAAAATAAAACGTTGATCTACGTTTGGGGTGCTAGAAGTAACAATGTAGAACTACATTTGGACAGTTTCAGGGTTAGAAAAAGGTGTAATTTATAACTTTGACATAAAAGTTTAATGGCAGTTTTTAAGCTTGCTTGAATTCATTGTGACAATTTTTTTAATTAATCTGGCACTTTTTCCAATTTCTGGTCTTTTTATTTGCATTTAGCATCTATAGAAATTCAAGGGAAACCACAAGAAACAGTGAAAGAATCTGAAGTGTGATACCTGTGAGCTCTGTTGCTGAATAGAATATAAGTGGTTTTCTTGTATGATGTAGTTGAAGGCTGAGTACTTATGTAACCGAAAGTTACAAAAGTAACCCACACATAGGAAAGACAAGCTTACAGTGACATTTCGGTCCAACTTGGACTATTTACAAAGTCACACTAACAGAGTGAGGAAGCCAGTGTATATAGGCAAGCAGGACAAGGATGGGAACAGGAGAGGGCAAAGAGGAGGTAGTGGTAGTGGTAAGGTAGGTAGTGGAAGTAGTAGTAGAAGAAATAGTGGTAGCATAAAGTAGAAAGAGTAGCTTAGTGGCACAAGAGAGAATGGGAAGGAGTGAAGGGTAAAGAGAGGGAATAGTAAAGGTAATAGCAAAAGTAGAGGAATGGAGGGGATGACATTCCCCCATCCTTCTCCCGCTTGCCTATATATACTGGCTTCCTCACTCTGTTAGTATGACTTTGTAAAAGATCTAAGTTGGACTGAAATGTTGTAAGTTTCTCTCTCCTATGTGTGGGTTATTGGTTATTGTTTCGGTCACAGTATCGGCTTTGTATCCTTTATGCAACTGAATGTTCATCACAACTACATTCTGTACAAGATTGAATTCATTATGTTTCATCACAAGATTCAGTATGGGACAGTTACCTTTGTGGGCCAAGAAGCAAATGACGGAGCCTCAAGGCCCAGGCGGAGGCATTGGGGACAGAGGAGGAGTTGATTTGCCCAAGGGACGATGGGCACAGCGTCTTCATAACAATGCTATCACCTTCAAAAGCCATTATGACACTGATTCTGTTATACCATTTCCAGCAAGAGGTAAGTTACAACTATCACAATGAGTAGTAATTTGTTAGGTAATAGTATTAAATTCTGATAAGCTGAGAAAATCACAAATGCAGTTAAATTAAAGCTTTATTGGCCTCATTTTTGCTTGCATAGGTGTTAATACATCCTCTGCATGAACACAACATTGTCAGGAAGGCTTCCATCTAACTTCCTTATGTGCATTTCTCATAGATAGAAATTGTTAGTAATTATGGTGAAATTAAATTTTCTAAAATAATTCTTGTAAAATATTTTATGTATGTAATAACAGTGGTACTACAGTACAGCCTCTCCTCACTTAACGACAGAGTTCCATTCCTAAGACCATGTTGGTAAACGAATTCGTTGCTAAGCATGAAGCATACTGTAACAGTAGTAACAGATTTATACGCCCTCCATATCATTCCACTTTGATCCATTCTCTCGAAATGACCAAACCACCTCAACAACCCCTCTTCAGCCCTCCGACTAACACTTAACTCCACACCTCCTCCTAATTTCCACACTCTGAATTCTTTGCATAATATTTACACCACACATTGCCCTTAGACGTTAACCCTTAACCCTTTCAGGGTCAACAGGCCCTCTCAGAGACTTGTTCTCAGGGTCGCCCAAATTTCAAAAAAGAAAAAAAAAATTTTTTTTTCTTATGAAAAGATAGAGAGAGTTTTCCTGATCATAATGACACCAAAAGTTTGAAATTTGATGGAAAACTTACAGAATTATGCTCTCGCAAAGTTAGCGGTCTCGACGATGTTTACACATCGGCGATTTTGCCCACTTTGAGCCCTATTTTCCGCCAATTCCACTGTACTAGTCAACAAAAATCATGAATATTTCGCTAGAACTCCATTTTTTCTATCGAATGAGTGAAAGAAACCACCCATTTACCGATTTCAGCTATCCAATACAGTGGTCAGAATTTAGCAATTAGGCCAATTTCACACAAATTTCAAAACATGCCAATTTCCAAATAGAGTCCAGAATAAACAAGAAAGACAGTCCTGGCACTAAAATGACATTTCCTCTGTTCATTAGTCACGTCCCAACGCCTCTCTTACATTCTTTTGCTTTCCACTTTGAATTTTTATTCTCACAAAAAATAGAAGATTTACCGTTATGCAGACTACTGCATTAGTGTAAAAAATGGTATAAATAATATCGGCGCACTTGTGAAAGAATATTAGACTCACCAGTTGACGTGTATTGGACGCTTAGCATGATTTGTTTACTTTTGAACATAAGCCTATGAAAGACAGGCTTACTCTGTTGATGTGTGCTAATGCTAGTGGTGATTGCAAAGTGAAGCCATTATTGGTGTATCACTCTGAAACTCCCAGAGTGTTCAGGAAAAACAATGTCCTCAAGGCTAATTTGTGTGTGATGTGGAGGGCAAACAGTAAGGCATGGGTCACTAGAGACCTTTTCTATGACTACTTACACTATGCATTTGGCCCCACTGTGAAAAATTACCTCCTGGAAAATAAATTGGACCTTAAGTGCCTCCTGGTATTAGACAATGCTCCTGGTCATCCCTCAGACGTGGCAGAGCGACTTTCTGGGGACATGAGCTTCATTAAGGTGAAGTTTTTGCTTCCTAATGCCACTCCTCTCCTGCAGCCCATGGACCAGCAGGTCATTGCAAACTTCAAAAAACTCTACACAAAAGCAATGTTTGAAAGGTGTTTTGTAGTGACCTCAGAAACTCAATCGACTCTTAAGAGAGTTTTGGAGAGATCACTTAGCATCCTCAGTTGTATAAACATTATAGGTAAGGCATGGGAAGAAGTGACTAAGAGGACCTTGAACTCTGCTTGGAAGAAACTGTGGCCAGAATGTGTAGACAAAAGGAATTTTGAAGGATTTGAGGCAAACCCTTGGAAGCCTATGCCAGTTGTGGAATCAGTTGTGGCATTGGGGAAGTCCTTAGGGTTGGATGTGGAAGAGTTGGTGGAGGAGGACAATGAAGAACTAACCACTGATGAGCTGCAAGATCATCTTCAACAGCAAGAGGCCAGACCTGAGGAAACTGCTTCGGAGGAGGAGAGAGAGAAATTGAAGAAGTTGCCTAATTCAAAGATTAAGGAAATGTGTGCAATGTGGCTTAAAGTGCAAACCTTTTTTTATGAAAATCACCCTCACACAGCTATTGCAAGCCATGCTGGTGACTATTACACTGACAATGTTGTGAAACACTTCAGGAATATCATAAAGGAATGGGATGTACAGGCCTCTATTGACAGATATGTTGTGTGACAGAGGTCCAGTGACTCTCAAGCTGGTCCTAGTGGCATTAAAAGAAGAAGGGAAGCAACCCCAAAAAAGGACTTGACACCTCAAATCCTAATGGAAGGGGATTCCCCTTCTAAACATTAACACCATCCACACACTTCCCTCCTCCCATCCCATCAATTATCACCAGATCTTCAATAAAGGTAAGTGTCATGTAATTGTACATGTCTTCTTCAGTTTGTGTGTATTAAAATTAATATTTCATGTGGTAAAATTTTTGTTTTCATACTTTGGGGTGTCGGGAACAGATTAATTTGATTTCCATTATTTCTTATGGGGAAAATTAATTCGGCTAACGATAATTTCGCTTAACGTTGAGCTCTCAGGAACGGATTAATATCCTTAGGCGAGGGTCCACTGCACTTTTCATTGTAAAATCAGTCAAAAGCACTTCAATTTCTGTAATATGTCTTTCATTCTATAGAATGAGACCAGGAAAACTAGAATACAACAATAAATACCATACGAAAATACAGTGCAAAGCCGCTGTTTTAATCCAAAAACACGCTCAGTTTTTTTTTCTCATTACGCACTGTGTGCTGCAGGATTTTTTTTTATACTGTGCACACTGACCACATAGACCCATTCTTTCATATGTAGGCCTACCAGCTTTCTCATTAGATTTGAGGGCGCTAGAATTTAGGTGTACTAGTACATCAAAAACCCTGGTGCATAAGCCGTACTAGTACGGCTGAAACCCTGAAAGGGCTAAACTGTCCAAATGTAGATCTACGTTTTTTTTTTCAACATTTGAAAGTATGTAAAAAAACATAATTTTTTTTTTTTTTATATTTGAAAGTGTGTAAAAAAACTTGGATCTACGTTTTTTTTTATTTGAAAATATGTAAAAAAGCATACATCTACTTTTGGAGCACTACACATGTGAACGTAGATCTATGTTTGGACAGTTTAAGGGTTAAGGAAGTGCTTGTCTCAATTTTTTTATTACATTTTTGTTTATGCATGTGAGGAGGTTGGACATTCAGCAAGCATGTTTGAGTGTGTTAGGAGTGAGTGGAGGCAAATGGTTTTTTGGACTTGACTAGCTGTTGGAGTGTGAACAAGGTAACATTTTTGTGAAGGGATTCAGGAACCTGGTTAGCCAGACTTGAGTCATGGAGGTGGGTAGTACATTGCCTGCACTTTGGAGGAGGGATGGGGACATTTGCAGTTTGGAGGAGCATCTGAACTTTAGTGCTGAAACACCTCTGGCAAGACAGTGATGGCATGAATGATGGTGAAAGTTTTAGTGTTTGGGTCATCCTACTTCAGTAATACATGACCGAGGTTGTATATTTCATTATGCTGGTTAATATTATTTTTATTTATAAAGCAAGATTTTACATTCAGCCACTATATCATGGATATAGGATACACAGCACTGTACATTCTGTAAGGCACATCTAGGTGATGGGGTGACCATGCCCACTAAATTTTAACTCTTCATTAGCATGTAAAAGTGTTAGTTGTCTCTTTTAATTTATACTTTTTAATTTGACTTATGAATTTATAAAACAGTTCTTCCAAGGAATACAAGGCGTGTTCCCCTAATTACTTACCATTGGGATCTTTATAACAAATGCATTCCAAATAACATTCATATACTGTATTCAGAAACAACATTAACCCTTAAACGGTCCAAACAGATCGACATTCAAATTCGTAGTGCTACAAAAGTAGATCTACTTTTTTTTACATATTTTCAAATATAGCAAAAAAAAAAAAAATGTAGATAAAAGTTTTTTTTTACACGTTTTCAAATGTAAAACAAAAAAGAAGAGCTACATTTTTTTTACATACTTTCAGATGTTGAAAAAACGTATATATACGTTTGGACCATTTAAGGGTGAGAGAGTGCAAAAGGAGAGCAGATGATAGAGTGGGAGAGGCACTGTCAAGAAATTGTAATGAAAATAAGAAAAAAATTTGGAGTGAGTTAAACAAGTTAAGAAAGCCTAGGGAAAGTATGGATTTGTCAGTTAAAAACAGAGTAGGGGAGTTAGTAGATGGGGAGATGGAGGTATCAGGTAGATGGCGAGAATATTTTGAGGAACTTTTAAATGTTAAGGAAGAAAGAGAGGCAGTAATTTCATGCACTGGTCAGGGAGGTATACCATCTTTTAGGAGTGAAGAAGAGCAGAATGTAAGTGTGGGGGAGGTACATGAGGCATTATGTAGAATGAAAGGGGGTAAAGCAGCTGGAACTGATGGGATCATGACAGAAATGTTAAAAGCAGGGGGGATATAGTGTTGGAGTGGTTGGTACTTTTGTTTAATAAATGTATGAAAGAGGGGAAGGTACCTAGGGATTGGCAGAGAGCATGTATAGTCCCTTTATATAAAGGGAAGGGGGACAAAAGAGACTTTAAAAATTATAGAGGAATAAGTTTACTGAGTATACCAGGAAAAGTGTACGGTAGGGTTATAATTGAAAGAATTAGAGGTAAGACAGAATGTAGGATTGCGGATGAGCAAGGAGATTTCAGAGTGGGTAGGGGATGTGTAGATCAAGTGTTTACATTGAAGCATATAGCATATATGTGAACAGTATTTAGGTAAAGGTAGAGAAGTTTTTATTGCATTTATGGATTTAGAAAAGGCATATGATAGAGTGGATAGAGGAGCAATGTGGCACATGTTGCAAGTATATGGAATAGGTGGTAAGTTATTAAATGCTGTAAAGAGTTTTTATGAGGATAGGCTCAGGTTAGTGTGTGTAGAAGAGAGGGAGACTACTTACCGGTAAAAGTAGGTCTTAGACAGGGATGTGTAATGTCACCATGGTTGTTTAATATATTTATAGATGGGGTTGTAAAGGAAGTAAATGCTAGGGTGTTCGGGAGAGGGGTGGGATTAAATTTTGGGGAATCGAATTCAAAATGGGAATTGACAGTTACTTTTTGCTGATGATACTGTGCTTATGGGAGATTCTAAAGAAAAATTGCAAAGGTTAGTGGATGAGTTTGGGAATGTGTGTAAAGGTAGAAAGTTGAAAGTGAACATAGAAAAGAGTAAGGTGATGAGGGTATCAAATGATTTAGATAAAGAAAAATTGGATATCAAATTGGGGAGGAGGAGTATGGAAGAAGTGAATGTTTTCAGATACTTGGGAGTTGACGTGTTGGCGGATGGATTTATGAAGGATGAGGTTAATCATTGAATTGATGATGGAAAAAAGGTGAGTGGTGCATTGAGGTATATGTGGAGTCAAAAAACGTTATCTATGGAGGCACAGAAGAGAATGTATGAAAGTATAGTAGTACCAACACTCTTATGTGGGTGTGAAGCTTGGGTGGTAAATGCAGCAGCGAGGAGATGGTTGGAGGCAGTGGAGATGTCCTGTCTAAGGGCAATGTGTGGTGTAAATATTATGTAGAAAATTCGGAGTGTGGAAATTAGGAAAAGGTGTGGAGTTAATAAAAGTATTAGTCAGAGGGCAGAAGAGGGGTTGTTGAGGTGGTTTGGTCATTTAGAGAGAATGGATCAAAGTAGAATGACATGGAAAGCATATAAATCTATAGGGGAAGGAAGGCGGGGTAGGGGTTGTCCTCGAAAGGGTTGGAGAGAGGGGGTAAAGGAGGTTTTGTGGGCAAAGGGCTTGGACTTCCAGCAAGCGTGCATGAGCGTGTTAGATAGGAGTGAATGGAGAGGAATGGTACTTGGGGCCTGACGATCTGTTGGAGTGTGAGCAGGGTAATATTTAGTGAAGGGATTCAGGGAAACCGGTTATTTTCATATAGTCGGACTTGAGTCCTGAAAATGGGAAGTACAATGCCTGCACTTTAAAGGAGGGGTTTGGGATATTGGCAGTTTGGAGGGATATGTTGTGTATCTTTATGCGTATATGCTTCTAAACTGTTATATTCTGAGCACCTCTGCAAAAACAGTGATAATGTGTGAGTGTGGTGAAAGTGTTGAATGATGAAAGTATTTTCTTTTTGGGGATTTTCTTTCTTTTTTGGGTCACCCTGCCTCGGTGGGAGACAGCCGACTTGTTGAAAGAAAGAAAGAAAAGATTTATGTCATTACCCACAAATGGTTGAAGCTTTTAATTTTATGAACGAGTTTTACTATGTTCCTTCTTCTTTCAGTTTATTATTCTAGTTTTTGTTCTTCTAATGCACTTGCCAGTAAAGTTGATAGGAAAACAGTTTAGTTGCATTAGAGCTTTATTTATTGCTTTCCTCACTGACAAATTCTGGACCACTTAGTTTGGCAAGACAGTAGTTGAATGATGGTGAATGTGTTTCCTTCTTTGAGTCACCCTGCTTGGGCAAGCATTAGCTGTTATGATAAAGGAAAAAAAAAAAATCTTGATGTTTAAGATGGTGGTTTCAGAAAACAATGGATAGAATCAGTCTTCTGTGTAGTTTTTTCTGTAACCCTTGAATTTTAAGCAGCTCAGCTTGATTTTGTACTGGTTTTCCTGTCAGTTCCCTCTCCCACTGAATGTCTTGAAGGAAGTTCCTCATACCTGAGTAGGTCCCCCTTTTGTAGTTTGGTTTTTCCCACCCTATTACTGCTACTTTCTCCACTTGGAGCTCAAGTATGTAGTTGAAGCGCAGAACCACATGATTACTAGCTCCCAGGAGCCTTTCATACATGATATCCTCGATGTCCGAACTACTCAAGGTGAATACAAGGTCCAGCCTTGCTGGTTCATCCTCTCCTCTCTCTCTGGTAGTGTCTCTAACATGTTGATGCATGAGGTTTTCCAGTACCACATCCATCATCTTGGCTCTCCATGTTTCGGGACCCCCATGGGGCTCCAGGTTTTCCCAGTCAATCTCCTTGTGATTAAAATCACCCATAACTAGTAACTTTGCTCCCCCCATGTGTGCTCTCCTGGCCACCTCGGCTAGTGTGTCGACCATTGCTCTGTTGCTCTCATCGTATTCTTCTCTTGTCCTCCTGCAGTTCTGTGGTGGGTTGTACATTACTGCAATTATCACCTAATGTCCCTCAGACTGGATTGTTCCTACTAAGTAGTCCCTTTCACCCATGCCATCCATTCCTTCCATTTTCTCAAAACCCCACTGGTTTTTAACCCTTTGACTGTCGCGGCCATATATATACATCTTACGAGGTACCGTGTTTGACGTATATATACTCATAAATTCTAGCAGCTTCAAATCAAGAAGGAGAAAGCTGGTAGGCCCACATGTGAGAGAATGGGTCTGTGTGGTCAGTGTGCACCACATAAAAAAAATCCTGGGGCACGCAGTGCATGAGAAAAAAAAAAAAACTGGCCGTTTTTTTTTTTAATTAAAATGCCTACTTTGTGGTCTATTTTCGTATAGTATTTATGGTTGTATTCTCGTTTTCTTGGTCTCATTTGATAGACTGGAAAACATATTACAGAAAAATAGATGATTTTGATTGATTTTACTATAAAAAGAACCTGGAAATGGAGCTCAAAGTAGGGGAAATGTTTTATTTTTGCCGATGTTCAAAAGTAAACAAATGACATCATTGTCCAATAAATGTCCAACTAGCCATTCTAATATACAGTCATGAATGGGTTGATGTTATTTATACAATTATTACAGTATTGGAGTAGCCTGCATAATAGTAAATCTTCTATTTTTTTGTTTGAATAAAAATTCAAAATAGAAAGCAAGAGTAATATCACAGGGGCCTGGAGACATGACTGATGAACAAAGAAAATGTTATTTTAGAACCAGGAATGTCTGCGTTGTTCATTCTGGACCTTATTTTGAAATTGTCATATTTTTTAATTTTCGTGAGATTGGCCAAATTGCAAATTTCTGACCACATTATTAGGTAGTTGAAATTGGTAAATGGGCAGTTTTTTGTACTCAATTGATAGAAAAAATGGAGTTCTAAAGAAATAGCTATGAGTTTGGTCGACTGAAACAATGGAATTAGCCGAAAATAGGGCTCAAAGTGGGTGAAATCGCCGATTTGTAAATATCGCCAAGGTCGCTAACTTTGCGAGAGCGTAATTCCATCAGTTTTCCATCAAATTTCGTTTTTTTTTTGTGTCATTACAATCGGGAGAATACTCTATCATTTCATAAGATTTTTTTTTTTTTTTTTTTTTTTTTTTTTTTTTTTTTTGGAGACACCAGGAGACACCTCAGGATTGGGGGTTGTGACAGTCAAGGGGTTAATGAGCAGTGCAACTCCTCCTTTCCCTCTCCTCCCTCTGTCTTTCCTGAGGATTTGATATCCAGATGGAAAGATTGAATCTGTTATTATTCTGGTGAGTTTTGTTTCTGTGAGTGCTATTATGTCTGGGGATGTCTCCTTGATTCTTTCGCGCCACTCCTCATACTTATTTGTTATTCCATCTGCATTTGTATACCACACCTTCAACTTCTTTTCTAAGACTGTGGTCTGGGAGGTGTATTGGGGTTGGGGAAGTGGGAGACCTGATAAGGAACTATGGGTGGTTGCTGTGGGGGTAGAGTTTGTAATGCAATGGGTGGGGCCATTGGATGTGGCATGGGTGTTTTGGTTTAGAGTATTTGGTTGCACTGGGGTTGACCTGGTTGGGAGGCTTCTATAGGAAGTTGTGAGGGAGGCTGTATTTGATCTTCCTGTGTCTGGGATCTCCTGTCTGTCTTCTCCATCCCCTCTCTTTCCTCCTTTCACCTTTGTACCATCTCTCTCAGTTTCTGCCTTTCTTCTTGTGTTCTGTCATGGTCGAGATACACCTTCCTGTATGCCGGCATGTCCCTTAATCGTGCTTTCTCCTGCAGGATCCTGTTCCGAGTCGATTCTGCCTTGAAGGTCACTTTCACTGGCCGGGTTCTTTTTTTTACAAACCCCCCTATTCTCCGAAAATTTTCCAGCTGGGTCATGTCGTCTTCTCCTATTGCTTTCATGATGCTTTCAATTGCTTTTTTTTCCCCTTGTTTTCTTGCTTCATATGTTTCCCCTTCAACTTCCTGGAGCCCATACACAAAGACTGACCTCTCCCTTTCATTCTCCCACTGCATATCCCTTTGTATCCCCTCATTCAATTTGATTTCCTCCATTGCAGCTTTCCTTTCTTCAGTTTCACTAGCTGATGTACTTGGGCTCAGTGGCCTGTCATTTTCCCTTCTCAACTTTCCTTGGGCTCTGCTGTGGTCTGTTAGGGCCTCCACATATAGCTTAACTCTTTCGTTTACTACAGTCTCCACTGATAGAGCTTCTACATGCAGTTTTGCTCCTTCTTTCCCTACAGTCCCCTTATTTGTGACTGAGGTAGCAGTCTCTGTTGTCAATCCCAAAATGTTCTTTAGTTCTTTAGGCTGTTTCAGATTTTTCAGTTCCTCTTCTAAACTCTGTATCCTGGCCTCTGCTGCTTTGACTTGCTCCTCCCACTTTCTGCTTTCCATATCTATCCTCTCTTCCATTCTCATGCTAAGTTCTTCTAGTTTCTTTTCCCATTCATGTTCCCTTTTTATGAGCTCTGCTGCCCAATCTTCCTTTGCAGCTTCCTCCTCCTGTCCCCTGGTTTTTCTTGTTGCTCTCTGGCAACCCATTTTTGTTTTATCCTGATTGCCTCAGAGTGGGAAACCTATGTAATTCTGTGTGTTAGGTTAGTAGTGTGTGTGTCAGAGTGTGGGGGGGGAGGTAGAGGAGGAACTGTGGCTATGTGGGAGAGGAGTGGGGAGGGAGAGGGGGAAGGAGGGAGAGGTGGGGAGGGGGAGGGATCAGGGGAAGGAGTGAGATGTCGGTGGGAAGGGGGGGAGTGTATTTGTGAGTCTGGACGTTGTGTGTGTGTGTGTTGTGTGTGTGTAGTGTGACCTAAGTGTAAGTAGAAGTAGCAGGACTTAACTGAAATCTTGCATGTTTATGAGACTTTCTTTTCCTTCAACACACCGGCCGTCTCCCACCGAGGCAGGGTGACCCAAAAAAGAAAGAAAATCCCCAAAAAGAAAATACTTTCATCATCATTCAACACTTTCACCTCATTCACACATAATCACTGTTTTTGCAGAGGTGCCCAGAATACAACAGTTTAGAAATATATACGTATAAAAATACACAATATACAGGAGAAGGGGTTACTAGCCCCTTGCTCCCGGCATTTTAGTCGCCTCTTAAGGACGCGCATGGCTTACGGAGGAAGAATTCTGTTCCACTTCCCCATGGAGATAAGAGAAAATAAACAAGAACAAGAGCTAGAAAGAAAATAGCAGAAAACCCAGAGGGGTGTGTGTATGCTTGTACATGTATGTGTAGTGTGACCTAAGTGTAAGTAGAAGTAGCAAGACGTACCTGGAATTTTGCGTGTTTACGAGACAGAAAAAAGGATACCAACAATCCTACCATGATGTAAAACAAACACAGGCTTCCTTTTTACACTCACTTGGTAGGATGGTAGTACCTCTCCGAATGGTTGCTGTCTACCAACCTATTACCTTTTCTAGTTTTTTTTTTTTTTTAACAAGTTGGCTGTCTCCCTCCGAGGCAAGGTGGCCCAAAAAGAAAGAAAATCCCCAAAAAGAAAATACTTTCATCATCATTCAACACTTTCACCTCACTCATACATAATCACTATTTTTGCAGAGGTGCCCAGAGCACAACAGTTTAGAAACATATGTATGAAGATACACAACATATCCCTCCAAACTGCCAATATCCCAAACCCCTCCTTTAAAGTGCAGGCATTGTACTTCCCATTTCCATTATCTAGTTATATAATAGTAATTTTTATGAGCAGAATTAGAAGGTCGATATCAGTAAGCTAAAGGATGCTTTCTCTGAGTGTAAATATCAATACTGTCAGTCTGCATGAGTAAGTTGATTTAGAATTTTAAGAAAAATATTTTATAAGATCTGATTTCTCATATGCAAGCCAGAAATACTCCTTTAGAATTTTCATCAGCCAGTGAAAACAATATATGCAGTGTACACTTCGATACATTATAGGAAAATTTTTTTAGTGCTTACAAAGTTCTGAGTTACACTGAGTAACATACTCAGTTTTATCTTTCAAGAGGTTCAGTGAATTGAGCACATGGACTCTGGAGGACATTGAGTTGGTATCAAAATTTGTTTCCTTAGACTATTCTTTAACCCTTACAGTGTGTATTCATTCTGACTAACGACTTAATTTTAACAGAGGGGCTGTTGAGGTGGTTGGGTCATTTAGAGAGAATGGAACAAAGTAGAATGACTTAGAGCGTATAAATTTGTAGGGAAAGGAAGATGGGGTAGGGGTCATCCCCGAAAAGGTTGGAGGGAGGGGGTAAAGGAGGTTTTGTGGGCAAGGGGCTTGGACTTCCAGTAAGTGTGCATGAACATGTTAGGAGTGAATGGAGACGAATGGTTTTTGGGATCTGACGAGCTGTTGGAGCATGAAAAGGGTAATATTTTGTGAAGGTATTCAGGGAAACTGGTTAGCCAGACTTGAGTCCTGGAAATGGGAAGTACAATGCCTGCACTTTAAAGGAGGGGTTTGGGATGGAAATTCATCTACCATCCGACTTACGGCCTGCTCAACATACGACCATTCGAATTACGACCGTGTTTTCTATGCCAAATTTCTGGGAAATAAACAACTCTTTGTGTTGTACACAGTGTTTATCCTAAACCTTACAGTATAAAATAAAGTACTAACAGCAGAAAAAGTAAAGTCAAAAATGAAATACCAAAATAAAACAATGAAATAAAGTCATTACAAAAATGTGATGTTGATATTCAGTAGTAAGGTTCGACTTGCATCCATTTTGACTTACGACTGGTTTGTCAGAACCGAACTCGGTCGTAAGTCAGATGGTACCTGTAAATGGTATATGTTGACATTCTCCTCATAACTCCCAGACGCTTCAACGTTCAAGCTCTCCAAGACAAGCTCAACCAGGTCGAGCCCTCAGTCCAGTTCACACTTAAAGAAGAAGCCGACAACACTCCTCCTTTCCTTGATGTTCTTCTCTGCGAAGCTGACCATGAACTTCTACTCTCACCACGGCACTAAACATGGTGTAATTATAGGCTTTTTCCTGCTCACATTCAAAATCTGCAGCAATGAGTTCCTTGAGGAAGAATGCACTATAATTGAACACGTATTTTCCAAACTTCACTATCCTCGTCACTTCATCAGAGACTGCAGACGACGGGCATTAAACATCTTCAACACATCCAGGGAAGATACCGCCGAGAAGAGATACATAGTCCTCCCCACCAACTCCATTGCCAAACACGTTTCCAACATCTTTTCCAATACCTCGTTCCAGGTATCTACCTCCACGACCATCAAGGGCATTACCAGTAATAGACAGGACAAGCTTCCATCCTCTGCAGGGGTATACATAATCCCTTGTAATGACTGAAGCAAATTATACGTTGGCGAAACATCAAGAGACCTCCAAACATGTATTTCAGAACACCAGTATGCAAGCAGGTCTGACGATCCAAGGAATGCCTGTGTACAACATTGCAATTCACACAACCATTTAATCAACTACAGACACTCAAGACTTATCGCCAGAGAAGACAGGACTCAATACCGAAGAATCCTGGAATCATCACTTATCTCTATCCAACAACTTCAGCCAGAACAATGACTTCTATAACATAGCTGAACCACTTGCCAAGAAACTTCATCGCTATCCCACACAAGAACATAGGAATGGAGGTACACTGCAAAAGGTCTGCTCACATACTTATCCAATCTCCCTTCCAAGCTACCGAAGATTTTAGACTCTATAACCCCACTTGGTAGATCATCACATGCAGCATTCTCCACCTGACCTCAGCATTCTGAACCTGACTATAAATACTCGCGTACCTTCCACCCCAGGTAGATCTGTTTGTGACTTGAAAAAGCCCACTGTGTGGGCGAAACGTTGTCAATAAAGGATCACATTATACTGCATGTGTGTTTATATTTCCAGGGGTTTGGGATATTGGCAGTTTGGAGGGACATCTAGACTGTCGTATCTAAGCGCCTCTGCAAAGACATTGATTATGTATGAGTGATGGTGAAAATGTTGAATGATGAAAGTTTTCTCTTTCTTTTTGGGTCACCCTGCCTCGGTGGGAGATGGCCGAAGTGTTTTAAAAAAATGAATGTTATAATCAGCTGCCATTTCAATAATTTTCAGAGAAACGTGCAGCAGACTCAGAGTCTAGTAAAGACAGTTCCTTAGAGGAGAGTGTCGGTGTTCACAAGCAGTACAGTGCTGCACGCAGAGACAATATCATATTAACTAAACAGGTGAGTGCAGAAATGTAACTTACATTTTCTATAGACAAATGTATACTTTATGGACATTAGATTTTATTTTTTTATATCAAAATTAACAAATTTAAAGTTGAGAATTGAAGATAAAGTAAAATTTACTTCAATTTTTTCATTGAGAAAGAACCTGCAATACTGTTTTTTGAAATCTGTTAATGATTATATTGAAGAATTTTGACTTTAGGCTTTCATTGGCAGGGAAAAAACTACAAGTACTTTCTTTTAGAGAAAGAGAGAGATGGTATGGAAAGAGTGAGAACAAAATACAAGGCACAGGTTGTAGGAAAGGTTAGTGTTTAGTGAGCATAAAAGATAATTGAACAAAAATTTTGATTAAGCACTCTACAGTAATGGTAAGAAATAAGCATCAGAAATAATCATAGAAAGCTTTCGTGTCTATTGCTAAAGAAGGAATTAATTTAATTCATGTAATTAAGATATTGGAGACATGCAGTGAATGCATGTAAGAGAACATTACATAGTATCTATATGTAGAGCAGGTTAGTGATTTACCAAAGCAAAAGTACAGGATTACATTTTATGTGTGTGCTTTGAACATAATTTATGGAGATTAAAAGTAAGGATTTAATGCTAAAAGAAAGTTTGAAATGACATTAAATTCTGTCTAGCAAGCTTGACTCTCCTGGCTGTTTGTAAGTACAGTATCTCAGTCTTTACTCCCTTCAAGAGGGGTGCATTGGTGCTGGAGAGAACTCTTAATTGAAGGAATTAGCACTACCATCCCTGTCCTTGGATCAAACTTGATTACCTCACATTTCTCAGACACTATGACACCCATAGGTTTAGCACTTCCCTGTGAATATTATAATAATAATAAAAGTAATCAGTCTTTACTGGACTATTTGAATTATATGCATCTGCTTATAGCTAGGAAGAATGCTGTGTGAGCATATGAAATATTTGGAGCACAATTTCAGGGATCGTTGCTTCTATGGCCTGGTCCTAGACCAGGCTGCCTGGTTGAGAAGGCCTGATTAATCAGACTGTTGGAGCTAGCAGCACCCAGTCTGATGTAGGCACCATAGTCCAGTTGATCAGGAATTAACTTTAGGAACTTAACAAGTTTCCTTCTGAAGGCAGCAAGGAGTGTTGCTAATTCCATTTATGAAGGGAAGGTGTTGAAAACTCTTGAACCTTTTACACTAAGTGAGTTATCTCTTGGTGTACCCATTGCACCCCTGCTTTTCGTTAGGGTATTTTGCACCATCTTCTAAGTCTCTTGCTCCCGTAGAAAGTAATTTTGGTGAGCAAGTTTGAGACTAGTCCTTCCAGAATTTTTCATGTGTGAAGTATGATGTGTATTTCTCTTGCATTCCATGTAGTACAATTCTAGGGTAGTTGTCAAAAGATTACAAAGACACCGACTAGTACTGGGCCCCAACATTGTTTGGTAACGAGATTATGGTAGTAATAAATTGCTTACAAGAGTAATAGATTCAACCACAAAATTGTTGAGTGGAAAGATTGATTACAGTAATATAAGTCTTCAATATTTGTAATATGAAGAGTAATTATACACTCTATAAGGGCTGGAAAGAGGGATGTTGGGTGTCTTGACTGGTCTCAGGTCCATTGGTTGACTGGGTTGGAGGGACCAGAATAGGTTAAACACTGAGGGTTTAATGGTCATACACCTGGAGCGTCAGTTAATGTATTTTTTCAGAGACTAGCTTTTCTGCTTCTGATGTCATCATATTGCTTCAGTAAATGGAAATTAGCACACACTACACAATGGGGTCGTATCACTAACAGATGCATCTTTGAAGATGCATCTTTTAGTGATATGACCCCATTGTTGGTATTCATAGGATCTCTAGTGAGGCGGCATATGATGTGCAGTGTTATTGTTAGTATTTAGTACAAAGCTGGTGTGAATACAGTAGGGCCCCACTTATATGGCAGGTTAGGTTCCAGACTACCGCCATAAAGCGGAAATCACTGTAAAGCGATTTTCCCTTTTTTTCCACTTATAAATGCATATAAATCCCAGATAATGAGTTTACACTAACATATATTAACAGGTTAACTGTCCAAATGTAGATTTACATTCGCTTGTCCAGCGCTCCGATATATTTTTTTTTTTTAATTAAAAGGGGCTATTTTCTGTGTGTAATAAGACCAAAAAAAAAAAAAAATTTAGGACCAGTACTTACTGAGATATAAGATTGCGAAGTTGGTGATGGATGCTCACCTGACAACAACATGGAGTCCTGCCGCTTGCAGAAGTGTTGCCGATGTACCTTTCTTCCTGTTTTTATAATATTTTATATACAATGGACCCCCGCATAACGATTACCTCCGAATGCGACCAATTATGTAAGTGTATTTATGTAAGTGCATTTGTACGTGTATGTTTGGGGGTCTGAAATGGACTAATCTACTTCACAATATTTCTTATGGGAAAAAATTCAGTCAGTACTGGCACCTGAACATACTTCTGGAGTGAAAAAATATCGTTAACCGGGGGTCCACTGTAATTTTTATGTTCTGATAATTACAATTTATAGTAGTTCTTGTTATTTCATAGCCAATCTTTGTTCTGATACTAATATTAGGTACTGAAATTGTACTCAAATTGTCACAAACACACTGACAGGTCAACATTTACACCTGCCTAGGTCATTTACTATTGTCCAGGAATATATACAAAGTATTTATAGGTCCCAGCAATGTTTTAGATGTGCTGGAGTATATATAAAACTCTTAGAAGCATGGTGTTAAGATAAGTGTTACTAAACTGCTGACAGGGTAGGCAGTGGAGTGACACGATGACCGTGCACTGCTGCATTGAACCCTGGCTTTATTTGTTTTCATTGTTATACATAAACATGTCTGTCTGTGTAGCTATGTCTGTTTATTTGTCTTTCTGTCTGCCTGTGTCTGTCTGTCTTTCTGCCTTCCTTTGTGTGTCTTTCTGTCTGCCTGTGTGTGTCTGTCTTTCTGTCTGCCTGTGTGCCTGTCTTTCTGTCTGCCTGTGTGTGTGTGTGTGTCTTTATGTCTGCCTGTGTGTTTGTGTCTTTCTGCCTTCCTTTGTGTGTTTGCCTTTCTGTCTGCCTCTGTGTGTCTGTCTTTCTGTCTGACTTTGTCTACCTGTGTATCTCTGTCATTCTGTCTGCTTGTCTCTCCTGTCTCAGAGAATTGCTCATGATCCATCTGTTATTATACATAATCACGACTGATTCCTGAACAAGCGAAAATGCGTATTACTTGCCAGTTGCTTGTCATACTTATTATGCATTATGTCTACAAGCACAGTATAGCACTTTGTCTGGAATTTTTGGGTTATCCTAGGTAATTTACGCTATGTATAATTGTATTTACATATGCATACCTGTGAGATAGAGACAGATACAGACAGAGATAGAGACAGCCAATCAGCCAGCCAGCCTGCCGAACATGTATTACACATTCCACAATTTTCGTTTTACTTGGATGACACTACCAGTGGTACCAAAATTGAAGGGAGTTGCACATGGATTATTATCGAGGTTTTTTTTATATTTTTGCAACCACTTGTGGCCACATCCTCCTCAAAGCCACTAAACTCGGGGTCAACATCACTTTCCTCTTAACCCTTTGACTGTCACAGGCCCCTTTCTGAAACTGTCATTCTATGTCACAAAATATTCGAAAAAAAAAATTATTTTTTCTTACCAAAATGTTAGGATTATTTTACTGAGTGTTTTAAGCCTAAAAAATTTTTTTGCCATCAGTACTTACCGAGATATAGAGGCGCAACGTTGGCAGAAAATGAACGGCATATGGCAACAGCAGTGAATGCCGCCCACCCGGTATTCTTTTATTTACTCCAATTCAAAGGTTTCTTGTATTTTCCAATATTTTTCTTTTTTAACCCTTTGACTGTCGCAGGCCCCTTTCTGAAACTGTCATTCTATGTCGCAAAATATTCAAAAAAAAAAAAAAAAAATTTCTTATGAAAATGTTAGGAATATTTTTCTGAGTGTTTTAAGCCTAAAAAATTTTTTTGCCATCAGTACTTACCGAGATATAGAGCCGCAAAGTTTGCAGAAAGTGAGGTGCGTACGGCAACAGCGACGACTGCTGCCCACCCGGTATTCTTTTATTTACTCTAATTCAAAAGTTTCTTGCATTTTTCAATATTTTTCTTTTCCAAGTAACTTATGTGGCCTGTGAGACCACAGTAAGGTGCATTGTTCAAATATTCACTCATTGTTTACAACACAATAACTGATCAAACTTTATCACTATTAGTTTGTGTATACACTTTGTTTACGCAAACAAACAACACAAAACAATGTTTATTACTATTGTTCCATAATATATATACATATGTACAGTCACTGAACACATTCTTAGAACTGCTGCAGCTTCTGGAACTCTTTGAAACATGGGTATATGCAGAGTGGCACTTGACACTCCTCACACATAAAACGAGTGTCTGCATGTTTGCGGGTGTTTTGTGGTATGTGTACATACATAACACCTCTTCTGAGCATTTTTCTTGGCAGTAGTAGGAGGCAGTTGTATGGGGTAATGATCACCAGGCCTGAAACGAGATGGCATGTGTTGGTAATTTCGTGGGCGCTGGTCTATTGCAGGTGTTGCTCCTTGGTACTTGACGATTATTTGTCTGATTACTGACAAACAAAATTCACCATATTTTGATGTTTTGTTGGTCTTCAACTTGTATATGTTATAAGCATTTAGCATGGAGATATCAACAAGATGGAAAAAAAGTTTTATATACCACTTATAACTCTTGCGTACACAATCTGCAAACCCAATCTGCATGTCACATTTGTCCACTAAGCGCATATTGAGGTTGTAGTCCATGACAGCTGCAGGCTTTAGAATGGGTTCATTGGTCTCTCTGTTGTGCCTGCCACTGTGTGCCATTTTGTTTGGGTGAACTGATGTCAACAATGTGACATCACGTTTGTCATGCCACCGAAATGCCATGATGTCATTGGCAGCAAAGGCTTGCACCTCACCTCTGCGAGTGCCAGCGTTGAACCTTGGCATATGTTTACGATTACCACGCACTGTGCCACACGCGTTTGTCAAGTTCACTCGCAAGAAATCACTGAGTAAGGGGCTTGTGTACCAGTTATCAGTAAATAACATATGCTCCTTACCAAGATATGGTTCCATCATTGTTCTAACCACATCACCAGAGATACCCAATAACTTCATGGTATCTCTCAAAGTATTACTGCCAGTGTACACAATGATATCCAAAACTAGACCACTTCTGCAATCACACAGTATAAATAACTTTATACCAAAGCGTTTCCTCTTGCTTGGTATATATTGCTTGAATGAGAGTCTTCCTTTGAATAAAATCAAGGACTCGTCAATAACAAGCTTCCTGAAGGGATAAAAATACATGCAGCACTTTTGTTTCATGTACATAAACACATTTCTGATCTTATATAACCTGTTAGTTCTGTCAGGCCTGGTTTTGTCTAAAAAGTGTAACATACATAACAGTATCAAGAAACGATTGACACCTATAATGTCACTAAAACCTGGAGCTGAAATCAGGCGTTCTGTTGCCCAGTATGTGGTGACAGTGTGCTTATACACGTGTGGCATAAGCATTATTGTGGCAAAAAACAGGTACATCTCTGCCACAGTTGTCTCCTTCCACTGTTGTAGCTGTGATTTTGGTGAGAGAATTGTATTTGCCATGGTGTATTCATAGTATGTGTTGGTTTCCCTGACAATGATGTCCATCAGGGTTTCATCGAAGAATAACTCAAAGCATTCCAGTTCACTAGCATTGTTCCCAAGTGGACATGATGGCTTTATTCCACTTTGTGTTTCATCAAAGCCATAGGGACTGGGAACAAACTCGTCACTGTCCTGCCCATCCCAGATGCGGTCTGCTGGTGGGTTCTGGATATTGTACTGTGGTTGTGGTTGTGCAGGTTGTGGGAGTGTGGGGTCGGGTGAGGCTGGTTGTTGTTGTGCAGAGTAAGCAGCGTGGGTAGTAGCGTGGCCCGCTGCTGGTGCCACATGGGTCGTGCCACCATCACTATCACCACCACTGCCTGCTCCCTCACTCACATCATTCATACCCATCGTAACAATATCGTCATCTTCACTATCAGGTCGTGGTGTAGGGCCACGGGATGTGCTCCCAGAGTTTCTCCTTCCCCTTGGAACAGCATATGAAACACTACCAGACCGCATGCTACGTCGTACATACTGCCGCTTCACTGGGGAATATTCACCCCCCACTGTCACAACTAGAACTGCTTTCAATGACCTTGAAATCACTATCACTATCACATTCATTGCTAACATCTGGGTGTTGTACACGACCAAATAGTTTCCTCTTTCGTCCTGGTACAGGTGAACATGAACGTGAACAAGCCGGCCCAGCACCAGAGGTGGAAGTGGGTCATCTGGGTTTTCATCACTAATTACGTTATCCTGGGCACTTTTTTCGGTCACACTCACTTCAAAACCCTGGAATTCACTGTCACTGACATTTTCATCGCTGTTAGAGCTATCACTTGGGAACAAAAGACCTCCAATCCGCCGAGGAGTGAGGAACTTCTTACCGAGAGGCATGGTGAAAATGGACTACCAAGATGGCGTTCCCACAATGCACTGCTGGGTCCCAGATTTTTTTCACAGGGTGCACACCGACCACTGAGACCCATTCTCTCTCATGTAGGCCTACCAGGCCTTTCCTGCTTGATTTGAAGCCACTAGAATTTGTGTGTATAAATACGTCGGAAACAGTGGCGCGTAAGACGTATTTATACGGCGTAAACAGTCAAAGGGTTAAGTAACTTATGTGGCCTGTGAGACCACAGTAAGGTGCATTGTTCAAATATACGCTCATTGTTTACAACACAATAACTGAACAAACATTATCACTATTAGATTGTGTATAAAACTTATTTACACAAACAATACAAAATATTGTTTATTACTAATGTTCCATAATATATATACATATGTACAGTCACTGAACACTTTCCCAGAACTGCTGCAGCTTGTGGAACTCTTTGAAACATGGGTGTACGCAAAGTGGTACTTGACACTCCTCCCACATAAAACGAGTGCATGTTTGTGGGCGTTTTGTGGTATGTCCACATACAAAACACCTCTTCTGAGCACTTTTCTTAAAAGCAGTAGGAGGCAGTTGTATGGGGTAGTGATCACCAGGCCTCAAACGAGATGGCATGTGTTGGTAATTTCGTGGGCGCTAGTCTATTGCAGGTGTTACTCCTTGGTACTTGACGATTATTTGTCTGATGACTGACAAACAAAATTCACCATATTTTGGTTTGTTGTTAGTCCTCAACTTGTATATGCTATAAGCATTTAGCATGGAAATATCAAGATGACGGGTAAAATGTTTTATATACCACTTATAATTCTTGCGTACTCAATCAGCAAACGCAATCTGCATGTCACATTTGTCCACTAAGTGCATATTGAGGTTGTAGCCCATGGCAGCTGCAGGTTTTAGAATGGGTTCATTGATCTCTCTGTTGTGCCTGCCAGTGTGTGCCATTTCAATTCGGTGAACTGATGTCAAGATTGTGACATCACGTTTGTCATGCCACCAAAATGCCATGATGTCGTTGGCAGCAAAGGCCTGCACCTCACCTCTGTGAGTGCCAGCGTCGAACCTTGGCATATGCTTGCGATTGCCATGCACTGTGCCACACACGTCTGTCAGGTTCACTCGCAAGAAATCAATGAATATGGGGCTTGTGTACCAGTTACCAGTATTTAATATATGCTCCTTACCAAGATATGGTTCCATCATTGTTCGAACCACATCACCAGCGATACCCAATAACTTCCTGGTATCTCTCAATGTGTTACTGCCAGTGTACATAATGATATCCAAAACGAGACCACTTTTGCAATCACACAGTACAGATAACTTTATACCAAAGCGTTTCCTCTTGCTTGGAATGAACTGCCTGAATGAGAGTCTTCCTTTGAATAAAATCAAAGACTCATCAATAACAAGCTTCCTGAAGGGATAAAAATACATGCAACACTTTTGTTTCAGGTACATAAACACATTTCTGATCTTATGTAACCTGTTGCTTCTGTCAGGCCTTGTTTTGTCTGAAAAGTGTAATACACGTAACAGTATCAAAAAATTATTTACTCCTATAATGTCACTAAAACCTGGGGTTGAAATCAGGCATTCTGTTGACCAGTATGTGGTGACAGTGTGCTTATACACATGTGGCATAAGCATTATTGTGGCAAAGAACAGGTACATCTCTGCCACAGTTGTGTCCTTCCACTGGTGTAGCCGTGATCTTGATGAAAGAATTGCATTTGCCATGGTGTACTTATAGTATGTGTTGGTTTCCCTGACAATAATGTCCATCAGGGGTTCATCAAAGAATAACTGAAAGCATTCTTGTTCAGTGGCATTGTTCCCAAGTGTACACGATGGCTGTATTCCACTTTGTGTTTCACCAGAGTCATGGGGATTGGGAATAAAATTGTCACCTTGCAGCCAATTCCAGATGCGGTCTGCTGGTCGGTTCTGGATATTGAAACGTGGTTGTGGTTGTTGTGGGAGTGTGGGGTTGGGTGAGGCTGGTTGTAGTTGTGCAGAGTCAGCAGCGTTGGTAGAAGCGTGTCCTGCTGCTGGTGCCATATGACTCATGCCGCCTCCAACATCACCACCACCATCACCTTCTTCCCCACTCACATTACACATCCCCATTGTAACAATATCGTCATCTTCACTGTCAGGTCGTGGTGTAGGGCCATGGGGTGTACTCCCAGATTTACTCCTTTGCCTTGGAAGGGCATAAGGCACACTACCAGAACGCATGCTGCGTCGAACATACTGCCGTTTCACTGGCGAATATTTTCCCTCAATGTCGCTACTCGAGCTGCTGTCAGTAACTTTGAAATCACTATCATTATCACTTTCACTGCTCAGATATGAGTCCTGTAAATGGGGAAATAGTTTCCTTTTTCGTCCTGGTACAGGTGAATGTGAATGAGATGTGCCAGCACCAAAGGTGGACGGTTGCGGGTCATTGGGTTTTTCATCACTAATTACGTAATCCTGGGCACTGCTTTCGGTCACACCCTCTCCAAATTCATGAAATTCACTTTCACTGGCACTTCCATGACTGTTAGAACTATCACTTGGGAGCAGTAAACCTCCAATACGCCAAGGAGTGAGGTACTTCTTAACGCGAGGCATGGTGAAAATGGACTACTAAGATGGTGTTCCCACAATGCACCACTGAGTCCCAGATTTTTTTCACAGAGTGCACACCCACCACTGAGACCCATTCTCTCTCATGTAGGCCTACTAGCTTTCTCCCGCTTGATTTGATGCCGCTAGAATTTACGTGTATAAATACGTCCGAAACAGTGGCGCGTAAGACGTATATATATGACCGAAACAGTCAAAGGGTTAAAAGGGGAGTGTTAAAATGACATGACATCGCTCAAATACCACACCCACATGTAATATACAACATTAACCCTTTGAGGGGTCCAGACCCCCAATCTGAAAATTCCCCACAGGGTCCAAGAATTTAAAACAAAAAAATTAATATTTTTTCTTATGAAATGGTAGAGAATCTTTTTCTGAAGGTAATAAAACAAAAAGTGCGAAATTTGATCAAAAATTGACGAAATTACACTCATGAGAATTTTGCTGTGTCAGTGATATTTACGAATCAGCGATTTTGCCCACTTTGAATCCTATTTTCAGCCAATTACACTGTTCCATTAGACCAATTTCTTATCTATTTTGCTAGTATGTGTTCCATTTTATGTGTTATGCATAAGAAATTGCCCAATCAACTATTTTAACTATCCAATAAAGTGATCGGAAATTGGTGATTTGGCCAATTTCGCACGAAGTTCAAAACAGGATCCAGAATTAAGAATGCAGGCATTCCTAGCACTAAAATAACATTTCCTCTGTTTATTAGTTATGTTTCCAGGCTTTATGCATGAATTCCATTTTGATTTTTTATTCACATAAATAATTTTTATTCATACCAAAAAAATAAAAGATTTACTGTTATGCAATATTGTAATAATTGTATAAATAATATCAGTGCATTTGTGAATGCACATTAGACTCACTAGCTGATGTGTATTGGATGTGTGATGTGATTTGTTTACTCTTGAACATCTGCAAAAATCGAACTTTTCTGATACTTTGAGCTCAATTTCAAGATATTTTCTCTAGATGAATGGTTCAGAGAACTGACAGTTTGATAAATTAGACACGTGCAACATTTGAGTATCTTTAACCCTTTCAGGGTTGGTGCCGTACTAGTACGTGTAAATTCTAGCGGCCTCAAATTAAGCAGGAAACAGCTGGTATGCCTAGGTGTGAGAGAATGGATCTCCATGGTCAGTGTGCGGGGTACAAAAAAAAAATCGGGGACCCAGTGGTGCATTGTGGGAAAGCCATTTCATTACATATTGTTCACCATGTCTAGCTCTAAGAAACTCCTCACAGCTCGGCTAATTGGGGCGCTTTTGTTCCCAAGTGACAGTTCGGACACAGATGGAAGTGTCAGTGAAGATGAATTTCATGGTTTTGAGGAGTTTGTGACTGAAAGCAATGCCCAGAAACTTGAAGGAAGGAAGAAGGAAGGTAGGAAGAAAGGGAGGAAGGAAGGAAGAGATGAGAGGAAGGAAGGAAGAGATGAGAGGAAGGAAGGAAGAGATGAGAGGAAGGAAGGAAGAGACGAGAGGCAGGAAGGAAGGTATTAAGGAGACCATCATCCTAGGATAACCCCAAAAATTCAGACAGTAACTTATTTCCATGTGGGTTGGTGGGGTGGGGAGGAAGTTGACAGGCAGTGAGGGTGGTGAGTGATGGTGTTATTTGTCATTGTGACACTAATTATGCTGGTGACTCAGCATATTTACAAGTCTACCCCCACACAACAACTACAAACTTTACAGAAGCTGTAGCTGTTCTGGGAAGTGTCCAGTGACTTTATATGTGTATACAGGTCTCCCTCAACATTCGCGAGGGTTAGGGGATCAAGAGCCTCGCAAATGTTGAAAAATTGCGAATGTTTGGTGCCCCAATATATTGTAGGGAAATCTAGAACAATACTGCTTACTTAACCTATTAAACCATGAACAATCATAAAACACATGAAAACATCGTAAAATACTATGTATTGTATTTACATACATGCTCCTTCCACTCATATATTTGTCCAATCTCTTTTTAAAGCTACCCAAGGTCCAGTCGAAGCTAAAATCTTGGGGAGTTTCAAATTTAGGTTGGATAAGAGGGACAAAAAAAAGGGGGATAAGAAAAGCTAAACGGGACTATGAAATTAAAGTTACTAGGGATTCGAAAACTAACCCGAAATTTTTTTTCCAGGTTTATAGAACAAAAGTTAGAGATAAGATAGGTCCCTTTAAAAATAACTCTGGGCATCCTACTGACAAGGAGAATGAAATGTGCTCTATTCTTAATAATTATTTTCTCTCAGTTTTCACTCAGGAGGACACTAACAATATCCCAGTAATAAACTTTTATAGTGGGCATGAAGATGACAAATTATGCAATATCATAGTCACTAGCAAAATGGTTATCAAACAGATAGACCGACTGAAGCAAAATAAATCCCCAGGTCCTGATGAACTTTTTTCAAGGGTTCTTAAAGAGTGTAAAATGGAACTTTGTGAACCATTGACTAATATTTTTAATATTTCTCTTCAAACAGGTGTAGTGTATGATATGTGGAGGATGACTAATGTAATTCCTATTTTTAAAGCAGGGGACAAGTCGTTACCGTCAAATTACCTCCCAGTAAGCCTGACCTCAATTGTAGGCAAATTACTAGAGTCAATTATAGCTGATAATATAAGAAGCCATCTGGATAAGCATAGCTTGATTAATGATACTCATCATGGATTCACGAGGGGCCGTTCCTGCCTAACTAATTTATTAACCTTCTTCAGTAAAGCTTTTGAGGCCGTTGATCATGGTAAAGAATTCATAAGAACATAAGAAAGGAGGAACACTGCAGCAGGCCTGTTGGCCCATACTTGGCAGGTCCTTTACAATCCATCCCACTAACAAAACATTTGCCCAACCCAATTTTCAATGCCACCCAAGAAATAAGCTCTGATAACTCTATCCACTCTCATATTAAGTCCCACTCAAATCCAACCCCTCTCACTCATATATATATATATATATATATATATATATATATCTATATATATATATATATATATATATATATATATATATATATATATATATATATATATATATATATATTTATATATATTTATATATATATATATAATATTTTTTTTTTTTTTTTCAACAAGTCGGCCATCTCCCACCGAGGCAGGGTGACCCAAAAAAGAAAGAAAATCCCCAAAAAGAAAATACTTTCATCATCATTCAACACTTTCACCACACTCGCACATTATCACTGTTTTTGCAGAGGTGCTCAGAATACAACAGTCTAGAAGCATACACATATAAAGATACACAACATATCCCTCCAAACTGCCAATATCCCAAACCCCTCCTTTAAAGTGCAGGCATTGTACTTCCCATTTCCAGGACTCAAGTCCGACTATATGAAAATAACCGGTTTCCCTGAATCCCTTCACTAAATATTACCCTGTTCACACTCCAACTGATCGTCAGGTCCCAAGTACCATTCGTCTCCATTCACTCCTATCTAACACGCTCACGCACGCTTGCTGGAAATCCAAGCCCCTTGCCCACAAAACCTCCTTTACCCCCTCTCTCCAACCCTTTCGAGGGCGACCCCTACCCCGCCTTCCTTCCCCTATAGATTTATATGCTTTCCATGTCATTCTACTTTGATCCATTCTCTCTAAATGACCAAACCACCTCAACAACCCCTCTTCTGCCCTCTGACTAATACTTTTATTAACTCCACACCTTCTCCTAATTTCCACACTCCGAATTTTCTGCATAATATTTACACCACACATTGCCCTTAAACAGGACATCTCCACTGCCTCCAACCGTCTCCTCGCTGCTGCATTTACCACCCAAGCTTCACACCCATATAAGAGTGTTGGTACTACTATACTTTCATACATTCCCTTCTTTGCCTCCATAGATAACGTTTTTTGACTCCACATATACCTCAATGCACCACTCACCTTTTTTCCCTCATCAATTCTATGATTAACCTCATCCTTCATAAATCCATCCGCCGACACGTCAACTCCCAAATATCTGAAAACATTCACTTCTTCCATACTCCTCCTCCCCAATTTGATATCCAATTTTTCTTTATCTAAATCATTTGACACCCTCATCACCTTACTCTTTTCTATGTTCACTTTCAACTTTCTACCTTTACACACATTCCCAAACTCATCCACTAACCTTTGCAATTTTTCTTTAGAATCTCCCATAAGCACAGTATCATCAGCAAAAAGTAACTGTGTCAATTCCCATTTTGAATTTGATTCCCCAAAATTTAATCCCACCTCTCTCCCGAACACCCTAGCATTTACTTCCTTTACAACCCCATCTATAAATATATTAAACAACCATGGTGACATTACACATCCCTGTCTAAGACCTACTTTTACCGGTAAGTAGTCTCCCTCTCTTCTACACACCCTAACCTGAGCCTCACTATCCTCATAAAAACTCTTTCAGCATTTAATAACTTACCACCTATTCCATATACTTGCAACATCTGCCACATTGCTCCTCTATCCACTCTATCATATGCCTTTTCTAAATCCATAAATACAATAAAAACTTCCCTATCTTTATCTAAATACTGTTCACATATATGCTTCAATGTAAACACCTGATCTACACATCCCCTACCCACTCTGAAACCTCCTTGCTCATCCGCAATCCTACATTCTGTCTTACCTCTAATTCTTTCAATTATAACCCTACCGTACACTTTTCCTGGTATACTCAGTAAGCTTATTCCTCTATAATTTTTACAGTCTCTTTTGTCCCCTTTCCCTTTATATAAAGGGAGTATACATGCTCTCCGCCAATCCCTAGGTACCCTCCCCTCTTTCATACATTTATTAAACAAAAGTACCAACCACTCCAACACTAAATCCCCCCCTGCTTTTAACATTTCTGTCATGATCCCATCAGTTCCAGCTGCTTTACCCCCTTTCATTTTACATAATGCCTCACGTACCTCCCCCACACTTACATTCTGCTCTTCTTCACTCCTAAAAGATGGTATACCTCCCTGACCAGTGCATGAAATTACTGCCTCTGTTTCTTCCTTAACATCTCCCCATCTACTAACTCCTCTACTCTGTTTTTAACTGACAAATCCATATTTTCCCTAGGCTTTCTTAACTTGTTTAACTCACTCCAAAATTTTTTCTTATTTTCATTAAAATTTCTTGACAGTGCCTCTCCCACTCTGTCATCTGCTCTCCTTTTGCACTCTCTCACCACTCTCTTTACCTTTCTTTTACTCTCCATATACTCTGCTCTTCTTATAACACTTCTGCTTTGTAAAAACCTCTCATAAGCTACCTTTTTCTCTTTTATCACACCCTTTACTTCATCATTCCACCAATCACTCCTCTTTCCTCCTGCCCCCACCCTCCTATAACCACAAACTTCTGCCCCACATTCTAATACTGCATTTTTAAAACTATTCCAACCCTCTTCAACCCCCCCACTACTCATCTTTGCACTAGCCCACCTTTCTGCCAATAGTCGCTTATATCTCACCCGAACTTCCTCCTCCCTTAGTTTATACACTTTCACCTCCCTCTTACTTGTTGTTGCCACCTTCCTCTTTTCCCATCTACCTCTTACTCTAACTGTAGCTACAACTAAATAATGATCCAATATATCAGTTGCCCCTCTATAAACATGTACATCCTGGAGCCTACCCATCAACCTTTTATCCACCAATACATAATCTAATAAACTACTTTCATTACATGCTACATCATACCTTGTATATTTATTTATCCTCTTTTTCATAAAATATGTATTACTTATTACCAAATTTCTTTCTACACATAGCTCAATTAAAGGCTCCCCATTTACATTTACCCCTGGCACCCCAAATTTACCTACTACTCCCTCCATAACATTTTTACCCACTTTAGCATTGAAATCCCCAACCACCATTACTCTCACACTTGATTCAAAACTCCCCACGCATTCACTCAACATTTCCCAAAATCTCTCTCTCTCCTCTACACTTCTCTCTTCTCCAGGTGCATACACGCTTATTATAACCCACTTTTCACATCCAATCTTTATTTTACTCCACATAATCCTTGAATTAATACATTTATAGTCCCTCTTTTCCTGCCATGTACATTTTATCGCTCTGGGATGCTTAAATATCATAGAATAGTATGTGTGGGCGGGTTGGCCTGGTATGGTAGCCTGGCTGACTACCATACATACCATACTTGATATTTTACAATAAATACTACTCATCTCACCCTATATTTTAAGGTAAGTAATGAGTGAACTGTATATACATTTTATCGCTCTGGGATGCTTAAATATCATAGAATAGTATGTGTGGGTGGGGTGGCCTGGTATGGTAGCCTGGCTGACACCATACATACCACACTTGATTTCTTACAATAAATACTACTTGTCTCACCCTAGATTAAGACTATAAATATTTTAAGTAATGAGTGCACTGTGTGTGTATTGTACTTTTTTATTTTTTTTGATGCCTGGTTCTATTGCTAACATAATATGTTAGTGTAAACTTGTTATCTAGTGTTTGTATGCATTTGTAAGTGGAAAAAAAGGGTGTTCCACTTTACGGTGGTTTCCGTTTTACGGCGGTAGCCTGGAACCTAACCCGCCGTATAAGTGGGGCCCTCCTGTATATATATATATATATATATATATATTTATATATATATATATATATATATATGCATGCATGCATGCTTGTACATGTATGTGCAGTGTGACCTAAGTGTAAGAAGAAGTAGCAAGACATACCTGAAATCTTGCATGTCTATGAGACAGAAAAAAAAGACACCAGGAATCCTACCATCATGTAAAACAATTACAGGTTTCCGTTTTACACTCACTTGGCAGGACGGTAGTACCTCCCTGGGTGGTTGCTCTGTACCAACCTACTACCTAATTATTTAGCAGTTATAAGCACTAAAAATGCTGGAATAATACAAAATGTACCAAATCTATGCATGGGAACGACCACACTGGCTTGTAAACGTTGGCACACTAACTGAAGGCAGGGCAGCTAAGGCGTGCTCATGCCAGAGAGACGTGTGGACGCATTCGGGATGAATGATGTAAGTCGAGTTTTTCTTCGTACGTTGGGGGAATTTTTTTACGCTGAAACGCTTTGTAAGTCAGTTCTATCGTAAGATGAGGCCTTCGTAAGTCGGAGCTTCACTGTACTATTATTACTACTACCATTATTACTACTACTATTACTACTTCTACTATTACTATTACTACTATTACTACTACTACTATTACTACTACTACTATTACTACTCCTACTATTACTACTCCTACTATTAATCTACTTCTATTACTACTACTACTATTAATCTACTTCTATTACTACTACTACTACTATTACTACTACTATTACTACTACTACTACTATTACTACTACTACTACTATTACTACTACTACTACTATTGTTACTATTACTACTATTGTTACTATTACTACTACTATTACTACTACTACAGTTACTACTAATATTACTACTGCTATTACTGTTATTACTGCTATCACTATTACAGGTACAACATCAATTTTCCAGAAACTTATGTTCCAAAGCTTTTCCAGATTACTGATTTTTCCGGGCTACGGGTGGTCACCTTGGTCATCATAAACATTTGACTTACCGAGACCATAATCTTCACAGATCTTATGCACTGAAGCACCACGGTCCAATTTTCTCAACAGTTCAACTTTCTCTTGAATTGTTTGACCCCACCAGTCTCCCTCTCATCTCCCTTAGAAGCCATAGCTGGGGTTAATTTAATCAAAATAAGCCACCCAGTAGACTAGTCTGGCAGCTGCGGAAATTTCAAGTTCCCACTCGTAAATTTTTATGGATTATAAGAGGTTCCTGACCATCAGTATCCAGAAAGTCGGCATTGTTCCTGTTTTACTACTATTACTACTACTACTACTATTTCTACTACAATTACTACTACTATTTCTACTACTATTTCTACTACTATTTCTACTACTACTATTTCTACTATTACTACTACTATTACTACTACTATCTCTACTACTATTTCTACTACTACAGCGGACTCTCGGTTATCAGCTGTTCCTGTTATCGGTCAACTCTGGTATAGGCCGGTTTTTTGGCTACCGGTTATCGGCCATTATTTCGCTTATTGGCCGTATTGGACACGTCCATCCACCGGCCCAGCCCCTTTTGCCTCAGTTTGACTGTGTCTCTGGGCGTGAGAGGAAGCTCCTGCTCAGCTCATTCATCCAAACATATTGCTATACATTCATTGTTTTTGGTGGTTTTTTGAAGTGCAACTGCGAAATAAGTAACCATGGCCCCAAAGAAAGGTCCCAGTAAAGTTCCTTTGGTAAAGAAAGTGAGAAACACAATGGAATTTAAGAAAGAAATTGTAGCAAAGTACAAGAGTGGTGGTGATAGAGGGTGGTAGTGATAGTGGTAGATGGTACTAATGATGGTGGTAGTGGTTGTGATGGTAGTAGAGGGTGATTGTGATGGTGGTAGAGGGTGGTAGTGATGGTGGTAGAGGGTGGTGGTGGTTGTGATGGTGGTAGATGGTGTTAGTGATGATGGTAGTGGTTGTGACGGTGGTAGAGGGTGGTAGTGATGATGGTAGTGGTTGTGATGGTGGTCGAGGGTGGTAGTGGTTGTGATTTTGGTAGAGGGTGGTATAGTGATGGTGGTAGGTGGTGGTTTTGATGGTGGTAGTGATGGTGGGAGAGGGTGGTAGTGGTTATGATAGTGGTAGAGGGTAGAGCTGCAGGACCTTTGTCTGGAACAGCAACAGACTACAGCTGAGGAAATTGCTTCAGAGGAGGAGGAGGAAGAGAGAGGGGAAAATGTGCCTTCTTCAGTGATTAAGGATGTGCAAAGTGGAGTGTGTTGCAGGGGTGCAGTGACTCAAGCCTCTCTCCTTCTCCCTATCTTCAATAAGCCAAGAAGAGTCTTTAAAAAAGGTATGTAATACTGATTTAATTGTTCATGTATTTATTTAGTTCTCATTGTTTTGTGTATATAAAACTATAATTAATCTTTAAAAAAAATTATTTTTTTGTGTGTGAATATTTTTGGGTGTCTGGAACGGATTAATTTATTTTTTTTTAACCCCTAAACGGTCCAAACGTATATATATGTTCTGACACATAGCGCCCCAAAGGTATATATACGTTTTAATTTTCCTGCCTCCAAATTTGACAGGATTGGCTTGAGATGCCTGGTCAGCATAGAATAGGTCTTAACACTTGGTGTGCACAGTATTAAAAAAATCTGGGAGCACTTAGTACCTCGTGGGAGCACCAGTTAAATTGAGCGCCAGCCAGCTAGAGCAAACAGTGTGGCAAACACCAAGGATTCACTGATGTAATATCATATTAACACTCCTCTTTTAAGAGGAAAGTGATGTTAACCCCTAGTTTAGGGTTTGTCAATCTCTGTCTATCTCTGTCTGTTTCTGTCTATCTGTGTCTGTCTCTGCCTTTGTCTATCTGTGTCTGTCTCTGCCTTTGTCTATCTGTCTCTGTCTATCTCTTTCAATTGGCCTCTGTCTATCTCTGTCTCACAGGTACACATAAATACAAGTATACATAGCATAAATTATCTAGGATAACCCAAAAAATCCAGACAGTGCCATACTCTGCTTGAAGATGTGAGTAAAGGTGATGATGCAGTCTTGTGGCTCTCTGAGACAGAGAGCTAGACGGATAGACAGATAGACAGGGAGCTTGACAGACAAATAGACAGACAGACATGTTTGTGTACCAGCGAAAACAAAGGGAGAGCGATGCTCATCAAATGTCACCTCTAATCTTTTCTTACCAGCTGCACCCCCCCACCCTTGTGTATGCTCATCAAATATCAGCTCTTATCAGATGTTATCTCATGCTTCAAGGGAACTTATTATTACCTATTATTATTATTACGTCTCCTCCTCCTCCTTCTCTTGCTCCTCCTCTTCCTCCTTATCCTCCTCCTCCTTATCCTTATCCTCCTCCCTCCTCCTCCTCCTCCTCCCTCCTCCTCCTCCTCCTCCCTCCTCCTCCTCCCTCCTCCCTCCTTCCTCCTCCTCCCCCCTCCTCAGCCCCCCTCCTCAGCCCTTCTCCTCCCTCCTCCTCCTCCCTCCTCCTCCTCCCACCTCCTCCTCCCTCCTCCTCCTCCCTCCTCCTCCCTCCTCCTCCTCCCTCCTCCTCCTCCCTCCTCCTCCTCCTCCTCCTCCTCCCTCCCTCCTCCTCCCTCCCTCCTCCTCCCTCCCTCCTCCTCCCTCCCTCCTCCTCCCTCATCCTCCCTCCTCATCCTCGCTCCTCCTCATCCTCCCTCCTCCTCATCCTCCCTCCTCATCCTCCCTCCTCCTCATCCTCCCTCCTCCTCATCCTCCCTCCTCCTCATCCTCCCTCCTCCTCATCCTCCCCCCTCCTCATCCTCCCTCCTCCTCATCCTCCCTCCTCCTCATCCTCCCTCCTCCTCATCCTCCCTCCTCCTCATCCTCCCTCCTCCTCATCCTCCCTCCTCGTCCTCCTCCCTCCTCCTCATCCTCCCTCCTCCTCCCTCCTCCTCCTCCCTCCTCCTCCTCCTCCTCCTCCTCCTCCTCCTCCTCCCTCCTCCTCCTTCTCCTCCCTCCTCCTCCTTCTCCTCCCTCCTCCTCCTCCTCCTCCTCCCTCCTTCTCCTCCCTCCTCCTCCTCCTCCCTCCTCCTCCTCCCTCCTCCTCCCTCCTCCTCCTCCCTCCTCCTCCTCCCTCCTCCTCCTCCCTCCTCCTCCCTCCCCCCTCCTCCTCCCTCCTCCCTCTCCTCCCTCTCCTCCCTCCTCCCTCTCCTCCTCCTCCTCCTCCTCCTCCTCCTCCTCCACTGCCACCCCCCCACCCCCACCACCACCCACCACCCCCCACCACCACCCACCACCACCACCCACCACCACCCACCACCACCACCACCACCACCACCACCACCACCCACAACCACCACCCACTACCACCACCCACAACCACCACCACCCACCACCACCCACCACCACCACCCACCACCACCACCCATCACCACCACCACCACCACCCATCACCACCACCACCACCACCCCCCACCACCACCACCACCACCCCCCACCACCACCACCCACCACCACCACATATCCAAAACATTGCTGGGACCTATAAATACTTTGTATATATTCCAAGACAATAGTAAATGTCCACCTGTCAGTGTGTTTGTGACAATTTGAGTACAATTTCAATACCTAATACTAGTGTCAGAACAATGATTGATTATGAAATGACAAGAACTACTATAAATTGTAATTATCAGAACATAAAAATTGCATAAAATAATCACTGTTTTTGCAGAGGTGCTCAGAATACAACAGTTTAGAAGCATATACGTATAAAGATACACAACATATCCCTCCAAACTGCCAATATCCCGAACCACTCCTTTGAAGTGCAGGCATTGTACTTCCCATTTCCAGGACTCAAGTCCGGCTATATAAAAGTAACCGGTTTCCCTGAATCCCTTCACTAAATATTACCCTGCTCACACTCCAACAGCTCGTCAGGTCCCAAATACCATTCGTCTCCATTCACTCCTATCTAACATGCTCATGCACGCTTGCTGGAAGTCCAAGCCCCTCGTCCACAAAACCACCTTTACCCCCTACCTCCAACCTTTTTGAGGATGACCCATACCCTGCCTTCCTTCCCCTACCGATTTATACGCTCTCCCTGTCATTCTACTGTGATCCATTCTCTCTAAATGACCAAACCACCTCAACAACCCCTCTTCAGCCCTCTGACTAATACTTTTATTAACTCCACACCTTCTCCTAATTTCCACATTCTGAATTTTCTGCATAATGTTTACATCACACATTGCCCTTAGACAAGACATCTCCACTGCCTCCAGCCACCTCCTCGCCGCAGCATTTACAACCCAACCTTCACACCCATATAAAAGTGTTGGTACTACTATACTTTCATACATTCCCTTCTTTCCCTCCATAGATAACATTTTTTGTCTCCACATATATCTCAATGCACCATTCGCCTTTTTTCGTTCATCATTTCTATGATTAACCTAATCCTTCATAAATCTATCCGCTGACACGTCAACTCTCAAATACCTGAAAACATTCACTTCTTCCATACTACTCCTCCCTAATTTGATATCCAATTTTTCTTTATCTAAATCATTTGATACCCTCATCACGTTATTCTTTTCTATGTTCCCTTTCAACTTTCTACCTTTACACACCCTCCCAAATTTGTCCACTAACCTTTGCAGTTTTTCTTTAGAATCTCCCATAAGCACAGTATCATCAGCAGAAAGTAACTGTGTCAACTTTGATAATTTTTTTCTTCTTATTCTTTTTAGTAATTATTACGGGACAAGGGGTTACTGGCCCATTGTTTCCGACATTTTAGTTGACTTTTACAACACGCATGGCTTACAGAGGAAAGATTCTTAATCCACTTCCTTATGGATATAAAATGAAAAATAATAAGACCAAGAACTATTAAGATAATATCAAAGAAAATTCAGATGTGTGTGTATAAATGAATATGTACATGCATGTGTAGTGTGACCTAAGTGAAAGTAGAAGTAGTAAGACATACCTGTAATCTTGCATATTTATGAGACAGACAAAAGACACCAGCAATCCTACTATCATGCAAAACAATTACAGGCTTTCGTTTTACACTCACTTGGCAGGACGGTAGTACCTCCGGCCCATTTTGGTTTTAGGCTGAGCTTCTGGAACGGATTCTGGCCGATAACTGAGGGTTCACTGTATTACTACTACGTATTACTATTAGTACTACTATTGCTGTTAGCACTATTATTACTATTACTTTTATTACTACTATTACTATTATTACTACTTCTGTTATTATTATGACTATTTCTACTATACTACTAGTACAACTGTTACAATACTACTATTGCTAACAAACCATGGTATGGGTGGGGCTCGAACTCAGCAAGTGATTTGTAAAACTCCTGTGGTTTGTTTGCAATCATGTTGTTATGCTACTATTGCTACTGCTGCTGGTGCTGGTGCTGCTGACACTGCCACTGCTTCTGCTACTAGTATTCTTCTTTTTAATGGTCAGAAAATAAATGCATACACTCAGGAAAGAAAGTTAAGAAAGAATTTTAATCTTTAAGAAAGAATTTTAATCTTTTTATGTGTGTAAGTCTTCATGCTATTCTTGCTACATTGCAGAATTAATTTGATTTCCTTTCTCCTGTTTCAATCTTCTTTTGGTCTACTTTCTCTACTTGTGAATGAGAGAATTGATGTACTAGCTTAATCCAACCCCTTCATAAGAGCTGGGAAGAGAGGATCACATGCAAGTGCTTTAGCTTTGAACTCTGTATTTTCCCATAGAGGAAGGAGCCTGATGTTATGTTTGTGCATTGTCTCTGACATTAAAAGAGCAGGGATTACCACCACCTGAGTTCAGTTTATATTGCTGCTAGTAGGAGGGGAGGATGGATGGAGCAGGGCTCATTAATTCATTGAAGTGAGGAAAGGGAAGAGAGAGTGTGTGCAAGGGCAGGAACAATCTCACAAGAGGTAAAGTGGCTTCTTTAGACCTTCCCTCCTTCCACCAGCAAGTGTTTTTCCTCTTTATGTATTTGCATGTACTTCAAAATATATGTACAAGTTGAAATTAGTCAAATATATGTACAAGTTGAAATTAGTCAAAATATATGTACAAGTTAAAATTAGTCAAAATATATGTTCATGTTGAAATTAGTAATGTGGGTTATCAACTTAATCTGGCGTAGCTGCCGTAAATGGACAAAATAAGATTTATAGTTTTTGTGTATTAGTAATTTTGCTTATTTTTAATTTCTGTGGATAAATTGGATTCTGATGAATTTGGTAGGGTATGTAAAAGAAAAAAAATTAAAAGTGAATATAGGAAAGAGTAAGGTTATGAGGATAACAAAAAGATTAGGTGACGAAAGATTAGATATCAGATTGGAGGGAGAGAGTATGGAGGAGGTGAATGTATTCACATATTTGGGAGTGGATGTGTCATCAGATGGGTCTATGAAAGATGAGGTGAATCATAGAATTGATGAGGGGAAAAGGGTGAGCGGTGCACTTAGGAGTCTGTGGAGACAAAGAACTTTGTCCTTGGAAGCAAAGAGAGGAATGTATGAGAGTATAGTTTTACCAATGCTTTTATGTGTGTGTGAAGCATGGGTGATGAATGCTGCAGCGAGGAGAAGGCTGGAGGCAGTGGAGATGTCATGTCTGAGGGCAATGTGTGGTGTGAATATAATGCAGAGAATTTGTAGTTAGGAAGTTAGGAGGTGCAGGATTGCCAAAACTGTTGTCCAGAGGGGTGAGGAAGGGTTGTTGAGGTGGTTCAGACATGTAGAGAGAATGGAATGAAACAGAATGACTTTGAGAGTGGATAAATCTGTGGTCGAGGGAAGGTGGGGTAAGGGTTGGCCTAGGAAAGGTTGAAAGGAGGTGGTAAAGGAGGTTTTGTGTGCGAGGGGCTTGGACTTCCAGCAAGCATGCATGAGCATATTTGATAGGGGCGAAGGGAGACAAATGTGTTTTAATACTTGACATGCTGTTGGAGTGTGAGCAAAGTAACATTTATGAAGGGATTCAGGGAAACCGGAAGGCCTGACTTGAGTCCCGGAGATGGGAAGTACAGTGTCTGCATTCTGAAGGAGGGGTGTTATTGTTGCAGTTTTATAAACTGTAGTGTAAAGCACCCCTCTGGCAAGACAGTGATGGAGTGAATGGTGATGAAAGTTTTTTCTTTTTGGGCCACCCTGCCTTGGTGGGAATCAGCCGATGTGTTAATAAAAAAAAATAATTTGGCTTCTTTACTTTCCTCTCATTTCTTAAGGAATAAGGAATGTTGTACATAAAATAAATAAATATGAAGGACAGATAAACCATAGAATTGATAAAGGAAAAAGGGCGAGTGGTGCATTGAGGTGTCTGTGGAGACAAAGAACATTATCCATGGAGGCAAGGAAGGGAATGTATGAGAGTATAGTGGTACCAACACTCTTATATGGGTGTGAAACATGGGTGGTGAATGTTGCAACAAGGAGAAGGCTGGAGGCAGTGGAGATGTCATGTCTAAGGGCAGTGTGTGGTGTAAATATTATGCAGAGAATTTGTAGTGTGGAAATTAGGAGGTGTGGTTGCTAAAAGTGTTAGTCAAAGGGCTGAAGAGGAGTTGTTGAGATAGTTTGGTCATTTAGAGAGGGTGGATCAATATAGGATGACTTGGAGGTTGTACAAATCTGTATTGGAGGGAAGGAGGGGTAGGGGTTGTCCTAGGAAAGGATGGAGGTAGGGGATGGAGGGTAATATTTTGTGAAGGGATTCAAGGAAATTGGTTAGCCAGACTTGACTCCTGGCAGTGGGAAGTACAGTGCCTGCACTTTGGGATATTGGCTGTTTCGAGTGACATCTAAACTGTCGTATCTGAGTGCCTCTGCAAAGACAGTGATTGTGTGAATGTTGGGGGATTTTTTTTTTTTTTTTTTTTTTTTCACCCTGCTTCGGTGGGAAACAGCCAACTTGTTAAAAACAAAAATGTGTGCACACACATATGTGCATGCATGCACACAGAACAACTACTGTGAAAAGAATAGTGAACTTCCAAGTGCTTTCATGATTTCTCACTATCAAAGAACAGTTCATTGATGTGAGAAATCATGAAAGTGCTTGGAAGTTCACTATTTTTTTCACAGTGGCTGCTCTGCTTATTGTGATGTCACCTGTTTACTGTGATCTTATTGCATTTATGTATCTATATGTATTTTTTTTTCTTATGTACATAGTGAAAGTGTTGAATGATGATGAAAGTATTTTCTTTTTGGGGATTTTCTTTCTGTTTTGGGTCACCCTGCCTCAGTGGGAGACGGCCGACTTGTTGAAAAAAAAAAAATGTACATAGATTGTAATGGTCACTGAAAAAGTTTCTTGACTTCATATGCTGATCTGTGCTGATGGCAAGCATAATTTTCTGCAAAATTGTTACAGAAAAATTTATCTAATGGCTGTCTGTGAAGGACACAGCACTTCATTCATAAA
The DNA here is from genome assembly GCF_038502225.1 of Cherax quadricarinatus. NCBI lineage: Eukaryota > Metazoa > Arthropoda > Malacostraca > Decapoda > Parastacidae > Cherax > Cherax quadricarinatus. The sequence goes on along the minus strand of NC_091312.1, from coordinate 5,499,775 downwards.
TATTTCCTCGTAATGATTCATTGTCAGTGTTGTACTAAATAAGATTGCTGAGAGTGAAATTTATCCAGCCACTAGAACTTAATTTTTGGCTGTATTGATATACCACTCCTCATGAATATGCAGTAATAATAATCATTATTGGTATACAACAGAATCTGCATCGTTCATAATCTCCTTATTTTCAGCTATGTAGTCAGTCATTCCATTGAACAAAAACCAAATGCACTTTATTAAATGTATGATAATTTGAATTTCTTTATCACAGTCTGTGTTCAAGCTGTTTGTCATTAAAAAGAAGACAATACCATAGGTATAGGTATAGCATTTGAATTTTGTTTTTAACAATACATCTGAATAAGTAGGCCTTCAGTCATAGACATATAGTTTTGCCAGCTGAGCAGGCTCTATAGTAATGAGGGTGGTGGGTAATTAGGCATGTGAACAGCATGTTAGGGGTGAAAGGTCAGGTAAGGTGTGGGCATGAGGTCATGGGGAAGTGGTGTGTATGAGAGCATAAGGGTGGGCAAGGTGTGATCTTAAGGTAGTAGGGGACTGTTGCCATGGGCATTATTGTATATGCAGGTTGTGTGGGTGGAGGTTGCTGGTTGGGATAGTGTGGGTGAAGGTGTGACTGTGGGGGAGTTGTTTGGGCAGAGGTTAGTGGGTGTGTGTCAGGGAATGGGTGGAGGTAAGCTGTATGCCAGATGTGGGTGGCCAAGGTATGGTATTGGACACGTAGAAATGGAACTCTGAGACGAGGAAGGTTGTATGCATTAAGTAGGCCTACCTCATAAGACAACAGCCTCTCCTGTACATTCATCATGAGATGAAGGGGAAAGATTCTGGCACATGCCATACTCCCCTACATTTGCTCCACCATGTAACTGATTAATACAGCTTTCACTGAAAACATGCTACAACTTTGCAACAGTGCTAAGACAAAAACTTGTTAGAAGATCTTGTGTTAACAATGGTCTACTGTACTGTAGTTTTGTAATAAAAATTATTTAATATTTGATATCAGACTAAAAATTTTTATTTAGTATTGCTAATATATTTTTCATGATGCATGTGCTCATTTCTAGGCACTTTATGGAGACAGAGCTGTGAAGTTGAGATGCTTTTTAATAATTTTAAGAGTTTGACATTTTCTTTGGTTTTAATAAAATTTGCTTATTGAGAAACCTAATGTGTCTTGTAAACTGTGATATTCTTGTGTGTGCATGGTAACTCAAGTGCATGTCAGAACTATTTCTCTTTATTTTGTGACACTAGCATCCTAACTTGCAGGATTCGAGTGGAGATCCTGACTTTGTCCCTTGTCCTGACAGTTTAAAGGAAATAATTTCCGGGGAAGAATCTTTCCAGGTATTAAATTTTTATGTGGTTTATCAGTGATCAATAAATTTTCTATTTGAGCAAAATTTTTGTGTATGGGTTTTTCATGAACCACTAGGAAAACATGTCTGTTTTAATCTCCTAAACTACCAGTTTCAGGGTAATTGTCTAGCTAAACTCTCTTTCTGTCTCTGTTTTCTATTTGACTGCTAGTTTTCTTTGCCAGTCAAGTCTGATCCATAAACACTGGCCATTTTTACATTGTCAGCTAAGTGCCGTTCTTCATGTTTGTTTTACAAAGTTCCTTACTGTATACATGTTTTTGCAGGCAGTTGATAGATCTACAAAACGAGTTAAAGATTGTAATTGGCGTAAACCAGGTGTTTAAGTTTGTATAAGATATATATACATGTTCCTCCAGAATGGAGGATAGGTATAGATATACAGGCGGGCCCCATTCGTATGGCTCCTAAAGTCCATGACCCCAGATGATAGCCAGAAATCACCAGCAGGTGGAAAAGAGCATTTTTTCATTATCGAATGCCTCTAAATGCCCGATAATGTGTTTATCATATATTAAGTGTGCAATACAGCTAGACATGAAAAAAAGTAAAAATAAATACACAGTACATACAGTACTTACCTTACAATACAGAGCCATTCAGCCTTCTCTAACGAGCCTTGCCCATGGCCGGGTTCTGGGAATAGAAAGACTCAAAACTCATGAAAGGGATATACAGCTGTTGTATGAAAACTGCAATAATGGCAGAAAAAGAGTAAAGGCACTGAACATAATGAACAGTAGCTCAGTTGAAAGCCAAAGAAAACAGGGAACACACAAAAGTGGGAGGCGTATACGTGGGGCCCTTCTGTACTCTTGATGAGTTGTGCTCATCAGAGGCAAAGGAAAATTCCTTGCCAGAGGAAGGTTATGATTACAAAAGTACAGGGAAAGTCACAGGTGAGTTTTCAGTTGTTGAGGAAGATAAATCACCAGTTACAGTCACTGGGAAACTGTTGCTTTTCTCATTTGACAACCTGTTAAGTCATGAGGAATGAAACTTTCTTTAACCCTTTGACTGCTTCGGTCATATATATATGTCTTACGAGCCAGTGTTTTGGACGTATATATACTCAGTAATTCTATCGGCTTCAAATCAAGCAGGAGAAAGCTGGTAGGCCCACATATGAGAGAATGGGTCTGTGTGGTCAGTGTGCACCACATAAAAAAAATCCTGCAGCATGCAGTGCATAATGAGAAAAAAAACTGACCGTTTTTTTGGATTAAAATGCCGACTTTGAGGTGTATTTTCGTATAGTATTTATCGTTGTTTTCTCGTTTTCATGGTCTCACCTGATAAAATGGAAAACATATTGCAGAAATAGAGATGATTTTGATTAGTTTCACGATGAAAACGACCTTGAAATTGAGCTAAAATTAGCGGAAATGTTCGATTTTTACCAATGTTCAAGAGAAAGCAAATCACACCACACGTCAAATACACGTAAACTGGGGAGTCTAATATTCTATCACTAGTGCACTGATATTATTTTTATCATTTTTACAATAATGCAGTAGTCTGCATAACAGTAAATTTTGTATTTTTTGTATGAATAAAAAATCAAAATAGAAAGCAATAGTAATATAAGAGGGGCCTAGAGACATGACTAATGAACAGAGGATATGTTATTTTAGTGCCAAGAATGCCTACATTGTTTATTCTAGACCCTATTTTGAAATTGGCATCTTTTTTAATTTGCGTGAAATTAGCCAAATTGCCAATTTCTGACCACTGTATTGGGTAGTTCAGATTGGTAAATGGGCAGTTTCTTGTACTCAGTTGATAGAAAAAATGGAGTTCTAAAGAAATAGCTACGAGTTTGGTCAACTGGAACAACGGAATTGGCCGAAACAAATTGCCAATGCGTACATGTCGCCGAGGCCGCTAACTTCATGGGAGTGTAATTCCGTGAGTTTTCGACCAAATTTCGTACTTTTGGTGTCATTACCATCAGGAAAAGATTCTCTATCTTTTTTTTTTTTTTAATTTTGCAACATAGTATGACAGTTACAGATGTGCCTGCGACAGTCAAAGGGTTAAGAGATACATTTGAGGATCCATACCAGCCTTTCACATTAAGACAGGTACTGGTGAAAGTAGAAATTGATTCACAAAGCATTAACAAGAGTCCCCAGTTAACAACTGACCAAAATTTTCCTTGACAAAATTAGGTTCTGTTTAGTTAAAGTATTTGAAGAGGATCAGTGAGCACCTAGATCTAATGGAGAAACAAGTTAGCCATCTCCTTATCAAGGCATCAGTAAATTTAACCCTTTCAGGGTCAAGAGGCCAAATTTCAAAGGATGCACCAGTGTCCAAGAATTCTCAAAAAATAATTTTGCTATTTTTTCTTATGAAATGGTAGAAAATCTCTTTCTGAGTGTAATAAAACAAAAAGTATGAAATTTGATGGAAAATTGACAAAACTATGCTCTCACAAATTTTGATGTGTCAGCAATATTTACGCATCGGCGATTTTGCGGACTTTGACTCCCATTTTAGGCCAATTACATTATTCCAGTCGACAAAATTCTTAGCTATTTCACTAGTATTACTTCTATCGATTGAGCACAAGAATTCGCCAAGTCAACTGTTTCAACTACAAAATAAAATGATCGGAAATTGGTAATTTGGCCAATTTAATGCAAAGTTCAAAATACTCCAATTTCAAAATAGGATCCAGAATAAACAATGCAGGCATTCCTGGCACTAAACTAACATTTGCTCTGTTCATTAGTTACGTTTTCAGGCTTTACTAATGAATTCCATTTTTATTTTTTATTCACATAATAAATTTTTATTCAAACCAAAAAAAATAGAACATTTTTTTTTTTTATCATCACACTGGCTGATTCCCACCAAGGCAGGGTGGCCTGAAAAAGAAAAACTTTCACCATCATTCACTCCATCACTGTCTTGCCAGAAGGGTGCTTTACACTACAGTTTTTAAACTGCAACATTAACACCCCTCCTTCAGAGTGCAGGCACTGTACTTCCCATCTCCAGGACTCAAGTCCGGCCTGCCGGTTTCCCTGAACCCCTTCATAAATGTTACTTTGCTCACACTCCAACAGCACGTCAAGTATTAAAAACCATTTGTCTCCATTCACTCCTATCAAACACGCTCACGCATGCCTGCTGGAAGTCCAAGCCCCTCGCACACAAAACCTCCTTTACCCCCTCCCTCCAACCTTTCCTAGGCCGACCCCTACCCCGCCTTCCTTCCACTACAGACTGATACACTCTTGAAGTCACTCTGTTTCGCTCCATTCTCTCTACATGTCCGAACCACCTCAACAACCCTTCCTCAGCCCTCTGGACAACAGTTTTGGTAATCCCGCACCTCCTCCTAGAACATTTACTGTTATGCAATATTGAAATAATTGCATAAATAATATCAGCACATTTGTGAACGTATATTAGACCCACCAGCAGGTGTGTATTAGATGTGTGAGGTCATTTGTTTACTCTTGAACATTGGCAAAAATTTAACATTTCTGCTACTTTGAGCTCAGTTTCAAGCCATTTTCAGTACTAAAACCAATCAAAATCATCTCTGTTTCTGTAAAATGTCTTCCATTCTATCAAATGAGACCAAGAAATCACAAATACAACTATAAAAGACATACGAAAAAACACTGCAAATTTGTTGTTTTAATAAAAAATTACGGTCTCAGTTTTTTTTCTCTCATTATGTACTATGTGCTGCAGGATTTGTTTTATGTGGTGCACACATACCATATAGATATATTCTCTCATATCAAGACCAAAATTTACCGCTCACAGCTTATCAGAGTGAGCTGAGCTCATGACGTAGATCTACAGTTTGGACCCTCAACGTAAAGCCGTAGATCTGTGGCACGGACCCTCGAGGGGTTAAATAAAGGCAGGGGTTGGCTGCCTTCAGAAATTTTTTCAGACACTCATGAATCCTTGAGATTTGGTTCCTAAAAAAAATATGTATGCAGGTTGCAAGAATAAGCCTCCTACTTGCTGCCTGCTAGTTCCTGCTGTGGTGGCTTAATAGTGTGGCCCTCAGATACACTCCAGGGTAGGCTGGTCTTCAGTCTTCTTTCACATTTTTGAACTGCTGTGCAATCATTTCGAGTGGAATTATAAGATTTTGCTTTTGGAGCAATGAAAAGATGAATGTCTTAGCCATACAGTTAAAAGATGAAAAGGAATAGCACTCTTAGAGATTGTACAGAGCTGTGTATTGTATAATAGTTATAATATCTACGGAATTTCTTCTTTTTTCAAGAAACCAGCCATATCCCACCGAAGCAGGGTGGCCCAAGAAGAAAAACAGAAGTTTCTCCTTTTAACTTTAGTAATGTATACAGGAGAAGGTATTTTAGTCACCTCTTCGACACTCATGGCTTACTGAGGAAGAATTCTGTTCCACTTCCCCATAGGGATAAGAGGAAATAACAAGAACTAGTAAGAAAACCCAGAGGCGTGTGTGTACATATGTTTGTATATGCAAGTGTAGTGTGACCTAAGTGTAAGTAGAAGTAGCAAGATGTACCTGAAATCTTGCAGGTTTATGAGACAAATAAAAGACACCAGCAATCCTACCATTATGTAAAACAATTGCAGGCTTCCGTTTTACGCTCACTTGGCAGGACGGTAGTACCTCCCTGGGTGGTTGCTGTCTACCAACGTACTACCTAAAATCTATGGAATTATTAACACTATACAATTATTAATCATGAATGAGCTCTCCTCTTTGGTATAACAGGTAATCATTAACATTCTGATTTTTAACTCAGTACAGCAAAGGCAAACAAAAGGACTGAGTTATGCGAAGACTTCAGTCCTTTAAAGTTTTCATTAGCCAAGGATGCTTAAATTCATAGGGCCATTATTTTTTGTTTTTTTTTTATTTTTCTGAAACTGTTCATCAGAGGAACAAGGGCTCATAATTTACATTTATCCAGGTAGACAATGATGCCTTTTGATACTCTTCAAAACCAGGGAAACAGTTTCTGTTCTAGCAGTGAAACATTCTGGACCTAAAACACAAGAGCATGGCACTATTAGTTCTAGAACATAAGAACATAAGAAAGAAGGAACACTGCAACAGGCCTACTGACCCATGCGGAGCAGGTCCATGTCTCCCCTCCCGGATTGGACCAATGACCCACCCCCAAGATTATCCCAATGACCCACCCAGTCTGGTCATCCCCACACAAGGATGGAGCACTGTACCAGACCCAGCAGCACAAGCTAGTCAGGTCCATCTCACACCCACCCACACCCACTCATGTATTTATCTAACCTATTTTTAAAACTACACAACGTCTTAGCCTCAATAACTGTACTCGGGAGCTTGTTCCACTCATCCACAACTCTATTACCAAACCAGTGCTTTCCTATATCCTTTCTGAATCTGAATTTTTCCAACTTGAAACCATTGCTGCGAGTCCTATCTTGGCTGGAAATTTTCAGCACACTATTTACATCCCCTTTATTTATTCCTGTTTTCCATTTATACACCTCGATCATATCCCCCCTAATTCTACGCCTTTCGAGAGAGTGCAGATTCAGGGCCCTCAGTCTATCCTCATAGGGAAGATTTCTGATACATGGGATCATCTTTGTCATCCTCCTTTGTACGTTTTCCAGAGCATTTATATCCATTCTGTAATACGGTGACCAGAACTGAGCAGCATAGTCTGAATGAGGCCTAACCAAGGATATACGTATGGAGTTGAAGAACAACCTGAGGACTTCTATTATTTATACTTCTAGATATGAAGCCAAGAATTCTGTTAGCTTTATTGCAAACACTAATGCACTGTTGTCTTGGTTTTAGGTTACTGCTAACCAGAACTCCTAAATCCTTTTGCAATCGGTAGTATTAAGATCTACATTGTTTAGTTTATATGTGGCATGGTTATTTAACTGTCCAACATTTAGAACTTTGCATTTGTCAATATTAAACTGCATTTGCCACTTCTCAGACCATTGCGTCAGTCTATTCAAATCATCCTGGAGTGGTCTAATGTCCTCATTAGAATGAATTGGACGGCCTATTTTGGTGTCATCAGCAAATTTGCTTATGTCGCTGTTTATTCCCTCATCTATGTCGTTTATGTAAATTGTGAACAACAACGGGCCCAACACTGACCCCTGAGGAAAACCGCTTGTGACGTGCCCCCATTCGGATTTCTCCCCATTTATGCAAACTCTCTGCTGTCTATTTGTCAGCCATGCCTCTACCCAGGAAAAAATTTCTCCTCCTATTCCGTGTGCCTTAAGTTTCCTCAATAGCCTCTGGTGTGGAACTCTATCGAAAGCCTTACTGAAGTCCATATACTACGCAATATCATATTCATTACCATGATCTACCTCCTCAAACACCTTAGTGAAAAAAGTTAGTAAATTCGTAAGACAGGAACGCCCCTTTGTAAAACCGTGTTGAGAATCATTAGTCAATCTGTGCCTGTCAAGATGGCTACGAATTGCTTCGGCAATTATTGATTCCATAAATTTTCCCACTATGGAGGTAAGGCTTATTGGTCTATAGTTCGAAGCCAAGGACCTGTCACCTGCCTTGTAAATAGGTATTACATTTGCCATTTTCCACTTATCAGGCACTATGCCTGTTCTTAGAAAATCAGGAGGGTTCTCTCGGTGAGGCCCAAGAGGGGTAATTCTGTTCTAAGAGACTGGTCATGAATGGCTCTTGGGAATTAGACCATTGAAAAATTGTACATTCTGAAATGATACTCTTTCTCTATCAGTATCTCAGTAGTCTAAATCTATTCTTCAAAGGAAACTTCTTCCATTATTGTTTCACTCTTAATATTGTTGTCTCACATTCTGAGATGATTCTGCTGTTACCTGTACTGGAACTCATTCAGGATAGAGTGGTGGAAAGTGTGACACACACTTCCAAGGTTTTTCTCTATATATTCATTAAAGCAAAAGAGAAATCGTGTTTAACCCTATTAGGTTCGAGAGGCCCTCTCCTAAACTTGTTCTCAGGGTTTAAAATTTTTTGGAAAAAATAATTATTTTTTCTTATAAAAAGATAGAGAATCTTTTCCCAATCATAATGACACCAAAAGTATGAAATTTGATGGAAAACTTACGGAATTATGCTCTCATGAAGTTAGCGGTCTCGACGATGTTTACGCATCACCGATTTCGCCCACTTTCAGCCCTATTTTTGGCCAGTTCCAGTGTACTAGTCATAACTATTTCGCTAGTACTCCATTTTTTCTATCGAATGAGTACAAGAAACCACCCATTTACCGATTTCAACTATCCAATAAAGTGGTCAGAAATTAGCAATTGTGCCAATTTCACACAAATTTGAAAAGATGCCAATTTCCAAATAGGGTCCAGAATAAACAATACAGACATTCCTGGCACTAAAATAACATTCCCTCTGTTCATTAGTCATGTTCCCAGGCCCCTCTTACATTTCTTTTGCTTTCCACTTTGAATTTTTATTCTCACAAAAAATAGAAGATTTACTGTTATGCAGACTAGTGCATTAGTTTAGAAATGGTATAAATAATATCAGTGCACTTGTGAAAGAATATTAGACTGACCAGTTGACGTGTATTGGATGCGTGGCATGATTTGTTTACTTTTGAACTTTGGCAAAAATTTAACATTTCTGCTACTTTGAGCTCAATTTCAAAGTACTTTTCATTGTGAAACCAATCAAAATCATCTCAATTTCTGTAATATGTCTTCTATTTTATAAAATGAGACCAGGAAAACTAGACTACAACCATAAATACCATATGAAAATACAGTGCAAAGTCGCTTTTTTAAACCAAAAACACGGTCAAAGTTATTTTTTTCTCATTTCGCACTGTGTGCTGCAGGATTTTTTTTATACTCTGCACACTGACCACATAGACCAATTCTTTCATATGTAGGCCTACCAGCTTTCTCTCGCTAGATTTGAAGGCGCTAGAATTTAGGTGTACTAATACATCAATAACCCTGGTGCGTAAGCCGTACTAGTATATCGGAAACTCTGAAAAGGTTAATTCTGGACTTCAAGGATTTATATAGTCCAAGATACCTTCAATGTGCAAGATGTAAAATTGGTTCTTCACTACTACAGCAGTTCTAAGCCTCTTTCATAGATCTATATAAGGATTTCCAACATGTTTTATCCATTTCAATGGAGTGAATTATTGGTTAAAGGATAGTCTGTTTGGCATTGGGTCAACTCTGTGAATTTTCACCCAGGCCTGCTGCCCTGTCATTCTCAGATAAAGTCTCAAGACTTGCTAGTATTCATCTAACTATATGACACCATAATAGTTAGCTAATTTTTCTTTCAAGTATTGAAGACACTTCAGGCTAGGTTTTTCTTGTAAATCAGATAAAATTAAAGTTCATCTGAGTCCAGTTCCTGCGTTGGTTGTCAGTTAAACTTTGTCAGTCTTCAACTCAAGATTCCATCATATATACAACTGTGGCTAAGTCAGTTGTAGGTTAACATGTTATTCTGCTTGAATATAGAGAATGATAAATAAGTGTTCAACTACAGAGCCTTACATAGATGTTTGAACCTGGACAGCATTTAGGGATCAGTATCAATATATTTTTCTTTCTCTAAAGGTTAGGAAACTTTTTTGAATAGGTATGTCAGTAGTGGCACTCTTATCAATTTGCATTTCACATGAACTTGAAAGAACTAAAACCCATTCATTAGCTAAAGCTTATGGCAGTCACTAATTAGAGAACTCTACTATTATCAGTATGTTCAGACTAGAGACTGGCTCTCGCTCTGCCTCTTCATTCCTCTCCTTGAGCATTGATGTCATTCTACACCTTCTCTGAGGCTCTAATCGTTTGCATAGTGTGAAGCATTCACCTTCTAGCTCCTTTCATTTCCAAAAGGCTAAATACTGTAGCAGATTGGTTTGTACGTCAATATCCAGTGCCACGAGTGAGAACTATGGCAGATCTTCAGTTCTCTAGTGAAGCAATGGGGTACTTTGGATGTGAACTTATTTGACACAATGTCCTGATGTATTAGTAGTAACAGATGTAAGGTCACTGGATTGCACAGTTTACGTTTTCCTACCTACATTGCTATTGAAAAAAGTAGTATTGTGAATTTTCAAATTACATGTTCATTGCATTCTCATTGCTTCATTGAATTTTATCCAACCTTGGCTTCTGAGCTTGTGGAACATGCCGAGAGAGTTGCTTACTGGGCACGGTCATCTACTGACTCAACTTGCATTACAGGGACTCACACAGTTGAGGCTAATGCTTTCCATATGATGCTTTTATAGAGTTAACTATGAAGCATGGATGTAACCTTCAAGGAGGCCTGGATGGTAGCTTACCATTATAGGTGTTGAGGGCAGGATTCCTAGTGGCTCATCTGAAATTGTACACAGAATAAAGCTTTTTGAAGAAGGAAAAACTGCTCTCCATGCATAGTTTGATGAACCAGAAAGACTGTGGCCTTCTCATGTGATTGTTCTGACTCAGGCTATTATGACTGATGTCATTGGGTCAGATCCTATGGTGGCATGGCAAATGAGCCCTCATAATAGAAAACTGATCAGAGAAGGGGCTACATAGTAGCAGGTTGGTCCTTGAACTGGGAGCCTAGGAGATAAAGCAGATACATAAAGAACAAAAAGACAATACTATGACTAGAAAAATACACAAATAACTCACACATAGGAGAGAGTAGGAACTTACAACAAAGTTCCTCCTCTCTCCTATGTGTGGGTTGATAAAATACATATATTGTATTTTATCAACTCTTAGAGAGCAGTAGTTTTTCATTCTTCAAAGTGCATTATTATAGTCACACTAGTAAGCTTCCTCCTTTTTACTTCACTGAACTACAATTCAGTAAAGAATTCCCTTTCTTGTACGTAATTATTCTTGTACTTCGTGGTTCGAAATAAAAATTATTGTGGCTTTTATTTTTGCAGGTCTTACTACTTTTTATCAGCTTATTGGCCGATTCATAACAATTTTTCTTTTTGTTTGATACTGATTTTTGTTAATGGCTATAAGCACTGATTGATTAGCAGTGAAATCTACTTATAATAAAATAAATTAATTATATTCTTACAATTTACAGGGTTCACCCTCTAAAATTAACACTAAAAGAAGTAATGACCCACTTGGCCGAAATAGACATCACACAGATGAAAGTGATGTTAGTAGTCTACGAGTGGATGATGGTGCAACGGATCATGATGGAGACATAGAAGACTGCAGTGAACATGATGATGAAAGCACAGAACCTGAGCACTCTGAGCATCTTATGTATTATCCACATAATGATGACACAGCGAGGTAAGTATTGTGTGATTCTCTCATGAGATGCAAGTAAGTCATGATTTATATACGTACTAAAGGTTTCTAGCATGTGAAGATACAGTACATAAGTTATCCTAAGATCAACCAGTTTACTGTATACAGTAGGGCCCCACTTATACGGCAGGTTAAGTTCCAGGCTACTGCCAGAAAGCAGACATTGCCGGAAAGCAGAATGCCATTTGTTTCTACTTACAAATGTCAGATAATAAGATTACACTAGCATATACAGTGGACCCCCGGTTAACGATATTTTTCACTCCAGAAGTATGTTCAGGTGCCAGTACTGACCGAATTTGTTCCCATAAGAAATACTGTGAAGTAGATTAGTCCATTTCAGACCCCCAAACATACACGTACAAACGCACTTACATAATTGGTCGCATTCGGAGGTAATCGTTATGCGGGGGTCCACTGTATTAAGTTAGCAATAGAACAAGGCATTAAAAAACAATGAAAATTAAAATATACACACAGTACACTCATTACTTACCTCAGAATATTTGTAGTCTTAACCCTATGAAGGTCCGCCGTAGATCTATGGCTATGCATTGAGGGTCCAAACTGTAGATCTACGTCATGAGCTCAGCTCGCTCTGATAAGCTGTGAGTGGTAAATTTTGGCCTTGATGTGAGAGAATATATCTATGTGGTATGTGTGCACCATATAAAACAAATCCTGCAGCACATAGTGCATAATGAGAGAAAAAACTGAGACTGTAATTTTTGATTAAAACAACGAATTTGCAGTGTTTCTTTGTATGTTTTTTATAGTTGTATTTGGGATTTCTTGGTCTCATTTGATAGAATGGAAGACATATTACAGAAATAGAGATGATTTTGATTGGTTTTAGTACTGGAAATGGCTTGAAACTGAGCTCAAAGTAGCAGAAATGTTAAATTTTTGCCGATGTTCAAGAGTAAACAAATGACCTCACATGTCTAATACACGCCTGCTGGTGGGTCTAATATACGTTTACAAATGTGCTGATATTATTTATACAATTATTACAATATTGCATAACAGTAAATCTATTTTTTGGTTTGAATAAAAATTCATTATGTGAATAAAAAAATCAAAACGGAATTCATTAGTAAAGCCTGGAAACTTAACTAATGAACAGAGGAAATGTTAGTTTAGTGCCAGGAATGCCTGCATTGTTTATTCTGGATCCTATTTTGAAATTGGAGTATTTTGAACTTTGCATTAAATTGGCCAAATTACCAATTTCCGATCACTTTATTTTATAGTTGAAACAGTTGACTTGGCGAATTCTTGTGCTCAATCGATAGAAGTAATACTAGTGAAATAGCTAAGAATTTTGTCGACTGGAATGAAATTGGCCTAAAATGGAAGTCAAAGTCCGCAAAATCGCCAATGCGTAAATATCGCTGACACATCAAAATTTGTGAGAGCATAATTTTGTCAATTTTCCATCAAATTTCATACATTTTGTTTTATTACACTCAGAAAGAGATTTTCTACCATTTCATAAGAAAAAATAACAATTATTTTTTGAAAATTCTTGGACACTGGTGCACACTTTGAAATTTTGCCCTTTGGACCCTGAAAGGGTTAACCCTTAAATGGTCCAAACATTACAAAAAAAGAGCACTTTTTTTACGTGTTTTAGAATAAAAAAAAATTAGGTTCAGTACTTACAGAGATGTGAGGCAGAGAAGCTGGCACTGGATGCTCACGTGTTGGCAAGATGCAGTCCTGCCGCTTGCAGAAGTGTTGCCGATATACTTTTTTCTATTTTTCATATTATTTTATATAATTTTTATGTTCTGATAATTACAATTTATAGTAGTTCTTGTCATTTCATAACCAATCTTTGTTCTGACACTAGTATTAGATACTGAAATTGTACTCAAATTGTCACAAACACACTGACAGGTGAACATTTACACCTGCCTTGGTCATTTACTACAGTCTTGGAATATATACAAAGTATTTATAGGTCCCAGCAATGTTTTGGATATGTGGAAGTATATAATAATAATGAGGAGGAGGAGGAGAAGGAAATTGAGGAGGAAGAGAAGGAGGAGGAGGAGGAGGAGGAGAAAGGAGGAGGAGGAGAGGGTGAAGGAGGAAAAGGAGGAGGAGTAGGAAGAGGAGGAGGAGGAGGAAGAAGAGGAAGAAGAGGAGGAAGAGGAAAAAGAAGAGGAGGAGGAAGAAGAGGAGGAGGAAGAAGGGAGAGGAGGAATAAGAGGAGGAGGAGGAGGAAGAAGAAGAGGAGGAGGAGGAGGAAGAAAAATAGAAGGAGGCAGTGAAGAAGAAGAATAGTAATAATAATAATAATAATAGGTAATAGTAAGTTGCCTTGAAGCATGAAAAACAAAGTCCACCCCTGACAGTGACATGAAAAGACAAGATAACATCTGATAAAAGCTGACGTTTAATGAGCATACACAAGGGTTGGGGAGGGTGCAGCTGATAAGAAAAGATTAGAGGTGACATTTGATGAGCATCGCTCTCCCTTTGTTTTCGCTGGTACACAAACATTTCTGTCTGTATTTGTCTGCCTGTCAAGCTCCCTGTCTATCTGTCTAGCTCTCTGTCTCAACGAGAGCCACAAGACTGCGTCATCACCTTTACTCACATCTTTAAGCAGAGTATAGCACTTTGTCTGGATTTTTTGGGCTATCCTAGGTAATTTATACTCCCTATACTTGTATTTATGTGTACCTGTGAGACAGAGATAGACAGAGACAGATTGAAAGAGATAGACAGAGATAGACATAGGCAGAGACAGACACAGATATAGACAGAGATAGAGATCGACAGACCCTAAACTTGGGGTTAACATAACTTTCCTCTTAACCCTTTCAGGGTCTGTGCCGTAGATCTACAGCTTTACATTGAGGGTCCAAACCATAGATCTACGCCATGAGTTCAGCTCACTCTGATAAGCTGTGAGCAGTAAATTTGGGCCTAGATATGAGAAATGCATCTATGTGGTATGTGTGCAGCACATAAAATTAATCCTGCAGCACACAGTGCATAATGAGAGAAAAAACTGAGACCGAAATTTTTGATTAAAACAGCAACTTTGCAGTGTCTTTTGTATGTTTTTTATAGTTGTATTTGCGATTTCTTGGTCTCATTTGATAGAATGGAAGACATTTTATAGAAATAGAGATGATTTTGATTAGTTTTAGTGCTGAAAATGGCTTGAAACTGAGCTCAAAGTAGCGGAAACGTTAAATTTTTGCCGATGTTCAAGACTAAATAAATGACCTCACACGTCTAATACGCACCAGCTGGTGGGTCTAATATACGTTCACAAACGTGCTGATATTATTTATACAGTTGTTACAATATTGCATGACAGTAAATCTTCTATTTTTTGGTTTGAATAAAAATTCATTATGTGAATTAAAAATCAAAATGGAATTCATTTGTAAAGCCTGAAAACGTAACTAATGAACAGAAGAAATGTTAGTTCAGTGCCAGGAATGCTCCATTGTTTATTCTGGACCCTATTTTGAAATTGGAATATTTTGAACTTTGCACTAAATTGGCCAAAGTACCAATTTTCATGTTTATATTTTACGTAGAGTGTTTATTATATAATTTTGAAAAAATATCACAGATGGATTATGTCTATATTAATGTTTTATATGACATTTAACCCTTAACCCTTTGACTGTCGAAAGGCCCAATCCTGAAGTGTCTTCTGGTGTCGCAAAATATTTGAAAAAAAAAAAAACATTTTTTCTTATGAAAATGTTAAGATTATTTTTCTGATTGCTTTAGTCCCATAAATTTTTTTTTGCCATCAGTACTTACCGAGATAGAGGCATGAAGTTTGCAGAAAATGAGCCACGTATGGCAACAGCGTCGACTGTCTCTCACCCGGTAAACTTCGGTTTACTTGTATTTGAAGGTTTTGTTTTTTCACTATTATTTTTTCACATAACTTATGTGGCCTGTGAGATCAAAGTAAGGTGCATTGTACATATATACACTCGTTGTATACAACACAATAAGCACACAAACATAATTATCAATATATTGTTTACAAAACTTGTTTAAAAAACAAACAATACAAAAAATTGTTTATTACTATTGTTCTATAATATATATACCAATATACAGTCACTGGACATATTCCTAGAAGTTCTGCAGCTTGTGGAACTCTTTGAAACATGTTTTCATACACAATGGTGTTTTACACTCCTCACACATAAAACCAGTGTGTGTGCATTTTTGTGGACTTTTTTTTTTTTTTTATGTGCAAAGACAAAACACCTCGTCTGAGCAGTTTTCTTCAAAGTATTAGCAGGCAGTTGTGTTATGTAGTTATCCTAGGTAAATGGTCGTGTGTCATCATTCCTTCTTTCCTGCATTCCTTTCCTACCTTCCTTCATACATTCCTTCATTATTCCTTACTTTTTCCTTCCTTTCATCTTGTCCTTCCTTCATTCCTGCCTTCCATTCTTCCTTCCTTCTGGTTTCTATAATATATATACACTTATATAGTCACTAGATACTTTCATATAACTGCTATTATCTTCATTCAGCAAGCTTGTCTTGTGTGCGAGTGTGTGGCTTATAATTGTTTTGAGTCAGGAGTCGACAGCTGTCAAAATGACATATTATCTCATTACTCACTCCCCCTACCGCCTGTCAAAACAATGGGGTCGGATGCTGCTTCCCCTCCATTCTATCTAATTATCTTTCTCCCTCATTCTATCTCTTTCAATCTGTCTCTCTCTTTATGTTTGTCTGTCTATGTCTGTCTCACAGGTACACATAAATACAAGTATACATAGTGTAAATTACCTAGGATAACCCAAAAAATCCAGACAAAGTGCTATACTCTGCTTGAAGATGTGAGTAAACGTGATGATAACAGTCTTGTGGCTCTCTCTGAGACAGAGAGCTAGACAGATAGACAGAGCTTGACAGACAGACAAATAGACAGAAATGTTTGTGTACCAGCAAAAACAAAGAGAGGGAGATGGTCATCTAATCTTTTCTTATCAGCTGCACCCACCCCTACTCTCGTTTACGCTCATCAAACATCAGCTCTTATCAGATGTTATCTCCCTTCATCTTGTCACTGTCATGGAGTGAACTGTTTTTCATGTTTCAAGGGAACATATTATTACATATTATTATTATTATGTATTCTTCTTCTTCTTCTTCCTCCTCCTCTTCTTCCTCCTCCTCCTCTTCTTCCTCCTCCTCCTCCTCTTCCTCCTCCTCCTCCTCTTCTTCCTTCTCCTCCTCTTCCTTCTCCTCCTCTTCTTCCTTCTCTTCCTCTTCTTCCTTCTCTTCCTCTTCTTCCTCCTCCTCCTCTTCTTCCTCCTCCTCCTCTTCTTCCTCCTCCTCCTCTTCTTCCTCCTCCTCCTCCTCTTCTTCTTCCTCCTCCTCTTCTTCTTCCTCCTCCTCCTCCTCTTCTTCTTCTTCTTCCTCCTCTTCTTCATCCTCCTCCTCTTCTTCTTCCTCCTCCTCCTCTTCCTCCTCCTCTTCTTCCTCCTCTTCTTCCTCCTCCTCTTCTTCCTCCTCTTCTTCCTCCTCCTCTTCTTCCTCCTCCTCTTCTTCCTCTTCTTCCTCCTCCTCTTCTTCCTCCTCTTCTTCCTCCTCTTCTTCCTCCTCTTCTTCCTCCTCTTCTTCCTCCTCTTCTTCCTCCTCTTCTTCCTCCTCTTCTTCCTCCTCCTCTTCTTCCTCCTCCTCTTCTTCCTCCTTCTCTTCTTCCTCCTCCTCTTCCTCCTCCTCCTCTTCTTCCTCCTCTTCTTCTTCTTCCTCCTCCTCTTCTTCCTCCTCCTCTTCTTCCTCCTCCTCCTCCTCTATTCTTCTGGTATCCTGGGCATTGCTTTTGGTCTCAAACTCCTGGACATCATGAAATTGATTTTCACTGACACTTCTATCTGTGTTAGAGCATCCCTTGGGAAGAGTAGAGTATCAGATTTGCTGGGGAGTCACATATTTCTTACCGCTAAGCATGCTGAAAAAGGACGACTGAAATGGCATTCCCACAATGCACCGCTGGCTCCCCGATTTTTTTTATATAGTGCACACTGACCATGGAGACCCATTCTCTCACATGTGGGCCTACCAGCTTTCTCCTGCTTGATTTGAAGCCGCTAGAATTTATACGTATTTATATGTCAAACATGGTATCTCCTATGACGTATTTATACGACCGCAACAGTCAAAGGGTTAAACTGTCAAAATGTAGATCTACATTCGCGTGTGAGGGGTTCCGAACGTAGATATATATATATTTTTTTTACGTGCTTTCAAATGGGGGAAATAAAGGTTGGAGCACTACGCACATGAACATGGATCTACGTTTGGACAGTTTAAGTTATTAATGTGCCTTAGAGTGATCACTGTGTTATTATTTTTATCATTATTAATATGGCATGTTCAAGACTAATAAGACACTCTTGGTGATGTTAATGTGTACCTGCATGCCAGCACTGTGTGCAAGTTTACATAAGTACAGGTACAGTGGACCTTCGGCTTTCGTAATTAAACTGTTCCAGAGAGAGTGACTAAACCTGAATCTGACGAATTCTGAAATAATTTTCCCCATAAGAAATAATGGAAATCCGATTAATCCGTTCCTGACGAAACCCCAAATCCTGAAGTTTCTCCTGGTGTCGAAAAATACTTAAAAAAAAAAAAAAAAAATACTTTTTCTTATGAAAATGTTAAGATTATTTTTCTGATTGTTTTAGTCCAAAAAAAAAAGTTTTTGCCCTCAGTACTTAATGAGATATAGAGGCGTGAAGTTGGCAGAAAATGAGCCACATATGGCAACATTGGCGACTGCTGCACCCCGTAAGTAAACTTTGGTTTACTTGTATTCGAAGGTTTCTTTTTTTTTTCACTCATTTTATTTTTTCACATAACTTATGTGGCCTGTGAGTCCAAAGTAAGGTGCAATGTACATATATACACTCGTTGTATACAATACAAAAAGCGTACAAACGTAATTATCAATATATTGTTTACAAAACTGGTTTACACAATACAAAAAACTTTTATTACTATTGTTTTATAATATATATATAAATGTACAGTCACTGGACATGTTCCTAGAAGTTCTGCAGCTTTTGGAACTCTCTGAAACATGGTTTCATATACAATGGTGTTTTACACTCCTTAGACATAAAACGAGCGTGTCTGCATTTTTGTGGGCCTTTTTTTTTTTTATGTGCAAAGACAAAACACCTCGTTTGAGCAGTTTTCTTCAAAGTATTAGCAGGCAGTTTAGTGTTATCATAGTTTTTTTTTCTTTCCTACCTTTTTCCTTTTTTATTATCACACTAGCCGATTCCCACCAAGGCAGGGTGGCCCGAAAAAGAAAAACTTTCACCATCATTCACTCCATCACTGTCTTGCCAGAAGGGTGCTTTACACTACAGTTTTTAAACTGCAACATTAACACCCCTCCTTCAGAGTGCAGGCACTGTACTTCCCATCTCCAGGACTCAAGTCCGGCCTGCCGGTTTCCCTGAATCCCTTCATAAATGTTACTTTGCTCACACTCCAACAGCACGTCAAGTATTAAAAACCATTTGTCTCCATTCACTCCTATCAAACACGCTCACGCATGCCTGCTGGAAGTCCAAGCCCCTCGCACACAAAACCTCCTTTACCCCCTCCCTCCAACCTTTCCTAGGCCGACCCCTACCCCGCCTTCCTTCCACTACAGACTGATACACTCTTGAAGTCATTCTGTTTCACTCCATTCTCTCTACATGTCTGAACCACCTCAACAACCCTTCCTCAGCCCTCTGGACAACAGTTTTGGTAATCCCGCACCTCCTCCTAACTTCCAAACTACGAATTCTCTGCATTATATTCACACCACACATTGCCCTCAGACATGACATCTCCACTGCCTCCAGCCTTCTCCTCGCTGCAACATTCATCACCCACGCTTCACACCCATATAAGAGCGTTGGTAAAACTATACTCTCATACATTCCCCTCTTTGCCTCCAAGGACAAAGTTCTTTGTCTCCACAGACTCCTAAGTGCACCACTCACTCTTTTTCCCTCATCAATTCTATGATTCACCTCATCTTTCATAGACTCATCCGCTGACACGTCCACTCCCAAATATCTGAATACGTTCACCTCCTCCATACCCTCTCCCTCCAATCTGATATCCAATCTTTCATCACCTAATCTTTTTGTTATCCTCATAACCTTACTCTTTCCTGTATTCACCTTTAATTTTCTTCTTTTGCACACCCTACCAAATTCATCCACCAATCTCTGCAAGTTCTCTTCAGAATCTCCCAAGAGCACAGTGTCATCAGCAAAGAGCAGCTGTGACAACTCCCACTTTGTGTGTGATTCTTTATCTTTTAACTCCACGCCTCTTGCCAAGACCCTTGCATTTACTTCTCTTACAACCCCATCTATAAATATATTAAACAACCACGGTGACATCACACATCCTTGTCTAAGGCCTACTTTTACTGGGAAAAAATTTCCCTCTTTCCTACATACTCTAACTTGAGCCTCATTATCCTCATAAAAACTCTTCACTGCTTTCAGTAACCTACCTCCTACACCATACACTTGCAACATCTGCCACATTGCCCCCCTATCCACCCTGTCATACGCCTTTTCCAAATCCATAAATGCCACAAAGACCTCTTTAGCCTTATCTAAATACTGTTCACTTATATGTTTCACTGTAAATACCTGGTCCACACACCCCCTACCTTTCCTAAAGCCTCCTTGTTCATCTGCTATCCTATTCTCCGTCTTACTCTTAATTCTTTCAATTATAACTCTACCATACACTTTACCAGGTATACTCAACAGACTTATCCCCCTATAATTTTTGCACTCTCTTTTATCCCCTTTGCCTTTATACAAAGGAACTATGCATGCTCTCTGCCAATCCCTAGGTACCTTACCCTCTTCCATACATTTATTAAATAATTGCACCAACCACTCCAAAACTATATCCCCACCTGCTTTTAACATTTCTATCTTTATCCCATCAATCCCAGCTGCCTTACCCCCTTTCATTTTACCTACTGCCTCACGAACTTCCCCCACACTCACAACTGGCTCTTCCTCACTCCTACAAGATGTTATTCCTCCTTGCCCTATACACGAAATCACAGCTTCCCTATCTTCATCAACATTTAACAATTCCTCAAAATATTCCTTCCATCTTCCCAATACCTCTAACTCTCCATTTAATAACTCTCCTCTCCTATTTTTAACTGACAAATCCATTTGTTCTCTAGGCTTTCTTAACTTGTTAATCTCACTCCAAAACTTTTTCTTATTTTCAACAAAATTTGTTGATAACATCTCACCCACTCTCTCATTTGCTCTCTTTTTACATTGCTTCACCACTCTCTTAACTTCTCTCTTTTTCTCCATATACTCTTCCCTCCTTGCATCACTTCTACTTTGTAAAAACTTCTCATATGCTAACTTTTTCTCCCTTACTACTCTCTTTACATCATCATTCCACCAATCGCTCCTCTTCCCTCCTGCACCCACTTTCCTGTAACCACAAACTTCTGCTGAACACTCTAACACTACATTTTTAAACCTACCCCATACCTCTTCGACCCCATTGCCTATGCTCTCATTAGCCCATCTATCCTCCAATAGCTGTTTATATCTTACCCTAACTGCCTCCTCTTTTAGTTTATAAACCTTCACCTCTCTCTTCCCTGATGCTTCTATTCTCCTTGTATCCCATCTACCTTTTACTCTCAGTGTAGCTACAACTAGAAAGTGATCTGATATATCTGTGGCCCCTCTATAAACATGTACATCCTGAAGTCTACTCAACAGTCTTTTATCTACCAATACATAATCCAACAAACTACTGTCATTTCGCCCTACATCATATCGTGTATACTTATTTATCCTCTTTTTCTTAAAATATGTATTACCTATAACTAAACCCCTTTCTATACAAAGTTCAATCAAAGGGCTCCCATTATCATTTACACCTGGCACCCCAAACTTACCTACCACACCCTCTCTAAAAGCCACGGGATACTTTCATATAACTGCTTTTGTCTTCATTCAGGGGGCTGTAGGGCAATTTTCCGCGCGCTCTCAAAAAAAATCGAAAAATTATGGAAATTGAGTTATATACAGTGGACCCCCAGTATCCGTTCCTGAGAGCTGATCGAATACCGAAAATATCAAAAAGCGAATCAATTTTCCCCATAAGAAATAATGGAAATCAAATTAATCCGTGGAAGACACCCAAAAGTATGAAAAAAAAAATTTTTTACCACATGAAATATTAATTTTAATACACACAAACTGAAGAAATGCACAGTTACATAACACTTACCTTTATTGAAGATCTGGTGATGATTGATGGGATGGGAGGAGGGGAGTGTGTGGATGGTGTTAGTGTTTAGAAGGGGAATCCCCTTCCATTAGGACTTGAGGTAGCAAGTCCTTTTCCGGGGTTACTTCCCTTCTTCTTTTAATGCCACTAGGACCAGCTTGAGAGTCACTGGACCTCTGTCCCACAACAAATCTGTCCATAGAGCTTTGTACCTCCCGTTTTTTTACGATTTGTCTAAAATGGGCCACAACATTGTCATTGTAATAGTCACCAGCACGGCTTGCAATAGCTGTGTTAGGGTGATTTTCATCCATAAAGGTTTGCACTTCAACCCACTGTGCACACATTTCCTTAATTTTTGAAGTAGGCACAATGGATTCCACAACTGGCATAGGCTTCTCAGGGTTAGCCCCAAACCCTTCAAAATCTTTCTTAATTTCTATACTAATTCTCACCCTTTTTACCACAGGGTTGGCACTAGAAGCTTTCTTGGGGCCCATGGTGACTTATTTTGCAGAAACAAGCACCAAAAACAGTGATAATATGGATAATATGGAATGTACCAAATGTATTCTTAGATGCGCGCACACTGGCTGGCTTGTAAACACTGGCACACACGGGGCAGTTCAGGCCACACATGGACACGTCTCGTACAAATCATATCGAATACCGGGTTTTCAATCGGATCCCGAGGCAAAATTTTTGCGTTAAAATGCATCGAATACCGGATTTATCGAATACCGATGCCATCGAATACCGGGTGTCCACTGTATACAGAAAAATAGCTTAACCAGAATGAATGTTCTACGATGCTTCTACAAGAAATTATAGTCATTTATATCAGGTATGGTGATGGTGATGTGGGTAGTGCGTCTGCTCACAGCCCATATATTTTTTGGAATTTTTTCCTTGTTTTTTATCGCTTTTCTTGCATTATTCTTTCTAATATAATAACTGACTATTGGGCGGAGTTTATCCGTAGACTTCCAGATAATCGGGCACCATCTGGGAACGCTCGGCCATATTCCCGCTCCAGAGAGCCAGGAGAAATTACTTCATTATTGCGCTTATATCAACTTATATATCAACTTCACAGCTTATTTATCTATCAGAATTTATCTAATATGATATAATAAACACTATAAATAACATACAAGCATGTTATATACTCTAGACTGAATAAAATAAGCCATAATATGGCTAGAGACCATCGGGAATATTTCCATATAAATGGGTTACTGCTCTCCATGTCATATTCTTTGGTCTTTGAGTAAGAGAAAATGGTGTTTTGAAGAGGATAACTGCACTAGAACATCAGTTTACTAAGAAATACACCCAAATAAACGCGATTTTCGCTATTTTTTTTTTTTCGAGACGGTAGGCTGGCCGGCGTTCCAGGCCAATATCTCGGAAGTAACTTATTCACTTATGGTACATCGTTCTGCCTTTATTACTTAATTAAATGGAATAATATTCACAGAAATTGTAGAATAATGATTTCTCTAATTTGCAAATATTCATTCCCCAACAGCCCCCTTCAGCAAGCTTGTCTTGTGTGTGTGTGTGTGTGTGTGTGGCTTCTAATTGTTCTTAGTCAGGGTAGCAGCTGTCAAAATGACATATTGTCTCATTACTCACTCCCCCTACTGCCTGTCAAAACAATGGGGTCGGATGCTCGCTTCCCCTCCATCCTATCTAATTATCTTTCTCCCTCATTCTCTCTCCTCTTCATTCTTCATTTTCCTCCATTCTTCATTCTCCTTCATTCTTCTGGTATCCTGGGCATTGCTTTTGGTCACAAACTCCTCAAAACCATGAAATTGATCTTCACTGACACTTCCATCTGTACACAAATAACCCGCACATAGAAGAGAGAAAAGCTTATGACAACGTTTCGGTCCGACTTGGACCATTTACAAAGTCTTTGTAAATGGTCCAAGTCGGTCCGAAACGTCGTCGTAAGCTTCTATGTGCGGGTTATTTGTGTATCGTTCCAGTCACGGTATTGTGCCTTTTTTTTGTTACTTCCATCTGTGTTAGAACATCACTTGGGAAGAGTAGAGTCCCAGATTTGCCGGGGAGTCACATATTTCTTACACTAGGCATGATGAACAAGGACTACTGAAATGGCATTCCCACAATGCACCACTTGTTCCCCGATTTTTTTATATGGTGCACACTGACCATGAAGACCCATTCTCTCATATGTGGGCCTACCAGCTTTCTCCTGCTTGATTTGAAGCCGCTAGAATTTATGGTATTAATTTGTCAAACACGGTGGCTCATAAGACATATTCGTATATACCGAAACAGTCAAAGGGTTAAAAAAAAAATATTTTTTACATGAAATATACATTTCCCTACACAGAAAACAATGAGACATGCAGAATAAACAATACTAAAATGACACTTACCTTTATTGAAGACTTATTGATGAGTGATGAGACAGGAGGAGGGGAGAGGATGGAGGTGTACTATTGTTTGGAAGGAAAATCCCCTTCCATAAGGACTTCAGGTACCAAGTCCTTTTCTGGAGTTACTTCCCTTCTTTGTTTTTTAATACCACTAGGACCAGCTTGAGAGTCACTCAAAAAAGTGCTCCAGAGAGGTCTGTATCTGGCATTTCTTTAAAACTTCCCTAAAATAGGTTACAACATGTCATTGTACATGTTGCCAACACAGCCTGCAACAGCTTTGTCAAGGTGATGTTCATCCATAAATGTTTGCACCTTTGTTCATATTGTGCAAATCTCCTTAATCTTTGAAAAAAGCACCTTCCTCTATTCTATCTCTCTTCCTCCTCCTCTGAAGCAATTTCCTGAGCTGTGGTCTGTTGCTGTTGCAGATGAAACTCTTGCAGCTCTGTAGTGGTTAGCTCTTCATCGTGGTCCTCCACCAACTCTTCCACATCTCGAAACTCACATCCAACCCTGTGGAATTCCCCAGTGCCACAATACTTTCCACAACTGGCATAGGTTCCTCAGGGTCAACCCCAAACCCTTCAAAATCCCTCTCTTGTACACATTGTGGCAACAATTTTCTCCAAGCAGAGTTCAAAGTCCTGGAAGTCGCTCCCTCCCAAACCTTACCTATAAGGTTTATGCAATGGAAGATACTGAAGTGATCTTTTCAGAACTCTCTTAGGGTCAATTCAGTGTCTGAGGTCACTTGAAAGCACTTTTGAAACATTGCTTTGGTGTACAGTTTTTTGAAATTTGAAATGACTTGCTGGGCCATGGGCTGGATGAGAGCAGTGGTATTAGGAGGCAAGAACTTCACTTTGATGAAACGAAACTTCTGCGCCATTTGCTCTTCCAAGTCTGGAGGATGACCAGGAGCATTATCCATTACCAGGAGGCACTTGAGTTCCAATTTATTTTCCAGGAGGTATTTCTTCACACTGGGGCCAAACATGTCATTAAGCCAGTCAAGGAAAATGTCCTTCATGACCCATGCCTTACTGTTTGTCTTCCACATCACACAATGTACTCTTGACGACTGTTTTTCTTGAACACTCTGGGATTTTCAGCGATACACCAGTAAAGGCTTCACTTTGAAATCCCTACTAGCATTACTACAAAACATGAGAGTTAGCCTCTCTTTCATAGGCTTGTGTCCTGGGAGTGCCTTTTCCTCCTGAGTAATGTAGGTCCTCTTTGGCATTTTCTTCCAAAAGAGTCCTGTTTCGTCACAATTAAACACTTGTTGGGGTTTGAATTTTTCAGCCTCCATGTACTCCTTGAAGTCTTGAACGTATTTTTCAGCCGTTTTTTTTTTTTGTAAGAACTGGCAGCCTCACCATACCTTATCACACTGTGTATGCCACTGCGATTCTTAAATCTCTCGAACCAGCCTTTGCTGGCCTTAAATTCACCAATATCAGCACTAGTTCCAGGCATTTTCTTTGAGATGATCATGCAGCTGCCTTGCCTTTTCACAAATTATTGACTGCATAACACACTCCTGATAACTGTTTCTCATTGATCCACACCAACAACAAAGTCTCCACATCTTCCAGTATTTGTGATCTCTCTTTTGTAAGCATGTTTGCACCTTTTATAACAACAGCTTCCTTGATTGCCTTTCTCTTGGCCATGTCGACGAAGAAAGGGAGGCGGTAATTTCATGCACTGGCCAGGGAGGTATACCTTCTTCTAGGAGTGAAGAAGAGCAGGATGTGAGTGTGGGGGAGGTTTGTGAGGCATTACATAGAATGAAAGGGGGTAAAGCAGCTGGAACTGACGGGATCATGACATGAATGTTGAAAGGGGGGGGGGGTATTTTTTGTTTAGTAAATGTATGAAAGAGGGGACGCTACCGAGGGATTGGCAGAGAGCATGTATAATTCCTTTATATAAAGGGAAGGGGGACAAAAGAGATTGTAAAAATTATAGAGGAATAAGTTTACTGAGTGAGCAAGGGGCTAGTAACCCCCTTCTCCTGTATATATTACTAAATGTAAAATGAGAAACTTTCGTTTTTCCTTTTCCGGCCGTATCTCACCTTATCCGGTGGGATGTGGCCGGTGTGTTGAAAGAAAGAAGTTTACTGACTATACCAGGAAAAGTGTATGGTAGGGTTATTACTGAAAATTAGAGGCAAGGCAGAATGTAGGATTGCAGATGAGCAAGGAGGATTTAGAGTGTGTATGGGATGTGTAGATCAAGTGTTCACATTGAAGCATATATGTGAACAGTATTTAGGTAAAGGTAGGGAAGTTTTCATAGCATTTATGGATTTAGAAAAGGCATTTGATAAGAGTGGATAGGGGAGCAATATGGCAGATGTTGCAAGTATATGGAATTGGTAGTAAGTTACTAAATGCTGTAAAGAGTTTTTATGAGGATAGCGAGGCTCAGGTTAGGGTGTATAGAAGAGAGGGAGACTACTTCCCGGTAAAAGTAGGTCTTAGACAGGGATGTGTAATGTCACCATGGTTGCTTAATATATTTGTAGATGGGGTTGTAAAAGAAGTATATGCTAGGGTTTTGGGGAGAGGGATGGGATTAAATTATGGGGAGTCAAATTCAAAATGGGAATTGACACAGTTACTTTTTGCTGATGATATTGTGCTTATGGGATATTCTAAAGTAAGTTGCACAGGTTAGTGGGCGAGTTTGGGAGAGTGTAAAGGTAGAAAGTTGAAAGTGAACATAGAAAAGAGTAAGGTGATGAGGGTATGAAATGATTTGGATAAAATTGGAGAGGAGGAGTATGGAAGAAGTGAATGTTTTCAGATATTTGGGAGCTGACGTGTCAGCAGATGGATTTACGAAGGATGAGGTTAACCATAGAATTGATGAAGGGAAAAAGGTGAATGGTGCATTGAGGTATATGTGGAGACAAAAAACTTTATTTATGGAGGCAAAGAAGGGAATGTATGAAAGTATAGTGGTTCCAACTCTCTTATATGGGTGTGAAGTTTGGGTTGTAAATGCTGCAGTGAGGAGGTGGTGGAGATGTCCTGTCTAAGGGCAATATGTGGTGTAAATATTATGCAGAGAATTTGGAGATTGGAAATTAGGAGAATGTGTGGAGTTAATAAAAGTATTAGTCAGAGGGCTGAAGAGGGATTGTTGAGGTGGTTTGGTCATTTAGAGAGAATGGATCAAAGTAGAATGACATGGAGAGCATATAAATCTGTGGGGGAAGGAAGGCAGGATAGGGGTTGTCCTCAGAAAGTTTGGAGGGAGGCAGTAAGGGAGGTTTTGTGGGCGAGGGGCTTGGATTTCCACCAAGCATGCGTGAGCATGTTAGATAGGAGTGAATGGAGACGAATGGTATTTGTGACCTGATGAGCTGTTGGAGTGTGAGCAGGGTAATATTTAGTGAAGGGATTCAGGGATACCGGTTATTTTTATATAGCCAGACTTGAGTACTGGAAATGGGAAGTACAATGCCTGCACTTTAAAGGAGGGGTTTGGGATATTGACAGTTTGGAGGGATGTGTTGTATATCTTTATGCATGTATAGTCCCTTAATATAAAGGGAAGTGGGACAAAAGAGATTGTAAAAATTATAGAGGAATAAGTTTACTGAGTATACCAGGAAAAGTGTATGGTAGGGTTATTATTGAAAATTAGAGGCAAGGCAGAATGAAGGATTGCAGATGAGCAAGGAGGTTTTAGAGTGTGTATGGGATGTGTAGATCAAGTGTTCACATTGAAGCATATATGTGAACAGTATTTAGGTAAAGGTAGGGAAGTTTTCTTTGCATTTATGGATTTAGAAAAGGCATTTGATAAGAGTGGATAGGGGAGCAATGTGGCAGATGTTGCAAGTATATGGAATTGGCGGTAAGTTACTAAATGCTGTAAAGAGTTTTTATGAGGATAGTGAGGCTCAGGTTAGGGTGTGTAGAAGAGAGAGAGACTACTTCTCGGTAAAAGTAGGTCTTAGACAGGGATGTGTAATGTCACCATGGTTGTTTAATATACACCAGCCAACTGGTCGTAAGTCAAAATGGACGTAAGTCGAACCTTTGAAAATTGCCGACATATTGGGTAGGGCATCGTGTCAAACCTTTCCTATATAAATTACCTACATAGTACTGTAATGTAATGTACAATCATTATTTCATTCTTTTTACCATAATTTACTTCTATTGTTATATTTTAATTATTTATGTACTGTATAGTATAATGTATACATATTAGTGAACTGTATTGCAAATTTTACATCGCATACAGTATCATATGTTACTGTTATCCTGGCCCTAAGCGAAACAAAGCTGAAGGGGGTAGGGGAGTTTCGGTGGGGGGAAATAAATGGGATTAAATCTGGAGTATCTGAGAGAGTTAGAGCACAGGAAGGGGTAGCAGTAATGTTGAAGGATCAGTTATGGAAGGAGAAAAGAGAATATGAATGTGTAAATTCAAGAATTATGTGGATTAAAGTAAAGGTTGGATGAGAAAAGTGGGTCATAATAAGCGTGTATGCACCTGGAGAAGAGAGGAATGTAGAGGAGAGAGAGAGATTTTGAGAGATGTTAAGTGAATGTATAGGAGCCTCTGAACCAAGTGAGAGAGTAATTGTGGTAGGGGATCTGAATGCTAAAGTAGGAGAAACTTTTAGAGAAGGTGTGGTAGGTAAGTTTGGGGTGCCAGGTGTAAATGATAATGGGAGCCCTTTGATTGAACTTTGTATAGAAAGGGGTTTAGTTATAGGTAATACATATTTTAAGAAAAAGAGGATAAATAAGTATACAAGATATGATGTAGGGTGAAATGACAGTAGTTTGTTGGATTATATATTGGTAGATAAAAGACTGTTGAGTAGACTTCAGGATGTACATGTTTATAGAGGGGCCACAGATATATCAGATCACTTTCTAGTTGTAGCTACACTGAGAGTAAAAGGTAGATGGGATATAAGGAGAATAGAAGCATCAGGGAAGAGAGAGGTGAAGGTTTATAAACTAAAAGAGGAGGCAATGGGGTCGAAGAGGTATGGGGTAGGTTTAAAAATGTAGTGTTAGAGTGTTCAGCAGAAGTTTGTGGTTACAGGAAAGTGGGTGCGGGAGGGAAGAGGAGCGATTGGTGGAATGATGATGTAAAGAGAGTAGTAAGGGAGAAAAAGTTAGCATATGAGAAATTTTTACAAAGTAGAAGTGATGCAAGGAGGGAAGAGTATATGGAGAAAAAGAGAGAGGTTAAGAGAATGGTGAAGCAATGTAAAAAGAGAGCAAATGAGAGAGTGGGTGAGATGTTATCAACAAATTTTGTTGAAAATAAGAAAAAGTTTTGGAGTGAGATTAACAAGTTAAGGAAGCTTAGAGAACAAATGGATTTGTCAGTTAAAAATAGGAGAGGAGAGTCATTAAATGGAGAGTTAGAGGTATTGGGAAGATGGAGGGAATATTTTGAGGAATTGTTAAATGTTGATGAAGATAGGGAAGCTGTGATTTCCTGTATAGGGCAAGGAGGAATAACATCTTGTAGGAGTGAGGAAGAGCCAATTGTGAGTGTGGGGGAAGTTCATGAGGCAGTAGGTAAAATGAAAGGGGGTAAGGCAGCCGGGATTGATGGGATAAAGATAGAAATGTTAAAAGCAGGTGGGGATATAGTTTTGGAGTGGTTGGTGCAATTATTTAATAAATGTATGGAAGAGGGTAAGGTACCTAGGGATTGGCAGAGAGCATGCATAGTTCCTTTGTATAAAGGCAAAGGGGACAAAAGAGAGTGCAAAAATTATAGGGGGATAAGTCTGTTGAGTATACCTGGTAAAGTGTATGGTAGAGTTATTATTGAAAGAATTAAGAGTAAGACAGAGAATAGGATAGCAGATGAACAAGGAGGCTTTAGGAAAGGTAGGGGGTGTGTGGACCAGGTGTTTACAGTGAAACATATAAGTGAACAGTATTTAGATAAGGCTAAAGAGGTCTTTGTGGCATTTATGGATTTGGAAAAGGTGTATGACAGGTTGGATAGGGGGGCAATGTGGCAGATGTTGCAGGTGTATGGTGTAGGAGGTAGGTTACTGAAAGCAGTGAAGAGTTTTTACGAGGATAGTGAGGCTCAAGTTAGAGTATGTAGGAATGAGGGAAATTATTTCCCAGTAAAAGTAGGCCTTAGACAAGGATGTGTGATGTCACCGTGGTTGTTTAATGTATTTATAGATGGGGTTGTAAAAGAAGTAAATGCGAGGGTCTTGGCAAGAGGTGTGGAGTTAAAAGATAAAGAATCACACATAAAGTGGGAGTTGTCACAGTTGCTCTTTGCTGATGACACTGTGCTCTTGGGAGATTCTGATGAGAAGTTGCAGAGATTGGTGGATGAATTTGGTAGGGTGTGCAAAAGAAGAAAATTAAAAGTGAATACAGGAAAGAGTAAGGTTATGAGGATAACAAAAAGATTAGTTGATGAAAAATTGGATATCAGATTGGAGGGAGAGAGTATGGAGGAGGTGAATGTATTCAGATATTTGGGAGTGGACGTGTCAGTGGATGGGTCTATGAAAGATGAGGTGAATCATAGAATTGATGAGGGGAAAAGGGTGAGTGGTGCACTTAGGAGTCTGTGGAGACAAAGAACTTTGTCCTTGGAGGCAAAGAGGGGAATGTATGAGAGTATAGTTTTACCAACGCTCGTATATGGGTGTGAAGCATGGGTGATGAATGTTGTAGCGAGGAGGAGGCTGGAGGCAGTGGAGATGTCATGTCTGAGGGCAATGTGTGGTGTGAATATAATGCAGAGAATTCGTAGTTTGGAAGTTAGGAGGAGGTGCGGGATTACCAAAACTGTTGTCCAGAGGGCTGAGGAAGGGTTGTTGAGGTGGTTCGGACATGTAGAGAGAATTGAGCGAAACAGAGTGACTTCAAGAGTATATCAGTGTGTAGTGGAAGGAAGGCGGGGTAGGGGTCAACCTACAAACGGTTGGAGGGAGGGGGTAAAGGAGGTTTTGTGTGCAAGGGGCTTGGACTTCCAGCAGGCATGCGTGAGCGTGTTTGATAGGAGTGAATGGAGACAAATGGTTTTTAATACTTGACGTGCTGTTGGAGTGTGAGCAAAGTAGCATTTATGAAGGGGTTCGGGGAAACCGGCAGGCCGGACTTGAGTCCTGGAGATGGGAAGTACAGTGCCTGCACTCTGAAGGAGGGGTGTTAATGTTGCAGTTTATAAACTGTAGTGTAAAGCACCCTTCTGGCAAGACAGTGATGGAGTGAATGATGGTGAAAGTTTTTCTTTTTTGGGCCACCCTGCCTTGGTGGGAATCGGCCAGTGTGATAATAATAATAATAATAATAATAAAAAACATGCTCTCTGCCAATCCCTAGGTACCTTCCCCTCTTTCATACATTTATTAAACAAAAATACCAACCACTCCAACACTATATCATTCCCTGCTTTTAACATTTCTGTCATGATCCTGTCAGTTCCAGCTGCTTTACCCCCTTTTATTCTACGTAATGCCTCACGCACCTCCCCCACACTCACATCCTGCTCTTCTTCACTCCTAAAAGATGGTATACCTCCCTGGCCAGTGCATGAAATTACCGTCTTCCTTTCTTCATCGACATTTAAAAGTTCCTCGAAATATTCTCGCCATCTATCTAATACTCCATCTCCCCATCTAATAATTCCCCTACTCTGTTTTAAACTAACAAATCCATTCGTTCCCTAGGCTTTCTTAACTTGTTTAACTCACTCCAATTTTTTTTCTTATTTTCATTAAAATTTCTTGACAGTGCCTCTCCCACTCTATCATCTGCTCTCCTTTTGCACTCTCTCACCACTCTCTTCACCTTTCTTTTACTCTCCATATACTCTACTCTTCTTATAACACCAATCACTCCTCTTTCCTCCTGCACCCACCCTCCTATAACCACAAACTTCTTCTCCACATTCTAATACTCCATTTTTTAAACTATTCCAACCCTCTTCAACCCCCGCCCCACTATTCATACTTGTACCAGCCCACCTTTCTGTCAATAGTCGCTTATATCTCACCCGAACTTCCTCCTCCCTTAGTTTATACACTTTCGCCTCTCTCTTACTTGTTGCCATTTTCCTCTTGTCCCCTCTACCTCTTACTCTAACTGTAGCTACAACTAAATAATGATCCTATACATCAGTTGCCCCTTTATAAACGTGTACATCGTGGAGCCTACCTATCAACCTTTTATCCAGCAATACTTAATCTAACAAACTACTTTCATTATGTGCTGTATCATACCTTGTATATTTATTTATCCTCTTTTTCATAAAATATGTTTTACTTTTTACCAAACCTCTTTCTACATATAGCTCAATTAAAGGCTCTCCATTTTCATTTACCCCTGGCACCCCAAATTTACCAACTACTCCCTCCACAACATTTTTACCCACTTTAGCATTAAAATTCTCAACCACAAGTACTCTCACACTTGGTTCAAAACTCCCCACGCATTCATTCAACATTTCCCAAAATCTCTGTCTCTCCTCTACACTTCTCTCTTCTCCAGGTGCATATACACTTACTATAACCCACTTTTCACATCTAACCTTTATTTTACGCCACATAATTCTTGAATTAATTCATTTATAGTCCCTCTTTTCCTGCCATAGCTTATCCTTCAACATTATTGCTACTCCTTCTTTAGCTCTAACTCTATTGAAACCCCTGACCTAATCCCATTTATTCCTCTGCACTGAAATTCTCCCACCACCTTCAGCTTTGTTTCCCTTAAAGCCAGGACATCCAGCTTCTTCTCATTAATAACATCCACAATCGTCTCTTTCTTATCATTCGCACAATATCTGTGCACATTCAGACATCCCACTTTGACAATTTTCTTCTTATTCTTTTTAGTAATTATTACAGGAAAAGGGGTTACTAGCCCAGAGTATATACCAAATATGAAATATCTTAAAACGTTTGAAATTTTGGTAAGTTTCCAAACATAATGGAGAGATGCGTTGCTCACAGAGAACGTAAACAAACCGGTTGGCGCGTGTCGTATTAAAAAGACGAGGAGCCACATAGTTTTGGTCATAATTTGAAATCGCCGTATTAGCGGAACACTGTAAGGTGAAATGCTGTAAACCGGGGCCCTGCTGTCTACTCAAATATAGCTCTACTTTGTATAAGTTGACCCCTGACTTTTTGCCTACAATTCATCAATTTTTTCACATTATGCATATTGCTTATAAGTCTACCTTAGTTCTTGAAGGACAGTAGAACAACATTAGAGAATTAAAGTACTGTACTTGGTTTTGGTATTGTGTTGGAGTCACTGTATTAAGGGCAGTTGTGCTCCATGGCTTTTTCTGTGCAAAAAAAGTAAAAGATAGCATCTCCATTTGATGTTTCAGTTTATCAAAATTTTGTTTAACACCCAAATATATTGGAAAATAGTGAAATATAAAGTGAAAGCCTATCTCTGATTGAGCTTGTTAGTCACTGTATCAAGGTATGTTGTACAGCACAACAGGCTGCAAAAAAAAAAATCTCCCACTCTAATGTAACTTAAAATAAAGGACTACTTCATTAGGCTTACTGGCTTATCCTAGGCAGGTCCTAATTAAACCCACCTGCTCACTCCACTCATGCATTGGTTCAGTATGTCCTCCAAATATAATGGGCATTTTGCAACCAATACACACTGTTGATTTGTGTTCAATCTAATCCTCTGCAAAAATTTAATCTTTGTTATTTTAGGTTAAGTCATTGTAAATTGACTTTATTTAATTATAATTAACCAACAAAAGGACATGTCATAATCCCTTAGAGTGTTGCTCTCCCCATATACACAGGTGGAATTATTCCTCCTCTATAATGTCTTAAACTCTTCTGCATAAAAAGATATTAGTAAACCTCTTTAACGTACTTCAGTTTAATAGACTTCAGAAATACGGGACAAAATCTGCTAAGTCATTTGATTCAGAAATAACTAAGAAAGTCCCTTGGATACAGAATTTTCTTTTATTACAATCACGGTCCAACAACCTCATCTCTCCCCTTCTCGGCTTCTTTTACTAGCTACCTGTGCATTACAATACATTGTTCAAAAATTCTTTCTTTCTTATTAATCAGGCTTTTGTCCCAGTATTATGTAGATGTACTAAGATAATACAGCCTCTCCTCACTTAACGACAGAGTTCCGTTCCTAAGAAAACGTTCGTAAACAAATTTGTCACAAAGTGAGAAGCATACTATAATGGTATTGGGTTTGTGTCAGCCATATTTGATATTGTTTTAACCCTTTTAGGGTTGGTGCCATACTAGTACGGCTTATGCGCCAGGGCTGGTGTCGTACTAGTACGCATAAATTCTAGCATCCTCAAATCAAGCAGGAAAAGGCTGGTAGTCCTGGATGTGAGAGAATGGGTCTCCATGGTCAGTGTGCGCAGTATAAAAAAAATCGGGGATCCAGTGGTGCACTGTGGGAAAGCCATTTTATTACACCTTGTTCACCATGTCTAGCGGTAAGAAACTCCTCACTCCTCGACTAATTGGGGCTCTTTTGTTCCCAAGTGACAGTTCAAACACAGATGAAAGTGTCAGTGAAGATGAATTTCATGGTTTTGAGGAGTTTATGACTGAAAGCAATGCCTAGGAAACCAACCTGAAATAAGGAAGGAAGGTAGAAGAAAGGGAGGAAAGAAGGAATAGATGAGAGGAAGGAAGGAAGAAACGAAGAGATTAGAGGAATGAGGGATGGAAGGAAGGAAGGAGGGAAGAAAGGAAGGAGACCATCGACCTAGGATAACTCAAAAAATTCAGACAGTGATTTATTTCCATGTGGGTTGGTGGGGTGGGGAAGAAGGGATGGGTGTTGACAGGCAGTGAGGGTGGTGAGTGGTGGTGTTATTTGTCATTGTGACACTAATTAGGCTGGTGACTCAGCATATTTACAAGTCCACCCCCACACAACAACTATGAGCTTTACAGAAACTGTAGCAGTTCTAGGAAGTATCCAGTGACTTTGTGTGTATATATGTGGTAGAAAAATAGTAATAAACCACATTTTTCATTGTTGGTTTGTGTAAACATGTTTTGTAAACAATATAATGACAGCAAAGTTTGTGCTGTTATTGTGTAGAATACAATGAGTGAATATATACCAAATAGTCTTTATATTGGTCTCAGAGGCCATAAAAGTTACTTGAAAAAATAAAATATTAAAAAATAAAAGAAAAAAGTAGAAAAAAAAAAAACTATTACCGGTTGCTGGCAGTCGGCGATGTTGCCGTATGCGGTTCAATTTCTGTCAACTTCACGCCTCCATATCTCAGTAAGTATTGATGGCAAATTTTTTTTTTTTAGCCTAAAAAATTTATAAAAAAAAGCTATTTTCATAAAAAATAATTTTTTTTTTTGAATATTTACCGACCCTGAGAACAGGTTTGGGAGAGGGCCTGCCGAGCCTGAAAGGGTTAGTGTCACCTTTGAACAGTTTAAAACATTTTTAGTATATTTTTAAATGTTTATGCAGTAGTGTACTATATATTGTAATAAACAAAATAAGAGGAAACCAGCTCTTAATATACATTATTTAGGTTTGCATATTGGTCAGAGAGCCCATCATAATTCTGAGTCGTCGGTAAACGAGTACATCACTAAGTGAGGAGAGGCTGTATTAACGCTTTGACTGTTGCAACCCCAATTCTGAAACTGTCTCCCTGTGTCACTAAATATTCAGAAAAGAAAATTATTTTTTCTTACCAAAATGTTAGGATTAATTTGTTGAGTGTTTTAAACCTAAAGAATTTTTTTTGTGATCAGTACTTACCGAGATATAGAGTTGTAAATTTGGCAGAAAATGAGCCACATATGGCAACGGCAGTGAATGCTGCTCATCTGGTACACTTATATTTTTTCCCACTCAAAGGATTCTTGTATTTTCCAATTTTTTTTTTCAAAGTAACTAGTGTGGCCTGTGAGACCAAAGTATGGTGCAATGTACATATATACAATCGTATGCAACACAATAACCGCACAAACATCATCATTATATTGTTTACAAAACTATTTTACACAAACCAACAGTACAAAAAATTTTTTATTGCTATTGTTCTATAATATATATATATACAAATGTACAGTCACCGGACATGTTCCTAGAAGTTCTGCAGCTTGTGGAACTCGTTGAAACATGGTTTCATGCACAATGGTGTTTTACACTCTTCACACATAAAAGGAGTGTGTCTTCATTTTTTGTGGGCATTTTTTTGTATGTGCACGGGAAAAAACATCTCGTCTGAGCAGTTTTCTTCAAAATAGTAGCAGGCAGTTGTGTTAGGTAGTCATCCTAGGTAAATGGTCATGTGTCATCATTCCTTCCTTCCTACCTTTCCTACCTACCTTCCTTCCATCCTACATTCCTTCCTTCTTTCCTACCTACTTTCCTTTCTTCTTCTTTCCTTCCTTCCTTCTTATTTCCTTTCTTCCTTTCTTTCATCTCGTCCTTCCTTCCTTCCCTCGTTCTGGTTTCTGTAATATATGTACACATTTATAGTCTCTGGACACTTTCCTACACTGCTATTAGCTTGTGAAAAGTTAGTGTGTGTGTGTGTGTGTGTGTGTGTGTGTGTGTGTGTGTGTGTGTGTGTGTGTGGACGGACGGACGGACGGACGGACGGACGGACTGACTTGTAACTGTGCTGAGTCAGGGTGTGGCTGCTGTCAAAATGACAAATTTTTACATCACTCACTACCCTTACTGCCTGTCAACACCACCTATGGGGTCCCATGCCTTCTTCCCCACTGTCCTTCCCTTCTTCTTTCCTGCCTTCCTTTCTTCCTACCTTCCTTCCTTCCTTCTTTTCTTCTTTCATTCCTCTCATATCTTCCTTTCTTAATTCCTTACTTCCTGCCTTCCTTTCTTCCTGCCTTCCTCTCATCTCTTCCTTCCTTCCTTTTTTTCCTTTCTGCCTTCCTTCCTTCCCTCTGGTATCCTAGGCATTGCTCTCAGTCACAAACTCCTCAGAAGCATGAAATTCATCTTCAGAGATACTTCCATCTGTGTTAGAGCTATCACTTAGGAAGAGAAGAGTCTCAGATTTGCCGGGGAGTCAGATATTTCTTACCCCTAGGCATGCTGAACAGGACTACTGAAACGGCATTCCCACAATGCAACACTGGCTCCCCGATTTTTTTTATACCGCGCACATTGACCATGGAGACCCATTCTCTCACATGTGGGCCTACCAGCTTTCTCCCATTAAATTTGAAGCCACTAGAATTTTGGCGTATTAATGCCTCGAAAACATTGGCTCTTAAGATGTATATATACGGCTGAAACAGTTAAAAGGTTAAGAATATGAATAGAAATATTTATTTATCAAATATATTCTCCATCATGTAGTATAGGCTAAATATTTTCCTTCATCAAAAGTTTAATCTCAATTTGTGTAAATTCTATCTGAAATGTTTTCTTGTTTCTCTAAAATATTAACTTATTTCTAATGTAAAATCCTTTCACCATAGTAAGACTATATATATTTTTACTGCATGTTGCTTTGGTTTTTCAGTGACTTTACTGTGAATGCAATGGATGTTGAAGAATTACGACGGTCTCAACGCCGCCATAGAAAAGCTCGACCAGAGAGACCCACAGATATTCCATTAGTATCAGTTTCTGGTTCTCAAGATTCAGATGATGATGATGAGGTATTGTTTTTTTTTATGTGTATATATATATACCTAGGGATTGGCAGAGAGCATGTATAGTCCCTTTATATAAAGGGAAAGGGGACAAAAGAGACTGTAAAAATTATAGAGGAATAAGTTTACTGAGTATATCAGGAAAAGTGTACGGTAGGGTTATAATTGAAAGAATTAGAGGTAAGACAGAATGTAGGATTGCGGATGAGCAAGGAGGTTTCAGAGTGGGTAGGGAATGTGTAGATCAAGTGTTTACATTGAAGCATATATGGGAACAGTATTTAGATAAAGGTAGGGAAGTATTTATTGCATTTATGGATTTAGAAAAGGCATATGATAGAGTGGATAGAGGAGCAATGTGGCAGATGTTGCAAGTATATGGAATAGGTGGTAAGTTATTAAATGCTGTAAAGAGTTTTTATAAGGATAGTGAGGCTCAGGTTAGGGTGTGTAGAAGAGAGGGAGACTACTTCCTGGTAAAAGTAGGTCTTAGACAGGGATGTGTAATGTCACCATGGTTGTTTAACCCTTTGAGGGTCGACAGGCCCTCTCCGAAACTCGTTCTCAGGGTCGGCCAAATTTCAAAAAAAAAAAAAATTATTTTTTCTTATTAAAAAATAGAGTTTTTTTTTTCTAAACATTATAGGATAAACAAAAAAAATTTACCATCAATACTTACGGAGATATGGATGCATGAAGTTTGCAGAAAATGAGCCGCGTATGGCAACAGCGGCGACTGCCGCTCACCCGGTAAACTTTAGTTTACTTGTATTTGAAGGTTTGTTGTTTTTTTCACTATTTTATTTTTTCACATAACTTATGTGGCCTGTGAAACCAAAGTAAGGTGCAATGTACATATATACACTCGTTGTATACAACACAATAAGCACACAAACATAATTATCAATATATTGTTTACAAAACTTGTTTACAAAAACAAACAATACAAAACATTGTTTATTATTATTGTTCTATAATATATATACCAATATACAGTCACTGAACATATTCCTATTAGTTCTGCAGCTTGTGGAACTCTGAAACATGGTGTCATACACAATGGTGTTTTATCTTTCTCCCTCATTCTATCTCTTTCAATCTGTCTCTCTCTTTCTATCTGTCTGTCTATCTCTATCTCACAGGTACACATAAATACAAGTATACATAGTATAAATTACCTAGGATAACCCAAGAAATCCTGACAAAGTGCTATACTCTGCTTGAAGATGTGAGTAAAAGTGATGACACAGTCTTGTGGCTCTCTGAGACAGAGAGCTAGACGGATAGACAGATAGACAGGGAGCTTGACAGACAGACAAATAGACAGACAGAAATGTTAGTGTACCAGTACCAGTGTACTAGTGTTCCACCCTCCTCCTCCTCTTCTTCCTCTTCCTCCTCCTCCTCTTCCTCCTCCTCCTCTTCTTCCTCTTCCTCCTACTCTTCCTCCTCCTCCTCTTCTTCCTCTTCCTCCTCTTCCCCCTAATCTTCCTACTATTCCTCTTCCTCCTCCTCTTCCTCTTATTCCTCGTCCTCCTACTCTTCCTCTTCCTTCTCCTCCTCTTCCTCCTCCTCCTCTTCTTCCTCTTCCCCCTACTCTTCCTCCTTCTCCTCCTCGTCCATAGTGTAAATTACAAGGAGTCGGCAGCTGTCAAAGTGACATATTGGCT
The DNA here is from genome assembly GCF_038502225.1 of Cherax quadricarinatus. Taxonomy (NCBI): domain Eukaryota; kingdom Metazoa; phylum Arthropoda; class Malacostraca; order Decapoda; family Parastacidae; genus Cherax; species Cherax quadricarinatus. The sequence continues at coordinate 5,459,979 of NC_091312.1, read as the reverse complement.
CATTACTCTTTCCCCCTCCGGCCTGTCAAAACAATGGGGTCGGATGCTGCTTCCCCTCCTCCATTCTATCTAATTATCTTTCTCCCTCATTCTATCTGTCTATCTCTGTCTCACAGGTACACATAAATACAAGTATACATAGTATAAATTACCTAGGATAACCCAAGAAACCCAGACAAAGTGCTATACTCTGCTTGAAGATGTGAGTAAAAGTGATGACGCAGTCTTGTGGCTCTCTGAGACAGAGAGCTAGATGGATAGACAGGGAGCTTGACAGACAGGCAAATAGACAGACAGAAATGTTAGTATACCAGCAAAAACAAAGGGAGGGCGATGTTCATCTCATCTTTTGGCATCAGCTCTACCCTCATTTACCCTCATCAAACGTCAGCACTTATCAGATGTTATCTCCCCTTATCTTGTTACTGTCATGGGTGAACATTTATTATTACATATTATTATTATTACCTATTATTATTATTATGTATTATTATTATTATGTATTATTATTATTATGTATTATTATTATTATGTATTATTATTATGTATTATTGTTATCATTACGTATTCTTCTTCTTCCTCCTCCTCCTCCTCCTCCTCCTCTTCTTCCTCCTCCTCCTCCTCTTCTTCTTCTTCCTCCTCCTCCTCCTCCTCCTCCTCCTTCTCCTCCTCCTCCTCCTGCTCCCCCTCTTCTTCTTCTTCCTCCTCCTCCTCCTCCTCCTCCTCCTACTCCTCTGCCTCCTCCTCCTCTTGCCTCCTCCTCCTCTTGCCTCCTCCTCCTCTGCCTCCTCCTCCTCCTCCATTCTTGGAACAAGTTTGAAGAGCTTGTAGTTCATAATCACTATCACTATCATCACCAATGCTCACATCTGAGTCTGGGATTTTGGAAAATAGGAGTTTCCTCTTTGATTCTGGTACAACTGAACGACGGCCCAGCACCAGAGGTGGAAGGCTGTGGGTTGTCTGGGTTTTCCTCACTATTACCCATATTATGGTCATTAGTTTCGGTCAAAACCTCACCAGAACCTTGAAACTCATCTTCACTGTCACTTCCATCTGTATTAGAACTGTCACTGGGGAACAAAAGTGTCCCAATTCGCCGAGGAGTGAGGAACTTCTTACCGCAGGGCACGGTGGAAATTGTGTACTATGATGGCATTCCCACAATGCACCACTGGGTCCCAGATTTTTTTCCTACTGCGCACACCCACCACACAGACCCATTCTCTCACATCTAGGCTTATCAGCCTTTTCCTGCGAGATTTGAGGCCGCTAGAATTTATGCGTACTAGTACGTCAAAAACCCCTACGCGTAAGACGTACTAGTACGACCAAAACCCTCAAAGGGTTAATATATTTATAGATGGGGTTGTAAAAGAAGTAAATGCTAGGTTGTTTGGGAGAGAGGTGGGATTAAATTATGGGGAATCAAATTCAAAATGGGAATTGACACAGTTACTTTTTGCTGATGATACTGTGCTTATGGGAGATTCTAAAGAAAAATTGCAAAGGTTAGTGGATGAGTTTGAGAATGTGTGTAAAGGTAGAAAGTTGAAAGTGAACATAGAAAAGAGTAAGGTGATGAGGGTATCAAATGATTTAGATAAAGAAAAATTGGATATCAAATTGGGGAGGAGTATGGAAGAAGTTAATGTTTTCAGATACTTGGGAGTTGACGTGTCGGCGGATGGATTTATGAAGGATGAGGTTAATCATAGAATTGATGAGGGAAAAAAGGTGAGTGGTGCGTTGAGGTATATGTGGAGTCAAAAAACGTTATCTATGGAGGCAAAGAAGGGAATGTATGAAAGTATAGTAGTACCAACACTCTTACATGGATGTGAAGCTTGGGTGGTAAATGCAGCAGCGAGGAGACGGTTGGAGGCAGTGGAGATGTCCTGTCTAAGGGCAATGTGTGGTGTAAATATTATGCAGAAAATTCGGAGTGTGGAAATTAGGAGAAGGTGTGGAGTTAATAAAAGCATTAGTCAGAGGGCAGAAGAGGGGTTGTTGAGGTGGTTTGGTCATTTAGAGAGAATGGATCAAAGTAGAATGACATGGAAAACATATAAATAAATCTATAGGGGAAGGAAGGAGGGGTAGGGGTCGTCCTCGAAAGGGTTGGAGAGAGGGGGTAAATGAGGTTTTGTAGGCAAGGGGCTTGGACTTTCAGCAAGCATGCGTGAGCATGTTAGATAGGAGTGAATGGAGACGAATGGTACTTGGGACCTGACGATCTGTTGGAGGGTGAGCAGGGTAATATTTAGTGAAGGGATTCAGGGAAACCGGTTATTTTCATATAGTCGGACTTGAGTCCTGGAAATGGGAAGTACAATGCCTGCACTTTAAAGGAGGGGTTTGGGATATTGGCAGTTTGGAGGGATATGTTATGTATCTTTATGCATATATGCTTCTAAACTGTTGTATTCTGAGCACCTCTGCAAAAGCAGTGATAGTGTGTGAGTGTGGTGAAAGTGTTGAATGATGATGAAAGTATTTTCTTTTTTGGGGGATTTTCTTTCTTTTTTGGGTCACCCTGCCTCGGTGGGAGACGACCAACTTGTTGAAAAAAAAAAAAATATATATATATATATATATATGAAGTAAAGGGTGTGATAAAAGAGAAAAAGGTAGCTTACGAGAGGTTTTTACAAAGCAGAAGTGTTATAAGAAGAGCAGAGTATATGGAGAGTAAAAGAAAGGTGAAGAGAGTGGTGAGAGAGTGCAAAAGGAGAGCAGATGAAAGAGTGGGAGAGGCACTGTCAAGAAATTTTAATGAAAATAAGAAAAAATTTTGGAGTGAGTTAAACAAGTTAAGAAAGCCTAGGGAAAGTATGGATTTGTCTGTTAAAAACAGAGTAGGGGAGTTAGTAGATGGGGAGAGGGAGGTATTAGGTAGATGGCGAGAATATTTTCAGGAACTTTTAAATGTTAAGGAAGAAAGGGAGGTGGTAATTTCATGCACTGGCCAGGGAGGTATACCATCTTTTAGGAGTGAAGAAGAGCAGAATGTAAGTGTGGTGGAGGTACGTGAGGCATTACGTAGAATGAAAGGGGGTAAAGCAGCTGGAACTGATGGGATCATGACAGAAATGTTAAAAGCAGGGGGGGATATAGTGTTGGAGTGGTTGGTACTTTTATTTAATAAATGTATGAAAGAGGGGAAGGTACCTAGGGATTGGCGGAGAGCATGTATAGTCCCTTTATATAAAGGGAAGGGGGACAAAAGAGAATGTAAAAATTATAGAGGAATAAGTTTACTGAGTATACCAGGAAAAGTATACGGTAGGGTTATAATTGAAAGAATTAGAGGTAAGACAGAATGTAGGATTGCGGATGAGCAGGGAGGCTTCAGAGTGGGTAGGGGATGTGTAGATCAAGTGTTTACATTGAAGCATATATGTGAACAGTATTTAGATAAAGGTAGGGAAGTTTTTATTGCATTTATGGATTTAGAAAAGGCATATGATAGAGTGGATAGAGGAGCAATGTGGCAGATGTTGCAAGTATATGGAATAGGTGGTAAGCTACTAAATGCTGTAAAGAGCTTTTATGAGGATAGTGAGGCTCAGGTTAGGGTGTGTAGAAGAGAGGGAGAATACTTCCCGGTAAAAGTAGGTCTTAGACAGGGATGTGTAATGTCACCATGGTTGTTTAATATATTTATAGATGGGGTTGTAAAAGAAGTAAATGCTAGGGTGTTCGTGAGAGGGGTGGGATTAAATTATGGGTCACCCTGCCTCGGTGGGAGGCGGCCGACTTGTTGAAAAAAAAAAAATAAAAAATGTATAATATATATGTAAAAGGTTTTGTGGACAAGGGGCTTGGACTTCCAGCAAGCGTGCGTGAGCGTGTTAGATAGGAGTGAATGGAGACGAATGGTACTTGGGATCTGATGATCTGTTGGAGTGTGAGCAGGGTAATATTTAGTGAAGGGATTCAGGGAAACCAGTTATTTTCATATAGTCGGACTTGAGTCCTGGAAATGGGAAGTACAATGCCTGCACTTTAAAGGAGGGGTTTCGGATATTGGCAGTTTGGAGGGATATGTTGTGTATCTTTATATGTATATGCTTCTAAACTGTTGTATTCTGAGCACCTCTGCAAAAGCAGTGATAATGTGTGAGTGTTTTGAAAGTGTTGAATGATGAAAGTATTTTCTTTTTGGGGATTTTCTTTCTTTTTTGGGTCACCCTGCCTCGGTGGGAGACGGCCGACTTGTTGAAAAAAAAAAATGTATAATAGATGTATATATATGTATATGTATGTTTGTATGTATATCTTTTCTTTCTTTCAACACACCGGCCGCATCCCACCGAGGCGAGGTGGCAAAAAAGGAAAAACGAAAGTTTCTCCTTTTACATTTAGTAATATATACAGGAGAAGAGGTTACTAGCCCCTTGCTCCCAGCATTTTAGTCGCTTCTTACAACACTCATAGCTTACGGAGGAAGAAATCTGTTCCACTTCCTCATAGAGATAAGAGGAAATAAACAAGAACAAGAACTAGAAAGAAAATAGAAGAAAACCCAGAGGGGTGTGTATATATATGCTTGCACATGTATGTGTAGTGTGACCTAAGTGTAAGTAGAAGTAGCAAGACGTACCTGAAATCTTGCATGTTCATGAGACAGAAAAAAGGACACCAGCAATCCTATCATCATATAAAACAATTACGGGCTTTCGTTTTGCACTCACTTGGCAGGACGGTAGTACCTCCCTGGGTGGTTGCTGTCTGCCAACCTACCACCTAGATATATACAGTTGACTCCCGATTTTCTTGATTAATCCATTCCAGAGAGCCTGCCGAAAGTCGAAATTCACGAAACTCAAAACCATTTTCCCCATAAGAAATAATGGAAATAACATTAATCCTTTCCAGATTCCCAAAAATATTAAAATAAAAATTTTTTTTTTCAAATTAAATAAAGATTTACAATCTGAAAACAATCAGAAATCCAGTACATGCATATAAAAAATAATAATAACATTACACTTTCCTTTACTGAAGATTTCTGGGTAGATAGAAGATGCGAGGATGGGATAGGAGGAAGGTGTACACTATTGTTTGGAAGGAGAATCTCTTTCCATTAGGACTTTAGGTAGCAAGTCCTTTTCTGGGGTTACTTCCCTTCTTCTTTTAATGCCACTGGGAACAAGTTGAGTCACCGGACCCCTGTCACACAAAATATCTGTCCAGAGAGGTCTGTTTCTGGCATTTCTTTATGATTTGCCTGAAGTGGGACAAGGTTTTGTCGCTGAACATGTTACAGATATGGCTTGTTTCAGCTTGGTCAGGGTGATACTTTTCAACAAAACTTTGCAACTCATTCCACTTTGAATACATGTCCTTAATCACCGAAGAAGGCACCTCCTTCACTCTCTTTTCCTCCTCCTCTGAAGCAAGTTCCTCAGCTGTGGTCTGATGCTGTTCCAGTTGAAGCTCTTGCAGTTCGTCAGTGGTTAGCTCTTCCCTGTGGTCCTCCGCCAACTCTTCCACATCCCTGTCACTCACCTCCAACTTTTGTTTTTCCTTTTGGGCCACCCCACCTCAGTGGGATACGGCTGGTGTGTTGAAAGAAAGAAGAAGATATATATATATCTAGGTAGTAGGTTGGTAGACAGCAACCGCCCAGGGAGGTACTGTCCTGCCAAATGAGTGTAAAACGGAAACCTGTAATTGTTTTACATGATGGTATGATTGCTGGTGTCTTTTTTCTGTCTCATAAACATGCAAGATTTCAGGTACATCTTGCTACTTGTAATTACACTTACGTCACACTGCACATACATGTACAAGCATATATATGCACACCCCTCTGGGTTTTCTTCTATTTTCTTTCTAGTTCTTGTTCTTGTTTATTTCCTCTTATCTCCATGGGGAAGTGGAACAGAATTCTTCCTCCGTAAGCTATGCATGTTGTAAGAAGCGACTAAAATGCCGGGAGCAAGGGGCTAGTAACCCCTTCTCCTGTATAAATTGCTAAATTTAAAAAGAGAAACTTTTGTTTTTCTTTTTGGGCCACACAGTCTCTGTGCGATACGGCCGGTTTGTTGAAAAAAAAATCGATATGTTTATTATAGGTAGTAAGTTGGTAGACAGCAGCCACCCAGGGAGGTACTACCGTCGTGCCAAGTGAGTGTAAAGTGAAAGCCTGTAATTGTTTTACATGATGGTAGGATTGCTGGTGTCTTGTCTGTCTCATAAATATGCAAAATTACAGGCACATCTTGCTACTACTTTTTACACTTAGGTCACACTATACATACATGTACAAGCATATATATACACACCCTTCTGGGCTTTCTTCTATTTTCTTTCTAGTTCTTGTTTTTGTTTATTTCCTCTTATCTCCATGGGGAACTGGAACAGAATTCTTCCTCTGTAAGCCATGCGTGTTGTAAGAGGCGACTAAAATGCCAGGAGCAAGGGGCTAGTAACCCCTTCTCCTGTACAAATTACTAAATTTAAAAAGGAAAACTTTTCTTTTTCTTTTTGAGCCACCCTGCCTTGGTGGGATACGGCCGGTTTGTTAAAAAAAAAAAAAAATAACTGAAGTAAGACATGAGAAGCAGGGGTGGGTCGATTGCACTTTCTTGGACTACAGAAAGGTCTTCGACACAGTTCCTCACAAGAGATTAGTGCAGAAGCTAGAGGATCAGGCACGTATAACAGGAAGGGCACTGCAATGGATCAGAGAATACCTGACTGGGAGGCAGCAACGAGTCACTGTACGTGATGAGGTATCACAGTGGGTGCCTGTAACGAGCAGGGTCCCACAGGGGTCAGTCCTGAGATCAGTGCTATTCTTGGTAGATGCGAATGACATGACTGAAGGGATAGACTCAGAGGTGTCCTTATTTGCAGATGATGTGAAGTAAATGAGGAGAATTAAATCAGATGCAGACCAGACAGGTCTACAAGGAGACCTGGACAGGCTGGACGTGTGGTCCAGCAACTGGCTTCTAGAATTTTACCCTGCCAAATGCAGTCATGAAGATTGAGGAAGGGCAAAGAAGGCTGCAGACAGAGTATAGGCTAGGCGGCCAAAGACTGCAAACCTCACTCAAGTAGAAAGATCTGAGGGCGAGTATAACTCCAAGCACGTCGCCAAAAGCCCACATTAACCAAGTAACTGCTGCGGCATATGGGCGCATCATTCAAGGAATGATGCGCCCATTCAAGGAATGATGCATCATTCAAGGAATCATTCAAGACTATATACCGTGTATGTCAGGCCCATACTGGAGTACACAGCACCAGTTTGGAACCCACACCTGGTCAGGCATGTCAAGAAATTAGAGGAAGTGCAAAGGTTTGCAACAGGGCTGATTCCAGAGCTAAGGGGAATGCCCTACGTAGAAAGGTTAAGGGAATTCAGTCTGATGACACTGGAGGACAGGAGGGTCAGGGGTGACATGATAACGACGTACAGAATACTGCATGGAATAGATGAGGTGGACAGAGACAGGATGTTCCAGAGATGGGACACAGAAACAAGGGGTCACAATTGGAAGTTGAAGCCTCAGATGAGCCAAATGGATGTTAGGAAGTATTTCTTCAGTCACAGAATTATTAGGAAGTGGAGTAGTCTGGCAAGTAATGTAGTGGAGGCAGGAACCATACATAGTTTTAAGACGAGGTATGATAAAGCTCATGGAACAGGGAGAGGGAGGACCCAGTAGCGGTCAGTGAAGAGGTGGGGCCAGGAGCTGAGTTTTGATCCCTGCAACCTCAATTAGGTGAGTGCATACAAAATTTGGAACTGCTGTATCATATTTGTGGTGAGTCAAGTTGCATTTCTTTTAAATTATTGCTGACCAGGTGGTTCTGAATGGTAACAAATGTAGTAGAACACTCATATCAGAGTAAAAATATATTTGGCCATTCTGAGCAGAATCGTTAAGCTTAAGGTGGTTGTGAGTGCTAGGAGCTCGAGCATACAACAGGCTGGTGTAAGAGTGTTAAATTGGAGTGATTAGAGACAAGTGTTTTTAGGGCTTGGAAATGCTGTTGGAGTGTGAAGAAGATAACATTCACAAAAGAATTCAGAGCAACCAGGTAGCTGAACTTCAGTCATGTAAATGAGAAGTACAGTGCC
>NC_091312.1:5429378-5449378 GCF_038502225.1 Cherax quadricarinatus | reverse complement strand
AAATGTTGAGTGAATGCGTGGGTAGTTTTGAATCAAGTGTGAGAGTAATGGTGGTTGGGGATTTCAATGCTAAAGTGGGTAAAAATGTTATGGAGGGAGTAGTAGGTAAATTTGGGGTGCCAGGGGTAAATGTAAATGGGGAGCCTTTAATTGAGCTATGTGTAGAAAGAAATTTGGTAATAAGTAATACATATTTTATGAAAAAGAGGATAAATAAATATACAAGGTATGATGTAGCACGTAATGAAAGTAGTTTGTTAGATTATGTATTGGTGGATAAAAGGTTGATGGGTAGGCTCCAGGATGTACATGTTTATAGAGGGGCAACTAATATATCAGATCATTATTTAGTTGTAGCTACAGTTAGAGTAAGAGGTAGATGGGAAAAGAGGAAGGTGGCAACAACAAGTAAGAGGGAGGTGAAAGTGTATAAACTAAGGGAGGAGGAAGTTCGGGCCAGATATAAGCGACTATTGGCAGAAAGGTGGGCTAGTGCAAAGATGAGTAGTGGGGGGGTTGAAGAGGGTTGGAATAGTTTTAAAAATGCAGTATTAGAATGTGGGGCAGAAGTTTGTGGTTATAGGAGGGTGGGGGCAGGAGGAAAGAGGAGTGATTGGTGGAATGATGAAGTAAAGGGTGTGATAAAAGAGAAAAAGGTAGCTTACGAGAGGTTTTTACAAAGCAGAACTGTATAGTCCCTTTATATGAAGGGAAAGGGGACAAAAGAGATTGTAAAAATTATAGAGGAATAAGTGTACTGAGTATACCAGGAAAAGTATACGGTAGAGTTATAATTGAAAGAATTAGAGGTAAGACAGAATGTAGAATTGCGGATGAGCAAGGAGGCTTCAGAGTGGGTAGGGGATGTGTAGATCAAGTGTTTACATTGAAGCATATATGTGAACAGTATTTAGATAAAGGTAGGGAAGTTTTTATTGCATTTATGGATTTAGAAAAGGCATATGATAGTGGATAGAGGAGCAATGTGGCAGATGTTGCAAGTTTATGGAATAGGTGGTAAGTTACTAAATGCTGTAAAGAGCTTTTATGAGGATAGTGAGGCTCAGGTTAGGGTGTGTAGAAGAGAGGGAGAATACTTCCTGGTAAAAGTAGGTCTTAGACAGGGATGTGTAATGTCACCATGGTTGTTTAATATATTTATAGATGGGGTTGTAAAAGAAGTAAATGCTAGGGTGTTCGGGAGAGGGGTGGGATTAAATTATGGGGAATCAAATTCAAAATGGGAATTGACAGTTACTTTTTGCTGATGATACTGTGCTTATGGGAGATTCTAAAGAAAAATTGCAAAGGTTAGTGGATGAGTTTGAGAATGTGTGTAAAGGTAGAAAGTTGAAAGTGAACATAGAAAAGAGTAAGGTGATGAGGGTATCAAATGATTTAGATAAAGAAAAATTGGATATCAAATTGGGGAGGAGGAGTATGGAAGAAGTGAATGTTTTCAGATACTTGGGAGTTGACGTGTCGGCGGATGGATTTATGAAGGATGAGGTTAATCATAGAATTGATGAGGGAAAAAAGGTGAGTGGTGCGTTGAGGTATATGTGGAGTCAAAAAACGTTATCTATGGAGGCAAAGAAGGGAATGTATGAAAGTGTAGTAGTACCAACACTCTTATGTGGATGTGAAGCTTGGGTGGTAAATGCAGCAGCGAGGAGACGGTTGGAGGCAGTGGAGATGTCCTGTCTAAGGGCAATGTATGGTGTAAATATTATGCAGAAAATTCGGAGTGTGGAAATTAGGAGAAGGTGTGGAGTTAATAAAAGTATTAGTCAGAGGGCAGAAGAGGGGTTGTTGAGGTGGTTTGGTCATTTAGAGAGAATGGATCAAAGTAGAATGACATGGAAAGCATATAAATCTATAGGGAAAGGAAGGAGGGGTAGGGGTCGTCCTCGAAAGGGTTGGAAAGAGGGGGTAAAGGAGGTTTTGTGGGTGAGGGGCTTGGACTTCCAGCAAGCGTGCATGAGCGTGTTAGATAGGAGTGAATGGAGACAAATGATACTTGGGACCTGACGATCTGTTGGAGTGTGAGCAGGGTAATATTTAGTGAAGGGATTCAGGGAAACCGGTTATTTTCATATAGTCGGACTTGAGTCCTGGAAATGGGAAGTACAGTGCCTGCACTTTAAAGGAGGGGTTTGGGATATTGGCAGTTTGGAGGGATATGTTGTGTATCTCTATATGTATATTCTTCTAAACTGTTGTATTCTGAGCACCTCTGCAAAAGCAGTGATAATGTGTGAGTGTGGTGAAAGTGTTGAATGATGATGAAAGCATTTTTTGGAGGGGGATTTTCTTTCTTTTTTGGGTCACCCTGCCTCGGTGGGAGACGGCCAACTTGTTGAAAAAAATATATATATATATGTGTATATATATTTCTCTTTATTTTTTTTTTTTTTTTTTTTTTTAATAATTTTTTTTGCCTATCTCTATATATCTCTCTATATTTCTCTCTCTATATATATATATATGTATATTTCTCTCTCTATATATATATATATATGTATATTTCTCTCTCTCTATATATATATATTTCTCTATATATGTATATTTATATATATATATATATTTCTATATGTATATATTTCTTTCTATTTCTCTCTCTCTCTCTATATTTCTTTCTGTATCTTTCTCTCTATATTTCTCTCTGTCTATATTTCTCTCTATATATTTCTCTCTATATTTCTCTCTATATTTCTCTCTCTTTATTTCTCTCTCTCTATATTTCTCTCTCTCTATATTTATCTCTATATTTCTCTCTCTATATTTCTCTGTTTATATATTTCTCTCTCTATATATTTCTGTCTCTCTCTCTCTTTAATGCTGTACTGTATTTTTTTTTTTTTCAACAAGTTGGTCGTCTCCCACCAAGGCAGGGTGACCCAAAAAAGAAAGAAAATCCCCAAAAAGAAAATACTTTCATCATCATTCAACACTTTCACCACACTCACACATTCTCACTGCTTTTGCAGAGGTGCTCAGAATACAACAGTTTAGAAGCATATACGTTGTATTCTGAGCACCTCTGCAAAAGCAGTGATAATGTGTGAGTGTGGTGAAAGTGTTGAATGATGATGAAAGTATTTTCTTTTTGGGGATTTTTTTTTCTTTTCTGTACTGTATATACACACTAATTCATAAGTTCATGAAATATGACTAAATCTCAAATTTTGGTTTAAAATTTTCCACTTCTCCCCACACTATATAGTTTTTGTCAGCAACTTACTGTAATATTCTTGTGATGCCTTATTCTTGTGTGCACAGTAATGTCTTAAAGTGACATATCTTAATAAAGTTTCCATTCTGACACACTGGCCATTAAATCTGAATATTTTTTCAAATAAGAGAGGTATCCAGTTCCTTTTGAGTATTCAGAAGTTTCATAATGTTGGACATCTCTGTACATGCATTATTTTGAATAAGAGATGTGTTACTGTAGAATACAGCATTATGTATAATCCTTTTATGAGGTATATAAGTACATAGTTTTATGAATATTGTACGTGATCCACATGTTTTCTGGGCAAGGTTTGGATAATTAGTAAAATACTGTTAGGCTTAGTTACTTGTTTTAGTTACTTACTATTGAAAGAGATAATATAGCAATACAGTATTTTTTCTTTGCAGCATATCCTATAAATTTAATTCAAGAAATAAAGACACTCAAGTCTCCAATAAAAGAGAAGAACTTTTGAGGAGGATTGAAGAAACAAGAAAGAAACTGCAAAGTGTAAGTTTGACAGCAAATATTTATAGTACTGTACAGTAGGCATTATAAATGTGCACATGCATAGGTATGCTTGTAGCAGACTATTTGCCTGGCAGCTTCAAGATGTGCTAGAGCAACTCATGAATATGGTACCCCTTATCATACCACCATCAAGGACATAAAAGATTGGCTAAATAAATGAATCCCATACTGTAAAGTCTAGCCTGGTAACTCGCCTAACTTAAATTCAATAAAGAACGTTTGGAACCTTATTAATCTTAACTTTAGTGGCATGGATGTGTCCTTCAACCTCAAACTCGTTAGTGCCATTAAGTAAGTGTGGGAGGAAATTGATTCTTCAATCCTGCATAGGTTAGCCTTATCAGTGCCTAGGAAACTAGAGGAGTGTATCAAGAGGATGGTTAATTGTATGAAGTAATAGCTTAGGTAGTAACCCTTTCTCCTGTATACATTACTAATTTGAAAAAGAGAAACTTTTGTTTCTTTTTAGGTCACCCTGCCTTGGTGGGATTTGGCTGGTTTATTGAAAAAAAAAAGTTTAGGTGAGGAACCCATAAATATTTCTGTGTTTAGTTTTTAAAACAATAGTTTACGGTGAGTGTTCTCGTTATCTGTTTGATCTGCTTTTGGACAGGTATATTTATGATGCCCACTGTATGTCAATGAATTATATAATGCAATTAATGTATCTATAATGCATGCCTTTGAATCATATGTGAATATATGTAACACATTTATTTTTAATTTGCTTTCTTTCGCCAGATCGGATATAAATCCAATCTAAGAAATAGCAAGAGCATCTCAGACCTTAGCAACATTCCAGAGAAAGATACATCTTACATGTCTGGGAACCAAGGTAACCACCATCAGTGTGATGATATCCCCTTCCATCATCCTGTCCTCACTGCATCTCACATTCCTCTCACAGGCACAAGCAATTTTCCTGAATTGCTCACAAGCAGTATTCCAAAACCTGTGCCTGGTATTGTGGGTAGTATTCCTGAATTAGTATCAGGCTGTCTGCCCCAGTATGCTACTGGCAGTATACCTGAGTTAGGGTCCAGTTGCCTTTCAGAGTTGGGAAGTATTGGTGCAGATAGCAAAGTTGACAGTTTAGGAAAAATTGGTGTTGCAGTTTTTGATGGGAGTGCTGTGCCAAGAGATCAGCAGAGAACAGGTAAGCAACTACTAGCACAGCTAGAAAGAGACTTACAGGAGTTTGACCTTTTGATGGGATGCCCACCATCACCACCTGAAGTTGACACAGATTCATTGGAGGAAACTCTCCGAAGTTTGGCTCTATTGAGTTCTCAGGAACCTCTTTCTAAGCAGGTTCATCAAAATCGTCACAGAACTGATGAAGACTCAGACAGTGATACTGTAAAGAGTGAAACATCAAATTTTAGTTGTGATAGTTTAGAGGATGGAGAAAATGACGATGAAGAGGATGAAACAGCAGCTGAGCCAGAGGCTGTGGACATCCCTCGCCACTGTGTATTTGAAGTACCTAGAACTTTGCCACGCCGTAAAAGGCAGAGATGGCAGAGACTCTCCCTTGAAGGTGTAACAAGGAACCGACCAAATGATTATGAGTCAGATGTTTTTCCCACTAATGAAATGCCAACTGCTTCTCATTCCCAAGTATTTCGAACAGCATCTGATACAGCACTGGCAAATAGTGACAGTAACCATTCAGATGTACAGACACCCACTAATCCCCCATATTTTTCTGTAAAATCCCCTGGGCACACAACTAGTTCTAGATGTGTGGCAGTTTCTGTCACTACACGTGGAATTGCATCCCAGCCCAAGGAGAGCTTAATTATTCAAGGCAGTGAAAGTAATAACACTGTTTCCACACATAATGTAGAAGCACATTCCTATAGGCTTGAGCGTTCAACCCCTGTGACTTTTTCAATACCTCAGTCCCCTGTGGTAGAACAGCTAAGAAGACAAGGCCGGGAATTATCACCAAGGAGACAACCTCACAAAAACCGGGTAATTCTTCCCCCTGCCAGTTTAGTTGATGCTGAGGACTTTCCTGTGGTGCAAGCTCAGCCCCTTCCTCCAGGGCCTCCTCCAGCTGTATATCTGCCTTCTTCACAGCCTACACTCCCTCCAGGAGTTATTGCTGCTCCAGGTAGAGCCCACCGGGTTCTCCTAGCAAAGAAGGTCACCATACACCAAGTACTTCCCTCCAAACGTAAGGGTTGGATATCTTGTTTCGCCTGGCTGCTCTCATGGCATGAGGAATGACACTTCAGGTTCACAAACTCCTGTCATTTTTTTTACCTTTATCATTTTTGTCTTCACCTCTTTATTTTTTCAGGAAACATTTTTTATTTTTAGTAACTACTAATTAATTACATTTGCATGATACCAAAACTACTATGAAAAGTTGTTCAATGCTTTTATGCAGTGTATTATAATTTTCTTATTTTAATCAACCATTTGTTTGCCAGTCAGAGAGCTTGAATGTTTAGATTCATTATTTTGAGCTCTGTGGATGGTCAGTTATAGTTAAATTTACTTGATTTGAAAATTTTGTTTGATTATGATTGAAGCATGGAAGAAGCCAGCATGAAAATATATTTTTGTGACCAGTGCAGTAGTTAATGTTACAATAATAATGTGTAATGTTTGCATTTTCAGCTATGTTGTACATTGCACCAGCTTTTGTTTTTGCATGTGTGTTTTGTTATTGTTTGCATACAGTGTGATGCATGATGGTTGGATTCAGTCTGTAATGTTTCATTATAGTAAATCTTCTCCAAGTACTTGTAGATATATTATCCTTTTGATTACCCATCCTTGGGTTAGAGTTCACGCAGTGAAAGTTATGAAGGATGCCTGGAAATTGGGGTTATTGACTAGCTCATTGCTAAGGGATATTTTTATTGTACTTCGTTAATTAAGAAATTAATTCTTCCTCCAGCGAAACATCTCCCCTAGAATATTATCTGAATCCACTCTTGTGCATGTGTGCTGTTGTTTGTAGATGGCGGGAGTGGCGACAGTGGGTTCAGCAGCAGTCCTGGTGGTGGCAGTGGTGGGTTACGCCGCGCGTGCTCTCTCAGTGACCTCACCAACCCTGGTGCCCCACGACGCCTTCTGCCAACTCCCCCTTCGGGTATGCTTGCACCCGTGTATTGCTAATTGTTTGCAAACAGTGCTGTATTTGACATGAACACTTGCCACACTTTTTTTTTTGAACACCATTTCAATATTCTTAAAGTAATCATGCAAGTATTTTACTACATATCCATACATGTTTTTATAAATTAGCCATACAGTACTTAAATTTTTCATGTGGGATTTTCAGTCATTGTATACAGTATTTTGTGCAGGGATTCTTTACTTATTGCAAGGAAACACGTATTTTAGTTTTTAATTATGTGGTGACTTTTAATGCCAGGATTTAACTAGTGTGATAACCTTTAATTAATAATATAATTTTAGTGTTCTTAAGGATCACTACTTTGAAAGAAGTTTTCCTTCACTACAGACTGTACTAATTTGTTTTGCACTGATCTTAATACACTAAAACCTTTTTTAATAGATTATAATTTGTAATATAGTATCTGAGAGTTCCTTTATTTTATATACAGGTTTCTCTTGCTTTTTGCAATTTGATATAATGTATGCGATTATTGCAATTCACAAAAGTTTTTGATGATTCTTATTATTAAGAATTAAGTGTTGATGGCTTGATTGAGCTTAGTACAGCTACCATGGACATCTACTGCATAAATCAAGTGACATCTGTCTTTTTTATTTGTTTTTTCCTCATTTTTCCCTGTGTGCATTTGCTGAAACACTTTTATTGCATCTCAATATTTTTAATTCTTAATTTAATCATGTGATACAACTACTTGTTTAGTAGACTAGTCAAAGAATTATATTGTAAATATTTTAGGCATTATATTTGGTGGCTAATGCTTGAATATACAGATATTTTGAATTGAACACAAGTTGTATGTAATGGTAGTAATAAAGTTTATGATAACAAGTATAATTAATAATGTGAATAGATTGTCATTCAAAATTTCACTTTTGTTTGGTGAATGATGGCCCACACCTATCTTGAAATAACCATTGTATACTTGTCTGGGAGTATTAAATTTTTTGTATAAAATTTATAACTTTTAATGCATCATCTACTTATAATGCAATATTTAGAGTACAGCTGAACCCCAGAATTCACATGCTATGTAATTAGCGTGATGCAATTATGCAATCTTTTATTGAGGGCCGTTCAGTAAACAGCATTAATCATTCGTATTTTGTCTTGGTGCCCTTTTCTTTTTGCGTGGCTCAAGAACCTTTAAGTGAAAATGACCATGGAATTTCTCTTAAAAAGTACTCATTCTTTTTTGTCAATGTCATTTTTAAGCTGCTGTGTTTTTACTGCACTTGATGTAATGAAATAATTATTAATCATATATTCCAGCATTAATATATTTGTGTGTGTTTCAGTTTTCCTCATATGGTAGATTTGATGCTTTTTTATTTATATATTTTCTTCAGTTTTATAGTTAACAACATTCACACTATGTATTTAGTTGTAAATCTGTTGTAGTTTCTCTTATACATTGACTCTTGCTGAAGAATTACCATATCAAGACTTTTTAACATGTGGGATTAGAACTTTAAAACTTTAACTGAATATAATAATGAACTCTGAATGGCTTGACTAAATCTTTAGGTGGAGAAGAAAGCTGATGTGGTTGATCATGCTGATGAACTATTACCCTTCTTTATTAAATCTTTCATGCAATTTATCAGTTTCTACTATAGATGTCCAAAGAAATTGATGGACATAGTAGATGTGTGGTAAGGAATTTAAATACAGTACCAACATTACTGACTTCTGGGACAGTTTGATACAAATCAGTTATATAGTTTTAGTGCTTGCTTGCCTGTCACCTTTGTTATAGTTTCTTCTTAGTTTTAGCAATATAAAATGTGTTGTATTTAATCTTTTTTAGGTATAATAAGTAGAAAATAAAAATGTGTTTGTTCTGAATATCTTTCAGAGAGCATCACCTTTTTAATATTTTATAATTACTTCTCAGTAAATACTGTATTATAAAATTAAAGCATTGTATCATTTATAATGTATTTTATAAAATAATTAGTCAGTGCCTGTGATCTTTGTACATTGTATGTATAGTTAAATTTGTGTTAAAATTATTTAGTGTCCTTTGAAATGCTCTGTGATATTGATGTAGAAATATCATGGAAACTGTGTAAATGCTGCAGATATTGAGAATACAATTTAAAAAATATAATAATCACAGTTCTTATAGGAATACTTTGTATAGAGTCAAAGTAACTGAAGCTAATATTAAATTATTTGTCTTTTACTCTTTATGCAATGCATCTTGTATCATGGTTTTAACAGCAATAGCTAATTTTTTTTTTCACAGCTGGTGGAAAGAAAATGGGTGGAAAATCTAGTAATAAATCCCCTGGTCGCTCACACTCGTCTTTATCACGTTCCAGCTCTATTGGAGTTCTTAATCAAGTGAGTTTCTCTTTCATTCCTGATCATACATTCACTCTTCAATATAAATTTTAGTATTTCTTCATTGTTGTTGTAGCATTTATGCCTTTTTTTTTTCTTGTTTGTTTGTGTGTGTTAAAAGAACATGCACTCAAGAATAACAATCCCAAATTATTATCATAGTATTATTATTTTTTTTTTTTCAAAAACGTTGGCTGTTTCCTACTGAGGCAGGGTGATCCAAAAAGAAAGAAAAAATGCATCATTCAACTCTTTCATCATCCCTTGTACATAATTACTGTCTTTGCAGAGGTCCTCAGATACAACAGTTTAAATGTCCCTCCAAACTGCCAATATCCCAAACCCCTCCTTTTAAAGTGCAGACATTGTACTTCCCATTTCCAGGACTCAAGTCCGGCTAACCGGTTTCCCTGAATTCCTTCACTAAATATTATCCTGCTCACACTCTAACAGTTCGTCAGGTCTCAAAAACCATTCGTCTCCATTCATTCCTATCTAATATGATCACACACGCTTGCTGGAAGTCCAAGCCCCTCGCCCACAAAACCTCCTTTACCCCTCCCTCCAAGCTTTTCAAGGACAACCCCTACCCCGCCTTCCTTCCCCTAAAAATTTTTACGCTCTCCATGCCATTCTACTTTGATCCATTCTCTCTAAATGACCAAACCACCTCAACAACCCCTCTTCAGCCCTCTGACTAATACTTTTATGAACTCCACACCTCCTAATTTCCATACTCCGAATCTTCTGCATAATATTTACACCACATGTTGCCCTTAGACAAGACATCTCCACCACCTCCAACTGCCTCCTCACTGCAGCATTTACAACCCAAGCCTCATACCCATATAAGAGTGTTGGTAACACTATACTTTCATAGATTCCCTTCTTTGCCTCAATAGTTAACCCTTTGAGGGTTTTGGTCGTACTAGTATGTCTTACGCGTAGGGGTTTTTGATGTACTAGTACGCATAAATTCTAGCACTGTCAAATCTCGCAGGAAAAGGCTGATAGGCCTAGATGTGAGAGAATGGGTCTGTGTGGTGGGTGTGCGCAGTAGGAAAAAAATTAGGACCCAGTGGTGCATTGTGGGAATGCCATCATAGTACACAATGTCCTCCATGCCTGGCGGTAAGAAGTTCCTCACTCCTCGGCGAATTGGGACACTTTTGTTCCCTAGTGACAGTTCTAATACAGATGGAAGTGACAGTGAAGATGAGTTTCAAAGTTCTGGTGAGGTTTCGACTGAAACTAATGGACCATAATATGGGTAATAGTGAGGAAAACCCAGACAACCCACAGCCTTCCATATCTGGTGCTGGGCCGTCTTGTTCACGTTCAGTTGTACCAGAATCAAAGAGGAAACTCCTATTTTCCCAAATCCCAGACTCCGATGTGAGCATTGGTGATGATAGTGATAGTGATTATGAACTACAAGCTCTTCAAACTTGTTCCAAGAATGGAGGAGGAGGAGGAGGCAGAGGAGGAGGAGGCAGAGGAGGAGGAAGAAGAGGAGGAGGAGGAGTAGGAGGAGGAAGAAGAGTAGGAGGAGGAAGAAGAGGAGGAGGAGGAAGAAGAGGAGGAGGAAGAAGAAGAAGAATACGTAATAATAACAATAATACATAATAATAATAATACATAATAATAATACATAATAATAATAATAATAATACATAATAATAATATGTAATAATAAATGTTCACCCATGACAGTAACAAGATAAGGGGAGATAACATCTGATAAGTGCTGAAGTTTGATGAGGGTAAATGAGGGTGTAGCTGATACCAAAATATTAGATGAACATCGCTCTCCCTTTGTTTTTGCTGGTATACTAACATTTCTGTGTATTTGTCTGTCTGTCAAGCTCCCTGTCTATCTGTCTATTCATATAGCTCTCTGTCTCAGAGAGCCACAAGACTGCGTCATCACTTTTACTCACATCTTCAAGCAGAGTACAGCACTTTGTCTGGATTTCTTGGGTTATCCTAGGTAATTTATACTATGTATACTTGCATTTATGTGTACCTGTGAGACAGAGATAGACAGACAGATAGAAAAAGAGACAGATTAAAAGATATAGAATGAGGGAGAAAGATAATTAGATAGAATGGAGGGGAAGCAGCATCCGACCCCATTGTTTTGACAGGCGGGAGGGGGAGTGAGTAATGAGACAATATGTCACTTTGACAGCTGCTGACTCCTGGTAATTTACACTATGGAGGAGGAGGAGAAGGAGAAGGAGGAAGAGGAAGAGTAGGGGGAAGAGGAGGAAGAGGAAGAGTAGGAGGAAGAGGAAGAAGAGGAGGAAGAGGAAGAGGAATAGTAGGAGGGAGATTAGGGGGAAAAGGAGGAAGAGGAAGAAGAGGAGGAGGAGGAAGAGGAAGAGGAGGAAGAGGAAGAGTAGGAGGAAGAAGAGGAGGAGGAAGAGGAAGAGGAATAGGAGGAAGAGTAGGGGGAAGAGGAAGAAGAGGAGGAGGAGCAAGAGGAGGAGGAGGAAGAGGAGGAGTAAGAAGAGGAAGAGGAGGAGGAGGAAGAGTAGGGGGAAGAGGAAGAAGAGGAGGAGGAGCAAGAGGAGGAGGAGGAAGAGGAGTAAGAAGAGGAGGAGGAGCAAGAGGAGGAGGAGGAAGAGGAGGAGTAAGAAGAGGAAGAGGAAGAGTAGGAGGAAGAGGAGGAGGAAGAGTAGGGGGAAGAGGAAGAAGAGGAGAAGGATGAGGAAGAGGAGGAGGAGGAAGAAGAAGAAGATGATGATGTAATAATATTTTTCCCTTGAAACAAGAAAAAAAAAATCCACCCCATGACAGTGACAAGACAAGGGGAGATAACATCTGATAAGAGATGACTTTTGATGAGCGTAAACGAGGGTGGAACTGATAATAAAAGATTAGATGAACATCGCCCTCCCTTTGTTTCTGCTGGTACACTAACATTTCTGTCTGTCTATTTGTCTGTCAAGCTCCCTGTCTATCTGTCTATCTGTCTAGCTCTCTGTCTCAGAGAGCCACAAGACTGGTCATCACTTTTACTCACATCTTCAAGCGGAGTACAGCACTTTGTCTGGATTTCTTGGGTTGTCCTAGGTAATTTATACTATGTATACTTGTATTTATGTGTACCTGTGAGACAGAGATAGACAGACAGAAAGAGAGAGACATTGAAAGAGATAGAATGAGGGAGAAAGATAAAACACCATTGTGTATGACACCATGTTTCAAAGAGTTCCACAAGCTGCAGAACTAATAGGAATATGTTCAGTGACTGTATATTGGTATATATATTATAGAACAATAGTAATAAACAATGTTTTGTATTGTTTGTTTTTGTAAACAAGTTTTGTAAACAATATATTGATAATTATGTTTGTGTGCTTATTGTGTTGTATACAACGAGTGTATATATGTACATTGCACCTTACTTTGGTCTCATAGGCCACATAAGTTATGTGAAAAAATAAAATAGTGAGAAAAACAACAAACCTTCAAATACAAGTAAATCAAAGTTTACCGGTGAGCGGCAGTCGCCGCTGTTGCCATACGGGGCTCATTTTCTGCAAACTTTACGCCTCCATATCTCCGTAAGTATTGATGGTAAAATTTTTTTGTTTATCCTATAATGTTTAGAAAAAAAAACTATTTTTTCATAAGAAAAAATAATTTTTTTTTTTTTTTTTTTTTTTTTTTTTTTTTGAAATTTGGCCGACCCTGAGAACGAGTTTCGGAGAGGGCCTGTCGACCCTCAAAGGGTTAATGTTTTTTGTCTCCACATATACCTCAATGCACCACTCACCTTTTTTTCTTTATCAGTTCTATGATTAACCTCATCCTTCATAAATCCATCCACTGACACATAAACTCCCAAATATTTGAAAACATTCACTTCTTCCATACTCCTCTCCAATTTGATATCCAATTTTTCTTTATCTAAATCATTTGATACCCTCATCACCTTACTCTTTTCTATGTTCACTTTCAACTTTCTACCTTTACACACACCCCCAAACTCGTCCACTAACCTTTGCAACTTTTCTTTAGAATCTCTCATAAGCACAGTATCATCAGCAAAAAGTAACTGTGTCAATTCCCATTTTGTATTTGATTCCCCATAATTTGATCCCACCTCTCTCCCCAACACCCTAGCATTTACTTCTTTTACAGCCCCATCTGTAAATATATTAACCATGGTGACATTACACATCCCTGTCTAAGACCTACTTTTACCGGGAAGTAGTCTTCCTCTCTTCTACACACACTAACCTGAGCCTCACTATCCTCATAAAAACTTTACAGCATTTAGTAACTTACCACCTATTCCATATACTTACAACATCTGCCAGATTACTCCCCTATCCACTCAATCATATGTCTTTTCTGAACCCATAAATGCAATGAAAATTTCCCTACCTTTATCTAAATACTGTTCACATATATGCTTCAATGTAAACACTTGATCTACACATCCCCTACCCACTCTTAAACCTCCTTGCTTATCCATAATCCTACATTCTGTCTTGCCTCTAATTCTTTCAGTTATAACCCTACCATACACTTTTTCTGGTATACTCAGTAAACTTATTCCTTTATAATTTTTACAGTCTCTTTTGTCCCCCTTCCCTTTATGTAAAGGAATTATACATGCCAATCCTTAGGTACCTTCCCTCTTTCATACATTTATTAAACAAAAATACCAACCACTCCAACACTATATCCCCCCTTGCTTTTAACATTTCTGTCATAATCCCATCAGTTCCAGCTGCTTTACCCCATTTCATTCTACGTAATGCCTCATGCACCTTCCCGACACTCACATCCTGCTCTTCTTCACTCCTAAAAGATGGTATACCTCCCTGGCCAGTGCATGAAATTACTGCCTCCCTTTCTTCGTCGACATTTAAAAGTTCCTCAAAATATTCCCACCATCTAAGGAATGCCTCCATCTCCCCATCTACTAACTCCCCTACTCTGTTTTTAACTGACAAATCCATTTGTTCCCTAGGCTTTCTTAACTTGTTTTTCTCGCTGCAAAATTTTTTCTTAATCTCGTCAAAATTTCTTGACAGTGCCTCTCCCACTCTATCATCTGCTCTCCTTTTACACTCTCTCACCACTGTCTTCATCCTTCTTTTACTCTCCATATACTCTGCTCTTCTTATAACACTTCTCCTGTATCAAAACCTCTCATAAGTTACTTTTTCTCTTTTATGACACCCTTTACTTTATCATTCCACCAATCACTCCTCTTTCCTCCTGTACCCACCCCCCTATAGCCACAAACTTCTGCCCCACATTCTAATACTGCATTTTTAAAACTATTCCAGCCCTCTTCAACCCCCTCTCACTACTCATACTTGCATTAACCTACCTTTCTGCCAATAGTTGCTTATATCTCACCTGAACTTATACCTCCCTTAGTTTATACACTTTCACCTCTCTCTTACTTGTTGTTGCCATTTTCCTTTTGTCCCAACTACCTCTTATTCTAAATAACAAAAAAAGGCACAATACCGTGACTGGAACAATACACAACCCACACATAAAAGAGAGAAGCTTACGACGACGTTTCGGTCCGACTTGGACCATTGACAAAGTCAATGGTCCAATTCGGACCGAAACGTCGTCGTAAGCTTCTCTCTTTTATGTGCTGGTTATTTGTGCACCTCTTATTCTAACTGTAGCTAGAACTGAATAATGATCCAATATATCAGTTGCCCCTCTATAAACGTACATCCTGGAGTCTACCCATCAATCTTTTTTTTTTTTTTTAACCGGCCATATCCCACCAAGGCAGGGTGGCCCAAAAAGAAAAATGAAAGTGTCTCTTTTTAAATTTAGTAATTTATACAGGAGAAGGGGTTACTAGGCCCTTGCTCCCGGCATTTTAGTCGCCTCTTACAACACACATAGCTTATGGAGGAAGAATTCTGTTCCAATTCCCCATGGAGATAAGAGGAAACAAACAAGAACAAGAACTATAAAGAAAATAGAAGCAAACCCAGAGGGGTGTGTATATATATGCTTGCACATGTATGTGTAGTGTGACCTAAGTGTAAGTAGAAGTGGCAAGATGTTCCTGAAATCTTGCATGTTTATGAGACAGAAAAAAGACACCAGCAATCCTACCATCATCAACCTTTTATCCACCAATATATATTCTAATAAACTTCTTTCATTACATGCTATATCATACCTTGTATATTTATTTATGCTCTTTTTCATCAAATATATATTACTTAATACCAAACCTCTTTCTACACATAGCCCAATTAACCCCTTGACTGTCGCAACCCCCAATCCTGAGGTGTCTCCTGGTGTCTTAAAATTAAAAAAAAAAAAAAAAAAAAAAATCTTATGAAATGATAGAGAATCTTTTCCCGATTGTAATGACACCAGAAAAAGAAATTTGATGGAAAACTGATGGAATTACGCTCTCGCGAAGTTAGCGATCTCGGCGATATTTACAAATCGGCGATTTCGCCCACTTTGAGCCCTATTTTCGGCTAATTCCATTGTTCCAGTCGACCAAACTCATAGCTATTTCTTTAGAACTCCATTTTGTCTATCGATTGAGTACAAGAAACTGACCATTTACCAATTTCAACTACCCAATAACGTGGTTAGAAATTTGTAATTTGGCCAATTTTACGAAAATTAAAAAATATGACAATTTCAAAATAAGGTCCAGAATGAACAATGCAGACATTCCTGGCTCTAAAATAACATTTTCTTCATTCATCAGTCATGTCTCCAGGCCCCTCTGATATTACTCATGCTTTCTATTTTGAATTTTTATTCAAACAAAAAATAGAAGATTTACTATTATGCAGACTACTGCAATACTGTAATTTTTTTTTTTTTCAACAAGTCGGCCGTCTCCCACCGAGGCAGGGTGACCCAAAAAAGAAAGAAAATCCCCAAAAAAGAAAATACTTTCATCATCATTCAACACTTTCACCACACTCACACATTATCACTGTTTTTGCAGAGGTGCTCAGAATACAACAGTTTAGAAGCATACACATATAAAGATACACAACATATCCCTCCAAACTGCCAATATCTCAAATTCATCATCATCATCAACCCATTCATGACTGCATATTAGAATGGCTAGTTGGACATTTATTGGACAAGGACATCATTTGTTTACTTTTGAACATTGGCAAAAATCAAACATTTCCCCTACTTTGAGCTCCATTTCCAGGTTCTTTTTATAGTAAAATCAATCAAAATCACCTCTATTTCTATAATATGTTTTCCATTCTATTAAATGAGACAAAGAAAACGAGAATACAACCATAAATACTATACGAAAATAGACCACAAAGTCAGCATTTTAATTAAAAAATGGTCGGAGTTTTTTCTTCTCATTATGCACTGCGTGCTCCAGGATTTTTTTTGATATGGTGCACACAGACCCATTCTCTCACATGTGGGCCTACCAGCTTTCTCCTTCTTGATTTGAAGCCGCTAGAATTTATGAGTATATATACGTCAAATACGGTACCTCGTAAGACGTATATATACTGCCACGACAGTCAAAGGATTAAAGGCTCCCCATTTTCATTTACCCCTGGCACCCCAGATTTACCTGCTACTCCCTCCACAACATTTTTATCCACTTTAGCATTGAAATCCCCAACCACAAGTACTCTCACTCCTAGTTCAAAACTCTCCACACACTCACTCAACATTTCCCAAAACCTCTCTCTCTCCTCAACACTTCTCTCTTCTCTAGGTGCATATACACTTACTATAACCCACTTTTCACATCTAACCTTTATTTTACTCCACATAATCTGTGAATTAATACATTTATACTCCCTCTTTTCCTGCCATAGCTTATCCTTCAACATTATTGCTACTCCTCCTTTAGTTCTAACTCTGTTTGAAACCCCTGACCTAATCCTATTTACTTCTCTCCACTGAAACTCTCCTACCCTCTTCAGCTTTGTTTCACTTCAAGCCAGGACATTCAGCTTCTTCTCATTCATAACATCCACAATCATCTCTTTCTTATCATTCACACAACATCCATGCACATTCAGACATCCCACTTTGACAGTTTTCTTCTTCTTTTTAGTAATCTGTACAGGAAAAGGGGGTTACTTGCCCATTGTTCCCGACATTTTAGTTGACTTTTACAACACACATGGCTTACGGAGGAAAGATTCTTATTCCACTTCCCCATGGATATAAAAGGAAAAGTAATAATGTTGGGAGGGTTCCGTGGAGATATAATGGTTGGAGATAAACACACTTGTTGGGGTGTAACACTTACATTTGTATAGTGTGAGAGGGAAGTGGCCCAGCCTGCCTGTACCCACCTGTAGGTCTATCTGTGAACTGAGGAAGAGGCAGCGAGTCTGACGCTCACATGTGGCATTACGTGACATCACACATGCTAGCCACTGGGCCTAGCTGAGCAGGGAGCCTAAATATATACATGGATATACGATTTACAATATACTACACAAGGATATGTATAGGGAATTCAGTAGCTATACTGACAGCTTGGTCATGTTACGTATGTCGTCTCGACATACCATACTCAACAGGCTGAGCAGGCAGGTGGGTCTGGGCTAATTGTATACAGTAGCAAAGACATATAAAACCTAAAACTAATCACAGAAATGGTTATGAGATATACTCAGTTGAATGGGTGATATTGGAATGGATGTTATATTAATGGATGGTGATTTACGTAATGGGTGGTATCGTAATACATTATGAATTATAGTAACAAATCACAGAACAATGAAAGATAGAATTGATTGATCGATTTGTATTCATGCACTCTGAGGAAGAATATATATTTACAAAGGGGAAAGTAATTAACCCTTAAACTGTCCAAACGTAGATCTAAGTTTGCACGTGTAGCGGTCCAAACGTAGATCAACATTTTATTTTTCATTCCTTCAAATTTGGCACAATAGGCTTGAGTCGCCTTGACATGAAAGAATAGGTCTGTGCACTCAGTGTGCACACTATTAAAAAAAATCTGGGAGCACTTAGTACCTTGTGGGAGCACCAGTTGAACTGAGTGCCAGCTAAAGCAAATAGCGTGGCAAACACCAGGGATTCACTGATGCCTTGTCGAATTAACACTCCCATTTTAAGAGGAAAGTAAAAATAGGTTAGATAAATACGTGAGTGAGTGTGGGTGGGTGTGAGTTGGACCTGACTAGCTTGTGCTACTAGCTTTGATGTCATGCTCCTTCCTTCAGTGGATGTGACGTGACTAGGAGGGTCATTGATCTAAGCTGGGGGGGGGGGGGGAAGTGTGACATGTACCTCCCTTGCATGGGCCAGTAGGCCTGCTGCAGTCTTCCTTCTTTCTTATGTTCTTAGGTATTCTCTGTCTATATCTCTATCTGTCTATATCCCTGTCTATCTATATCTCTGTCTATATCCCTGTCTATCTATATCTCTGTCTGTCTATATATCTGTCTATATATCTATCTATATATCTATCTATATCTCTATCTATATCTCTATCTCACATGTACACATAAGTTCGGTCATTATACATAGTGTATATTACCTAGGATAATCCAAAAATTCCAGGCAAAGATAGACAGACAGATAGATAGATAGACAGACAGATAGACAGAAACATGTTTGTGTATATCAGTGAAAACAAATAAAGCCAGGGTTCCCCCGAGCACCCATTTATCAAATGTCACCGAGCTGATAACAGATGTGAGAGTAAGACACATGTGCAACATCTGGGTATCTTTATTGTAGACGTTTCGCCATCCAGTGGCTTTATCAATACAAATTCTAGGACATAACTTGAAGACAGTAGAACTATGTACAGAAGATGAGGTAATCAGTCCCTCAACCTACTCCTAGGTTGAGGGACTGATTACCTCATCTTCTGTACATAGTTCTACTGTCTTCAAGTTATGTCCTAGAATTTGTATTGATAAAGCCACTGGATGGCGAAACGTCTACAATAAAGATACCCAGATGTTGCACATGTGTCTTACTCTCATCTTGTCGGTATTATATACCATTCGTACACAACTTGATAACAGATGTCATAACACGATTCTTCAGGGAGTTTGATATACTATACTCCAGGCAGACAGAAAGACAGATAACCAGAGACAGACAGACTGACAGATAGACAGACAGGCAGATAGACAGATCGATAGATAAATAGACAAGACATGTTTGTGTGTAACAGTGATAACAAATACAGCGAGGGTTAGCTGGAGCAGTGGGCATTTATCAGATGTCACTAGGCTGTCAATAGTATAGGGATGCCTTTCATAACAAAATGCTTCAAGATATATGCCAGGGTATCTAAAACATTGCTGGGATCTATAAATTTTATTTATTTATTTATTTATTTATTTATTTATTTATTATTAATTTGGACATGATACATAGATGTACAAAGAAATACAGTGGTTAAGTGTAACATGCCAAAATCCCCTTGTATGCAGAGCATTATGGGCAGGCTTAAAATTAACTTAAGATTAACTAAGCAGTGATATATTCAGTGGTAAAAAGTATAGTAAACAAATAACAATTAAACACAAATGAGTATTTCAAAGTCAGGTTATATGGTCATTTGCTGAGTTGCTGTGCATTCAGTAGAATGGAGTATTCTATTAGGTAATGTAATTAAAAAAAAAAGAAAGTTTGATAGGGTCACAGGTTATACATTTATGAGATACAGCTATTTAGTTGTGGGTAAGTGATTTTTAAGAAGATACTTGAATT
>NC_091312.1:5294378-5424378 GCF_038502225.1 Cherax quadricarinatus | reverse complement strand
ACTAACTTCACATGATCTAAATGCAATTCTTTATACTGCCTCGTACTAATTTCTCTAACTTTGTACTAATTGCCATTGATATGTTCAACTATTCACTAAGGACCAACAAACTTTTGATCGAGCTTAGGCGTTGCGGATGTTTTGTTGAAGTTAGTCAGCATTACTGTAGAACCTACTTTAACCCCTTGACTGTCGCAACCCCAAATCCTGAGGCGTCTCCTTGTGTCGCAAAATTACCCCCAAAAAATAAAATTATTTTTTCTTATGAAATGGTAGAGAATCTTTTCGCGATGGAAATGACACCAAAAGGAGGAAATTTGATTGAAAACTTATGGAATTACACTCTGGCAAAGTTAGCGACTTCGGCGATATTTACGAATCGGCGATGTCGCCCAGTTTAAGCCCTATTTTCGGCTAATTCCATTGTTCCAGTCGACCAAACTCATAGCTATTTCTTTAGAACTTCATTTGTTCTATCGGCTGAGTACAAGAAACTGCTCATTTACTTATTTCAGCTACCCAATAACGTGGTCAGAAATTTGCAATTTGGCCAATTTCACGCAAATTAAAAAATATGCCAATTTCAAAATAGGGTCTAGAATGAGCAATTCAGACATTCCTGGCTCTAAAATAACATTTTCCTTGTTCATCAGTCATGTCTCCAGGCCCCTCTGATATTACTCTTGCTTTCTATTTTGAATTTTATTCAAACAAAAAATAGAAGATTTACTGTTATGCAGACTACTGCAGTATTGTAATAATTGTATAAATAATGGTAGACAGCAACCACCCAGGAAAGTACTACCGTCCTGCCAGATGACTGTGAAACAAAAACCTGTAACTGTTTTGCATGATGGTAGGATTGCTGGTTTCTTTTTCTGTCTCATAAACACGCTAGATAACAGGGATATCTTGCTACTCCTACTTACACTTTGGTCACACTTCACAGACACGCACATGCATATATATATATATACATACATCTAGGTTTTTCTCCTTTTTCTAAATAGCTCTTGTTCTTTTTTATTTCTTCTATTGTCCATGGGGAAGTGGAAAAGAATCTTTCCTCCGTAAGCCATGCGTGTCGTATGAGGCGACTAAAATGCCGGGAGCAATGGGCTAGTAACCCCTTCTCCTGTATACATTTACTAAAAAAGAGAAGAAAAACTTTATAAAACTGGGATGCTTAAATGTGCGTGGATGTAGTGCGGATGACAAGAAACAGATGATTGCTGATGTTATGAATGAAAAGAAGTTGGATGTCCTGGCTCTAAGCGAAACAAAGCTGAAGGGGGTAGGAGAGTTTCAGTGGGGGGAAATAAATGGGATTAAATCTGGAGTATCTGAGAGAGTTAGAGCAAAGGAAGGGGTAGCAGTAATGTTAAATGATCAGTTATGGAAGGAGAAAAGAGAATATGAATGTGTAAATTCAAGAATTATGTGGATTAAAGTAAAGGTTGGATGCGAGAAGTGGGTCATAATAAGCGTGTATGCACCTGGAGAAGAGAGGAATGCAGAGGAGAGAGAGAGATTTTGGGAGATGTTAAGTGAATGTATAGGAGCCTTTGAACCAAGTGAGAGAGTAATTGTGGTAGGGGACCTGAATGCTAAAGTAGGAGAAACTTTTAGAGAGGGTGTGGTAGGTAAGTTTGGGGTGCCAGGTGTAAATGATAATGGGAGCCCTTTGATTGAACTTTGTATAGAAAGGGGTTTAGTTATAGGTAATACATATTTTAAGAAAAAGAGGATAAATAAGTATACACGATATGATGTAGGGCGAAATGACAGTAGTTTGTTGGATTATGTATTGGTAGATAAAAGACTGTTGAGTAGACTTCAGGATGTACATGTTTATAGAGGGGCCACAGATATATCAGATCACTTTCTAGTTGTAGCTACACTGAGAGTAAAAGGTAGATGGGATACAAGGAGAATAGAAGCATCAGGGAAGAGAGAGGTGAAGGTTTATAAACAAAAAGAGGAGGCAGTTAGGGTAAGATATAAACAGCTATTGGAGGATAGATGGGCTAATGAGAGCATAGGCAATGGGGTCGAAGAGGTATGGGGTAGGTTTAAAAATGTAGTGTTAGAGTGTTCAGCAGAAGTTTGTGGTTACAGGAAAGTGGGTGCAGGAGGGAAGAGGAGCGATTGGTGGAATGATGATGTAAAGAGAGTAGTAAGGGAGAAAAAGTTAGCATATGAGAAGTTTTTACAAAGTAGAAGTGATGCAAGGAGGGAAGAGTATATGGAGAAAAAGAGAGAGGTTAAGAGAGTGGTGAAGCAATGTAAAAAGAGAGCAAATGAGAGAGTGGGTGAGATGTTATCAACAAATTTTGTTGAAAATAAGAAAAAGTTTTGGAGTGAGATTAACAAGTTAAGAAAGCCTATAGAACAAATGGATTTGTCAGTTAAAAATAGGAGAGGAGAGTTATTAAATGGAGAGTTAGAGGTATTGGGAAGATGGAGGGAATATTTTGAGGAATTGTTAAATGTTGATGAAGATAGGGAAGCTGTGATTTCGTGTATAGGGCAAGGAGGAATAACATCTTGTAGGAGTGAGGAAGAGCCAGTTGTGAGTGTGGGGGAAGTTCGTGAGGCAGTAGGTAAAATGAAAGGGGGTAAGGCAGCCGGGATTGATGGGATAAAGATAGAAATGTTAAAAGCAGGTGGGGATATAGTTTTGGAGTGGTTGGTGCAATTATTTAATAAATGTATGGAAGAGGGTAAGGTACCTAGGGATTGGCAGAGAGCATGCATAGTTCCTTTGTATAAAGGCAAAGGGGATAAAAGAGAGTGCAAAAATTATAGGGGGATAAGTCTGTTGAGTGTACCTGGTAAAGTGTATGGTAGAGTTATAATTGAAAGAATTAAGAGTAAGACGGAGAATAGGATAGCAGATGAACAAGGAGGCTTTAGGAAAGGTAGGGGGTGTGTGGACCAGGTGTTTACAGTGAAACATATAAGTGAACAGTATTTAGATAAGGCTAAAGAGGTCTTTGTGGCATTTATGGATTTGGAAAAGGCGTATGACAGGGTGGATAGGGGGGCAATGTGGCAGATGTTGCAAGTGTATGGTGTAGGAGGTAGGTTACTGAAAGCAGTGAAGAGTTTTTACGAGGATAGTGAGGCTCAAGTTAGAGTATGTAGGAAAGAGGGAAATTTTTTCCCAGTAAAAGTAGGCCTTAGACAAGGATGTGTGATGTCACCGTGGTTGTTTAATATATTTATAGATGGGGTTGTAAGAGAAGTAAATGCGAGGGTCTTGGCAAGAGGCGTGGAGTTAAAAGATAAAGAATCACACACAAAGTGGGAGTTGTCACAGCTGCTCTTTGCTGATGACACTGTGCTCTTGGGAGATTCTGAAGAGAAGCTGCAGAGATTGGTGGATGAATTTGGTAGGGTGTGCAAAAGAAGAAAATTAAAGGTGAATACAGGAAAGAGTAAGGTTATGAGGATAACAAAAAGATTAGGTGATGAAAGATTGAATATCAGATTGGAGGGAGAGAGTATGGAGGAGGTGAACGTATTCAGATATTTGGGAGTGGACGTGTCAGCGGATGGGTCTATGAAAGATGAGGTGAATCATAGAATTGATGAGGGAAAAAGAGTGAGTGGTGCACTTAGGAGTCTGTGGAGACAAAGAACTTTGTCCTTGGAGGCAAAGAGGGGAATGTATGAGAGTATAGTTTTACCAACGCTCTTATATGGGTGTGAAGCGTGGGTGATGAATGTTGCAGCGAGGAGAAGGCTGGAGGCAGTGGGGATGTCATGTCTGAGGGCAATGTGTGGTGTGAATATAATGCAGAGAATTCGTAGTTTGGAAGTTAGGAGGAGGTGCGGGATTACCAAAACTGTTGTCCAGAGGGCTGAGGAAGGGTTGTTGAGGTGGTTCGGACATGTAGAGAGAATGGAGCGAAACAGAATGACTTCAAGAGTGTATCAGTCTGTAGTGGAAGGAAGGCGGGGTAGGGGTCGGCCTAGGAAGGGTTGGAGGGAGGGGGTAAAGGAGGTTTTGTGTGCGAGGGGCTTGGACTTCCAGCAGGCATGCGTGAGCGTGTTTGATAGGAGTGAATGGAGACAAATGGTTTTTAATACTTGACGTGCTGTTGGAGTGTGAGCAAAGTAACATTTATGAAGGGATTCAGGGAAACCGGCAGGCCGGACTTGAGTCCTGGAGATGGGAAGTACAGTGCCTGCACTCTGAAGGAGGGGTGTTAATGTTGCAGTTTAAAAACTGTAGTGTAAAGCACCCTTCTGGCAAGACAGTGATGGAGTGAATGATGGTGAAAGTTTTTCTTTTTCGGGCCACCCTGCCTTGGTGGGAATCGGCCAGTGTGATAATAAAAAAAAAAAAAAAATAATGTCAACCCATTCATGACTGCATATTAGAATGGCTAGTTGGACATTTATTGGAAAATGACATCAATGACATCATTTGTTTACTTTTGAACATCGACAAAAATCAAACATTTCCCCTACTTTGAGTTCCATTTCAAGGTTCTTTTCTTAGTAAAACCAATCAAAATCACCTCTATTTCTATTATACATCATATCTTGTATATTATACATTTCTATTATACATATTAGGCATTACATAGAATGAAAGGGGATAAAGCAGCTGCAACTGACGGGATCATGACAGAAATGTTAAAAGCAGGATGGGGGACATAGTGTTGGAGTGGTTGGTATTTTTGTTTAATAAATGTATGAAAGAGGGGAAGGTACCTAGGGATTGGCGGAGAGCGTGTATAGTCCCTTTATATAAAGGGAAGGGGGACAAAAGAGATTGTAAAAATTATAGAGGAATAAGTTTACTGAGTATACCAGGAAAAGTGTACGGTAGGGTTATTATTGAAAGAATTAGAGGCAAGACAGAATGTAGAATTGCGGATGAGCAAGGAGGTTTTAGAGTGGGTAGTGAGCAGTATTTAGATAAAGGTAGGGAAGTTTTTATTGCATTTATGGATTTAGAAAAAGCATATGATAGAGTATCCGAATAGGGGAGCAATGTGGCGGATGTTGCAAGTACAGTAGGGCCCCACTTATACGGCAGGTTAGGTTCCAGGCTACCGCCGTAAAGTGGAACACCCTTTTTTTTTCCACTTATAAATGCATACAAACACTAGATAACAAGTTTACACTAACATATATTAAGTTAGCAATATAACCAGGCATCAAAAAACAATAAAAAAGTACAATACACACATAGGGCACTCATTACTTTCCTTAAAATATTTATAGTCTTAATCTAGGGTGAGACAAGTAGTATTTATTGTAAGAAATCAAGTGTGGTATGTATGGTAGTCAGCCAGGCTACCATACCAGGCCACCCCACCTACACATAATATTCTATGATATTTAAGCATCCCAGAGTGATAAAATGGTAGACAGCAACCACCCAGGGAAGTACTACCGTCCTGCCAGATGACTGTGAAACAAAAACCTGTAACTGTTTTGCATGATGGTAGGATTGCTGGTTTCTTTTTCTGTCTCATAAACACGCTAAGATAACAGGGATATCTTGCTACTCCTACTTACACTTTGGTCACACTTCACAGACACGCACATGCATATATATATATACATACATCTAGGTTTTTCTCCTTTTTCTAAATAGCTCTTGTTCTTTTTTATTTCTTCTATTGTCCATGGGGAAGTGGAAAAGAATCTTTCCTCCGTAAGCCATGCGTGTCGTATGAGGCGACTAAAATGCCGGGAGCAATGGGCTAGTAACCCCTTCTCCTGTATACAATTACTAAAAAAGAGAAGAAGAAAAACTTTATAAAACTGGGTTGCTTAAATGTGCGTGGATGTAGTGCGGATGACAAGAAACAGATGATTGCTGATGTTATGAATGAAAAGAAGTTGGATGTCCTGGCCCTAAGCGAAACAAAGCTGAAGGGGGTAGGAGAGTTTCAGTGGGGGGAAATAAATGGGATTAAATCTTGAGTATCTGAGAGAGTTAGAGCAAAGGAAGGGGTAGCAGTAATGTTAAATGATCAGTTATGGAAGGAGAAAAGAGAATATGAACGTGTAAATTCAAGAATTATGTGGATTAAAGTAAAGGTTGGATGCGAGAAGTGGGTCATAATAAGCGTGTATGCACCTGGAGAAGAGAGGAATGCAGAGGAGAGAGAGAGATTTTGGGAGATGTTAAGTGAATGTATAGGAGCCTTTGAACCAAGTGAGAGAGTAATTGTGGTAGGGGACTTGAATGCTAAAGTAGGAGAAACTTTTAGAGAGGGTGTGGTAGGTAAGTTTGGGGTGCCAGGTGTAAATGATAATGGGAGCCCTTTGATTGAACTTTGTATAGAAAGGGGTTTAGTTATAGGTAATACATATTTTAAGAAAAAGAGGATAAATAAGTATACACGATATGATGTAGGGCGAAATGACAGTAGTTTGTTGGATTATGTATTGGTAGATAAAAGACTGTTGAGTAGACTTCAGGATGTACATGTTTATAGAGGGGCCACAGATATATCAGATCACTTTCTAGTTGTAGCTACACTGAGAGTAAAAGGTAGATGGGATACAAGGAGAATAGAAGCATCAGGGAAGAGAGAGGTGAAGGTTTATAAACTAAAAGAGGAGGCAGTTAGGGTAAGATATAAACAGCTATTGGAGGATAGATGGGCTAATGAGAGCATAGGCAATGGGGTCGAAGAGGTATGGGGTAGGTTTAAAAATGTAGTGTTAGAGTGTTCAGCAGAAGTTTGTGGTTACAGGAAAGTGGGTGCAGGAGGGAAGAGGAGCGATTGGTGGAATGATGATGTAAAGAGAGTAGTAAGGGAGAAAAAGTTAGCATATGAGAAGTTTTTACAAAGTAGAAGTGATGCAAGGAGGGAAGAGTATATGGAGAAAAAGAGAGAAGTTAAGAGAGTGGTGAAGCAATGTAAAAAGAGAGCAAATGAGAGAGTGGGTGAGATGTTATCAACAAATTTTGTTGAAAATAAGAAAAAGTTTTGGAGTGAGATTAACAAGTTAAGAAAGCCTAGAGAACAAATGGATTTGTCAGTTAAAAATAGGAGAGGAGAGTTATTAAATGGAGAGTTAGAGGTATTGGGAAGATGGAAGGAATATTTTGAGGAATTGTTAAATGTTGATGAAGATAGGGAAGCTGTGATTTCGTGTATAGGGCAAGGAGGAATAACATCTTGTAGGAGTGAGGAAGAGCCAGTTGTGAGTGTGGGGGAAGTTCGTGAGGCAGTAGGTAAAATGAAAGGGGGTAAGGCAGCCGGGATTGATGGGATAAAGATAGAAATGTTAAAAGCAGGTGGGGATATAGTTTTGGAGTGGTTGGTGCAATTATTTAATAAATGTATGGAAGAGGGTAAGGTACCTAGGGATTGGCAGAGAGCATGCATAGTTCCTTTGTATAAAGGCAAAGGGGATAAAAGAGAGTGCAAAAATTATAGGGGGATAAGTCTGTTGAGTGTACCTGGTAAAGTGTATGGTAGAGTTATAATTGAAAGAATTAAGAGTAAGACGGAGAATAGGATAGCAGATGAACAAGGAGGCTTTAGGAAAGGTAGGGGGTGTGTGGACCAGGTGTTTACAGTGAAACATATAAGTGAACAGTATTTAGATAAGGCTAAAGAGGTCTTTGTGGCATTTATGGATTTGGAAAAGGCGTATGACAGGGTGGATAGGGGGGCAATGTGGCAGATGTTGCAAGTGTATGGTGTAGGAGGTAGGTTACTGAAAGCAGTGAAGAGTTTTTACGAGGATAGTGAGGCTCAAGTTAGAGTATGTAGGAAAGAGGGAAATTTTTTCCCAGTAAAAGTAGGCCTTAGACAAGGATGTGTGATGTCACCGTGGTTGTTTAATATATTTATAGATGGGGTTGTAAGAGAAGTAAATGCGAGGGTCTTGGCAAGAGGCGTGGAGTTAAAAGATAAAGAATCACACACAAAGTGGGAGTTGTCACAGCTGCTCTTTGCTGATGACACTGTGCTCTTGGGAGATTCTGAAGAGAAGCTGCAGAGATTGGTGGATGAATTTGGTAGGGTGTGCAAAAGAAGAAAATTAAAGGTGAATACAGGAAAGAGTAAGGTTATGAGGATAACAAAAAGATTAGGTGATGAAAGATTGAATATCAGATTGGAGGGAGAGAGTATGGAGGAGGTGAACGTATTCAGATATTTGGGAGTGGACGTGTCAGCGGATGGGTCTATGAAAGATGAGGTGAATCATAGAATTGATGAGGGAAAAAGAGTGAGTGGTGCACTTAGGAGTCTGTGGAGACAAAGAACTTTGTCCTTGGAGGCAAAGAGGGGAATGTATGAGAGTATAGTTTTACCAACGCTCTTATATGGGTGTGAAGCGTGGGTGATGAATGTTGCAGCGAGGAGAAGGCTGGAGGCAGTGGAGATGTCATGTCTGAGGGCAATGTGTGGTGTGAATATAATGCAGAGAATTCGTAGTTTGGAAGTTAGGAGGAGGTGCGGGATTACCAAAACTGTTGTCCAGAGGGCTGAGGAAGGGTTGTTGAGGTGGTTCGGACATGTAGAGAGAATGGAGCGAAACAGAATGACTTCAAGAGTGTATCAGTCTGTAGTGGAAGGAAGGCGGGGTAGGGGTCGGCCTAGGAAGGGTTGGAGGGAGGGGGTAAAGGAGGTTTTGTGTGCGAGGGGCTTGGACTTCCAGCAGGCATGCGTGAGCGTGTTTGATAGGAGTGAATGGAGACAAATGGTTTTTAATACTTGACGTGCTGTTGGAGTGTGAGCAAAGTAACATTTATGAAGGGATTCAGGGAAACCGGCAGGCCGGACTTGAGTCCTGGAGATGGGAAGTACAGTGCCTGCACTCTGAAGGAGGGGTGTTAATGTTGCAGTTTAAAAACTGTAGTGTAAAGCACCCTTCTGGCAAGACAGTGATGGAGTGAATGATGGTGAAAGTTTTTCTTTTTCGGGCCACCCTGCCTTGGTGGGAATCGGCCGGTGTGATAATAAATAAAAAAACAGTTCACTCATTACTTATCTTAAAATATTTGTAGTCTTAATGTAGGGTCAGGAGTAAGTAAATGAGATAAAGCAAATAAATGAGAGAGAGAAAGAATGAGTGCATGAGAGAGGACAGGCGCCGAGTTATGTAAACAAACCAGGCGAACGTAAGTTTTGTAAACAAAAAAAGTGTACACGTCTGGTTTGTGTACAAGTTACATTGTGTACAAGTTGTCTCTACATTGATACGGTAGAATAAATAAAGAAGAACACTCCCATTCTCATGTAACATCATTTTGAGAAGAAATGACGCTCTGAGTGAAGGCAGTGGAAATAAGTCACTCTGACTTTTTTGGGTTATCCTGGGTTCTCTACACATATGTTGTTATGTATGATAATCTATGTAACTGTATTTGTGTATACCTGAATAAACTTACATACATACGAAAGGAATAATTTTCTACAGTTACCCCCAGTAACACATTTTCTCTTATGTTAGATTAGAGAAAATGTTATTCTTGCCGTCACTTGTACAAGTAACCTGGCTACCACATCTCATAATTATGTTTATTTATTTTATTGTGGGGTGTATTTATCGTCTTTTTATGTTATGTATCGTGTTTATTATATAATTTTGAAAAAAATATCATGGATGGATTAATGAAATATGTGTATATTAACGTAATATACGACATTTAATGAGACTCGGTGATTATTGTTATTATTATTTCTAATATGGCGTCACTTGTGCAAGTCGTCTGCTTCCACATCTCACATTTATGTTTATTTATTCCACTGTGGGGTGTATTTATCATCTTTATATGTTATGCATCATGTTTATTATATAATTTTGAAAAAAATATCATAGATGGATTAATGAAAATGTGTATATTAACGTAATATACGACATTTAAATGAGACTCGATGATTATTATTATCATTACTAATATGACGTCTGGAGACATAAGACACTGTTACTGATTTTAATGTGTACCTGCATGCCAGCACAGTGTGTAAGTTTATTTAGGTACAGGTATACATAAGTATAATTATCAGAGTATATATAAAATATGAAATAACTTTTAAAAACACTTGAAATTTTGGAGTTTCCAGACAAAATGGAGAGACTTAGTGGTTACAGATCTCACAGAGAATGTAAACAAACCGGGTGGGGTGCGGTGACCGTATTAGAAAGTCAGGTGGGGGGAGCTGTATATCGAGTTTTGGTCATAATTTGAAATGACCGTATTAGCGGAACACCGTAAAGCGAAACACCGTAAAGCGGGGCCCTACTGTATATGGAATAGGTGGTAAGTTACTAAATGCTGTAAAGAGTTTGTATGAGGATAGTGAAGCTCAGGTTAGGGTGTGTAGAAGAGAGGGAGACTACTTCCCGGTAAAAGTAGGTCTTGGATAGGGATGTGTAATGTCACCATAGTTGTTTAATATACAGTATTTATAGATGGGGTTGTAAAAGAAGTAAATGCTAGGGTGTTCAGGAGAGGGGTGGGATTAAATTATGGGGAATCAAATACAAAATGGGAAGTGACACAGTTACGTTTTGCTGATGATACTGTGCTTATGGGTGATTCTAAAGAAAAATTGCTAAGGTTAGTGGACGAATTTGGGAATGTGTGTAAAGGTAGAAAGTTGAAAGTGAACATAGAAAAGAGTAAGGTGATGAGAGTATCAAATGATTTAGATAAAGAAAAAATCGATATCAAATTGGGGAGGAGGAGTATGGAAGAAGTGAATGTTTTCAGATATTTGGGTGTTGACGTGTCAGTGGATGGATTTATAAAGGATGAGGTTAATCATAGAACTGATGAAGGAAAAAAGGTGAGTGGTGCATTGAGGTATATGTGGAGGCAAAAAATGTTATCTATGGAGGCAAAGAAGGGAATGTATGAGAGTATAGTAGTACCAACACACTTATATGGGTGTGAAGCTTGGGTTGTAAATGCTGCAGCAAGGAGGCGGTTGGAGGCAATGGAGATGTCCTGTCTAAGAGCAATGTGTGGTGTAAATATTATGCAGAAAATTCGGAGTGTGGAAATTAGGAGAAGGTGTGGAGTTAATAAAAGTATTAGTCAGAGGGCTGAAGAGGGTTTGTTGAGGTGGTTTGGTCATTTAGAGAGAATGGATGAAAGTAGAATGACATGGAGAGCATATAAATCTATAGGGGAAGGAAGGCGGGGTAGGGGTCGTCCTCGAAAAGGTTGGAGGGAGGGGGTAAAGGAGGTGTTGTGGGCGAGGGGTTTGGATTTCCAGCAAGTGTGCGTGAGCGTGTTAGATAGGAGTGAATGAAGACAAATGGTATTTGGGACTTGACGATCTGTTGGAGTGTGAGCAGGGTAATATTTAGTGAAGGGATTCAGGGAAACTGGTTATTTTATATAACCGGTCTTGAGTCCTGGAAATGGGAAGTACAATACGTGCACTCTAAAGGAGGGGTTTGGGATATTGGCAGTTTGGAGAGATATATTGTGTATTTTTATACGTATATACTTCTAAACTGTTGTATTCTGGGCACCTCTGCAAAAACAGTGATTATGTGTGAGTGAGGTGAAAGAGTTGAATGATGATGAAAGTATTTTCTTTTTGGGGATTTTCTTTCTCTTTGTGTCGCCCTGCCTCGGTGGGAGACGGCCGACATGAAGTTAGCGGTCTCGGAGACATATATGCATCGACGATTTCACCGACTTTGAGCCCTGTTTTTGGCCAATTCCGTTGTTCCAGTTGACCAAACTCATAGCTATTTCTTTAGAACTCCATTTTTTCTATCAGTTGAGTACAAGAAACTGCCCATTTACCAATATGAACTACGTTAGAATTTATGCGTATTAACCCTTTGACTGTTTCAGGCCCCTTTCTGAAACTGTCATTGTCGCTAAATTTTTGAAAAAAAAAAAAAAAAATTATTTTTTCTTATGAAATGATAGAGAAGCTTTTTCCGATGGTAATGACACCAAAAGTTCGAGATTTGGTCGAAAACTCATGGAATTACGCTCCCGTGAAATTAGCGGTGTCGGCGACATATGCGTATCGGCGATTTTGCCGACTTTGAGCCCTATTTTCAGCTGATTCCTTTGTTCCAGTTGACCAAACTCATAGCTATTTCTTTAGAACTCCATTTTATCTATCCGCTGAGTACAAGAAACCTCCCATTTACCAATTTGGACTACCCAATATTGTGGTAAGAAATTGGCAATTTGGCCAATTTCACGCAAACTAAAAAAGATGCCAATTTCAAAATAGGGTCCAGAATAAACAAGGTAGACATTCTTGGCACTAAAATAGCATATCCTCTGTTCATTAGTCACATCTCTAGGCCCCTCTTATGTTATTATTGCTTTCTATTTTGATTTTTTATTCATACAAAAAAATAAAAAAATTTACTGTTATGCAGACTACTGCATTATTGTAAAAATGGTATAAATAATATCAGTGCATTAGTGAAAGAATATTAGACTCCCCAGTTGACGTGTATTGGACGTGTGGTGTGATTTGTTTACTCCAGAACATTGGTAAAAATCGAACATTTTCGCTACTTTGAGCTCAGTTTCAAGGTCGTTTTCATCATCAAAGTAATGAAAATCATCTCTATTTCTGTAATATGTTTTCCATTTTATCACCTAAGACCATGAAAACGCAAATACATCGATAAATACTATACGAAAATACACCTCAAAGTCGGCGTTTTAATCCAAAATAACGATCAGTTTTTTTTTTCTCATTACGCACTGTGTGCTGCAGGATTTTTTTTTGTGTGGTGCACACTGACCACACAGACCCATTCTCTCACATGTGGGCCTACCAGCTTTCTTCCGCTTGATTTGAAGCCGCTAGAAATATTGAGTATATATACGTCTGAAACACTGGCTCGTAAGACGTATATATACGACCAAAACAGTCAAAGGGTTAATAAGTCCGAAACACTGGCTCGTAAGACGTATGTATATGACCAAAACAGTCAAGGGGTTAAAGTCTTGCACATATTTTTCAGCCGCCTTTTCGTCAGAACTGGCAGCCTCACCGTGCCTTATCACACTGTGTATGCCGCTACGATTCTTAAATCCCTCAAACCAACCTTTGCTGGCCTTGTATTCACTAACATCAGCACTAGTTTCAGGCATTTTCTTAATTAGATCATCATGCATTTTCCTTGCCTTTTCACATATTATTGACTGAGAAACACTGTCTCCTGATGATTGTTTCTCATTGATCCACACTAACAACAGTCTCTGCACATCTTCAAGTATTTGTGATCTCTGTTTTGTAAGTATACTTGCACCTTTCGCAACAACAGCTTCCTTGGTTGCTTTTTTGTTGGCCAAGATAGTAGTGATGGTTGAATGGGGTTTGTTATATAACTTGACCAACTTAGAGACATGCACTCCACTTTCGTACTTGGAGATTATCTCTTTCTTCAATTTGATAGTATTTCTCATCCTTTTTACCACACGGTTGGCAATAGAAGCTTTCTTTGGGCCCATGGTGGTTTATTTAGCAGTTACAAGCACTAAAAATAATGGAATAATACAAAATGTATCGAATGTGCTTGTGAAATCTTCTGCACTGGCTTGTAAACAATGGCACACTAGCTGTACTGGAAAGGATGGGCGGCTCAGGCCATGCGGACACGTTCGGGACGAATGTTCTTAACTGATGCAAAAACACTTCGCTATCAGATTTTGGCATTAGCTGATGCCGCCATTACCCGAGGGTCCACTGTACAGTGGTCCCTCGTTTTTCGTAATTAATCCGTTCCTGGAGGTGCTACTATTATCGAAATCTACGATTTTCGAATCAATTTTCCCCATAAGAAATAATGTAAATACAATTAATCCGTTCCTGACACCCAGAAGTATCAACAATTTTTTTTATGTAATAAAGTTGGTAGAATTACCGACAATATGTAAAGTTAAAGGACACAAGTGCAACTAATGTGACATTTTATTGTGGCAACGTTTCGCTCTCCAGGAGCTTTATCAAGCCATTACAAACAATACATGGACACAGAGGGTATGTAAAGGCTCAGAGTGAGGTGCAATACTAATGAGGTACCATTTCGATGTTCACTAGTGGTAGTTGTAGTAGTAGTAGTAGTGACAAAAGTAATACAATATGGTAGAGCAATTAGTGATCAAAGAAACTAATTTCCGCAGACGCAAGTGCCTCGAATCAGCACTGATCGCTGTTTCGAATACAATTAAACAAAACAACGGCAGCTTCACCATCTCCGAAGTCTTAGCAAGAATCCTCCTGAAAACAGTAAACCCTGCCATCACATAGTCTCTCCTGTTATACTACACAAAGCACATTACAGAGAGTGAACACTGAAACAAGCTGCCTCTTTCCAGTCTATATTTGTCCAACCTATTTTTATGTTACCCAAGTACAGTGGACCCCCGGTTAACGATATTTTTTCACTCCAGAAGTATGTTCAGGTGCCAGTACTGACCGAATTTGTTCCCATAAGAAATATTGTGAAGTAGATTAGTCCATTTCAGACCCCCAAACATACACGTACAAACGCACTTACATAAATACACTTACATAATTGGTCACATTCGGAGGTGATCGTTATGCGGGGGTCCACTGTAATAGCTTTTATATCCTTTCACTCATGTACGAATTAATTGCTCTACCATATTGTATTACTTTTGTCACTACTACTACTACTACCACTAGTGAACATCGAAATGGTACCTCACTAGTATTGCACCTCACTCTGAGCCTTTATATACCCTATGTGTCCATGTATTGTTTGTAATGGCTTGATAAAGCTCCTGGAGAGCGAAACGTTGCCACAATAAAATGTCACATTAGTTGCACTTGTGTCCTTTTATTTTTTTTACCTTAAAGATAGATTTACATGCACAAAAGAATGAACATTCAACATGACAGTTACCTTTATTGAAGGCTGTTGTTAAAAAAATATATTGTTACGTGCAGCTAATAAAAATAAATTGTTACATGCGGCCAATAAAAATAAATTGTTACATGCAGCCAAATAATAAATTGTTACATGCAGCCTTGCCACATTCATGCAGCATACCTCCTTCATAACTCCACAGACACAATTCTTCAGAATCAGTTAAGCTCACTTGCCTCCAAGGAGTATACACATGGATGCACTTTGTATCTTCTGTATTACTTGATAAATATCTTACAGATTGAAACATTGTCCATATACAAGCTGCTTATGCAACCATAATTTTTCTTCACAGTTAACAGCAGTATGCTATTTGGATCCAATAGACAGTCTCTGACATTTTAGTTTTTAAGCTTGGGACATTACCATAGTTGGTGTGTTTTCAAACTGTGTACAGTATAGTCAATAGCATGTAATTATTATTTTCAGACAGGTGAAGATACTTCTAGAAGTGAACGTCCAATGCGACCAACTATAGCATCTATGAATAAGATGACTC
Source organism: Cherax quadricarinatus (assembly GCF_038502225.1). Classification (NCBI taxonomy): domain Eukaryota; kingdom Metazoa; phylum Arthropoda; class Malacostraca; order Decapoda; family Parastacidae; genus Cherax; species Cherax quadricarinatus. The sequence continues at coordinate 5,408,996 of NC_091312.1, read as the reverse complement.
CTCGTGCTCTGAAAAGAAAGGCATCACTCTCTCAGGCAGTCTCCACAGGTAAAGAATACAAAAAGCTTAGTGTGTTTATGCTTTCTCCATGCCCAACCACCTCAACAACCCATCAACAACCTTCTCATTGCCTTTTGATTTCTATATTCCATATTTATTGCCTGATATTTACACCATGTATTGCTCTCAAATATAATATCTCTACTAGCTTTTGCCACCTCCTTTCTGCAGCATTCAAAAACCTATGCCTCATATCCTTATGGAAGTGTTAGTGCCACAGTACTCTGGTACATTTCCTTTTTTGCCTCCATAGATAAAACACATTTCCACAGATACTTGAACACACCACCCACCTTTTTTACTCTCATTTATTCTGTGGTTCACCTCATCTTTTATAGACTCACCTGTTCACTCTCAGATATCTAAATACATCCACTTCTTCCATACATACTCCCTCCAATTCGATATTCAGTCTGTCATTGCCTAGATATTTTTGTTTTCCTCATCACCTGGCTCTATTCTTTGTTCATTTTCACTTTCCTTGTTTTTACATCCTCTCCCAAATTCATTCGTGAACTTCGTAATTTACCTTTAGAATCCCCTAAAAGAACTGTCATTAGCAAAGTGCAACTAGGGTAACTTCGACTTTATATTATATCCATCATCATTAAATTCTACACCCCTTCCCAACACCCTGGTGTTGGGAAGTAATAAACTATAACATGCATGCATGTTAGAATTTATTATGTAATTATTATAATTTTATTTTCTATTTAAAAATTTAATTTGTGAATTTCTCTGGTCAGGTGATATTCGACAATTTCATGAAGATTCCAGCTCAGAGGATGCTTCTCCATCAGAACATAAAAATTCACGCAGTCGTAATCATGGTAGTGACAGGTTAGTATTCTCAGGGCTGACACTGTGTGCTTGATTGTGCATTTGTTATTACTGAGGAGTGCTGTATGACCTACACAGGTTTAGCAATTATTTTTAATTTAATGATAAATGTTATTGCCCTGTTTTCTGTCATATGATGCATCAGTATATTAAACAAAGCTAAATTTACAGATTTTTATGGGTAAACTTTTTGTGCACATTATCTTGCATTCTTCAATTACTTTCATATTCTTATTTTTTAAACTGATCTTTGGCATGAAAAGAAGCGGTATTTTATGAAATGCAGCTCACTGCATTCCTGAAAAGGAAAAAAATTGTTTTTTAGCTATGTGTAAATGTAAATATAGTAGGGCCCCGCTTTACGGTGTTTTACCTTATGGCGTTCCGCTAATACGGACATTTCAAATTATGACCAAAACTCTATATGGCTCCCCCTACCTGACTTTCTAATACGGTCAACGTGCGTCACCCAGTTTGCTCACATTCTCCGTAAGCACATCTCTCCATTATGTCTGGAAATTTTCCAAAATTTAAAGTGTTTGAGAGTTATTGCATATTTATATGTACTCTGATAGTTATACTTATGTGTACCTGTACCTAAATAAACTTATACACTGTGCTGGCATGCAGGTGCACATTAAAATCACTAGGAGTGTCCCTCTAGTCTTGATGCTATAGTAATAATAATAATACTAATACATAATAATAATAATCACACTTGGGCACCTTAACCCTTTCACTGTCAGTCCCGTAATATTACGGCTTGCAAGCCAGTGTTGGTCCCGTAATACAATGCCAAAATTCTAGCGGCTTCCAGTCTTGCAGGAGAAACCTGGTAGGTCAACGTATGAGAGAATGGTCAGTGTGTGCAGTATAAAAAAAATCCTGCAGCACGTAGTGCATAATGAGAAAAAAAAAACGACCTTGGTTTTGGTTTAAAACAGCGACTTTGCGGTGTATTTTCGTATGGTAATTATGGTTGTATTCTCATTTTCTTGGTCTCATTTGATAGAATGGATGATATACTATGGAAATAGATAAGATTTTGAATGGTTTATGGATTAAAAGTACCTTGAAAATTAAGCTCAAAGTAGCAAAAATGTTCGATTTTTGCTAATGCTCGTGAGTAAACAAATCACATCATACGTCCAATACACATCAACTAGTGGGTCTAATATGCTTTCACAAATGCACTGATATTATGTATATAATTTTTACAATAATGCAGTAGTCTGCATAACAGTAAATCTATTTTTTGTGTGAATAAAAATTCAAAATGGACAGCAAGCATAACGTAAGTGGGGCCTGGAGATGTGACTAGTGAACAGAGAAAATGTTATTTTAGTGCTAGGAATGTTTTCATTGTTAAGTCTGGACCCTATTTTGAACTTTACCTTCCTTGAATTGTGTATGAAATTGGCCAAATTACCAATTTATGATCACTTTATTGGATAGTTGAAATTGGTAAATGGGTGGTTTCTTGTCTTCAGTCCATAGAGCAAAAGGAGTTCTAGCGAAATAGCTATGAGTTTCGTCAACTGGAAGAGTAGAATTGGCTGAAAATATGGCTCAGAGTGGGCGAAATCGCTGATGCTTAAACATTGCTGAGACCGCTAACTTTGTGAGAGCGTAGTTCTGTAAGTTTTACCTCAAATTTCGTACTTTTGGTTTCATTACCATCAGAAAAAGATCCTCTGTCATTTCATAAGAAAACATATCTTTATTTTTTTTTTAATTCTTCGACACTGAGAGCAAGTTTGTGAGCAGGGGTCACGATATTGAAAGGATTAAATGTCTTATTTTATGTTAATACAGCCTCTCCTCACTTAACGACGTACTCGTTTACCGACAACTCAGAGTTACAACGGGCTCTCTGACAAGTTGTTATTGTATACTGTATGAGAACTTGGGTCATGAACAGGCAGTGCAGTATCTCAGCATCAAGCATCTTAATCTCCTTCATACAGCCATCAGTACACTAGCTTTTACAGTCTCCAAGACTACATATTTATACAAATTTCCTGTTGTTTTTCCTCTTGGAAGAGGAAAAAACAAGAGGAAAATGGAAGAAGTACAAAAGAGGTTCATTGTGAAGGAGTTAGTGATGCATCTCGGCATCAAGCAATCTCCAAGACTACATATTTCATCTATAAATTTGTACTTTATTGTGCACCCCATAGTAGAAGATAAAGTTAGAAGTGCAGCAGCACTTGGAAGAGGAAAAATAAGAGGAAGATGGAAGAAGTACAAAAGAAGTTTACAGTAAAGGGGTTAGCTGGTGTGTTCGTATGTGTGTTTACATTCTCGGTGTATTGTGGCAGCTTAAGAAATTATTAAAATATAGAGTGCTTTCAATGTCAGCTATCAAACCTATATGAAATACTTAAGATGTTTAACCCTTTCAGGGTCCGTCCCGTAGATCTATGGCTTTACGGTGAGTGTCCAAACCGTAGATCTACGCCATGAGCTCAGCTCACTCTGATAAACTGTGAGTGGTACATTTGGGCCTAGATATGAGAGAATACATCTATGTGGTATGTGTGCACCACATAAAACAGATCCTGCAGCACATTGTGTATAATGAGAGAAAAAAACTGAAATCATGATTTTTCGATTAAAACAGCAACTTTGCAGTGTTTTTTCGTATGTTTTTTATAGTTGTATTTGCGATTTCTTGGTCTCATTTGATAGAATGGAAGACATATTACAGAAATAGAGATGATTTTGATTGGTTTTAGCACTGGAAATGGCTTGAAACTGAGCTCAAAGTAGCGGAAATGTTAAATATTAGTTAATGGTTCACAGACTTCCATTTTGCATTCCTTAAGAACCCTTGAAAAAACCTCATCAGGACCCGGTGACTTATTTTGCTTCAGTCGGTCTATCTGCTTCACAACCATTTCACTAGTGACTGTGATGTTACATAATTTATCTTCTTCTGGCCCACGATAAAAATTAATTACCGGAATATTATTAGTGTCTTCCTGTGTAAAAACCGAGAGAAAATAATTATTTAAAATCGAGCACATTTCATTCTCTTTGTCAGTAAGATGCCCATAGTTATTTTTAAGGGGACCTATCTTATCTCTGACTTTTGTTCTGTATACCTGGAAAAAACTTTTTGGGTTAGTTTTAGAATCCCTAGCAACTTTAATTTCATAGTCCCTTTTAGCTTTTCTTATCCCCTTTTTAATGTCCCTCTTAATGTCAATATACTGATTCATAAGATGACCCTCGCCTCTTTTGATACGCCTATAAATTCCTTTCTTATGCCCTAGTAGATATTTCAGCCTATTATTCATCCATTTTGGGTCATTTCTAATTGATCTAATTTCTTTATAGGGGATAAACATTCTTTGAGCAGCATGTATAGTGTTCAGAAAACTGTCATATTGATAGCTCTCTTCGTTACCCCAGTCAACAGATGATAAGTGTTGTCTAAGCCCATCGTAATCTGCTAAGCGAAAATCTGGGACTGTTACTGAGTTATCCCTACTATCATACTTCCATTCAATGCTAAATGTAATTGATTTGTGGTCGCTAGCACCCAGTTCCTCTGAAACTTCTAAATTATTAACAAGGGATTCATTGTTTGCCAGAACTAAGTCAAGCAGGTTATTACCCCTTGTAGGTTCTGTCACAAACTGCTTCAAAAAACAATCCTGAATTACTTCTAAGAAGGCGTATGATTCTAAATTCCCAGTCAAGAAATTCCAATCAATATGACTAAAGTTAAAGTCTCCTAGAATTACTACATTATCGTGCCTTGTAGCCCTAACAATTTCCTCCCATAGTAGTCTCCCCTGGTCCCTATCTAAATTTAGGGGACGGTATATCACACCTAAAATTAATTTTTCATGCCCCTCTGAAAATTCTATCCAAACAGACTCTGTATGTGTTGCTTCAGACTTAATACCCGTTTTTATGCAACAGTTTAAGCGATCTCGGACATACAATGCCACCCCACCCCCCTTCCCGACACTTCTATCTACTTGGAACAATTTAAAACCCTGAATGTGACATTCTGCAGGCATGTCCCGACTTTTTGAATTAAACCACGTCTCAGTAATGGCAAATACATCAATGTTACCTGCACTAGCAACTAGTCTCAACTCGTCCATCTTATTCCTAGCACTGCGACTATTTGTGTAATAAATATTTAAAGACCCTCCTCTCTCTTTACCCTTCCTGCTCCTTTCTGTTATTCCACTAAACCTATTACTGTCCTTGTCAATTAGTGCCACTGGCTTTCCAATATCCACCTCATTTTGCTTATTATTAGTTCTCCTAGTACTAATATTACTACCCTGCGACTTCACAGTTTTCCCGCCAAAACCCATACCACTAACTATTCCTAGTTTAAAGACCTAACAGCTCCCTCCACTGCATTGGCCAGTGCTCCCACCCCACACCTAGATAAGTGAACCCCATCCCTGGCATACATGTCATTTCTGCCATAGAAGAGGTCCCAGTTGTCAGTGAATGTTACCGCATTTTCCTTACAGTATTTGTCCAGCCAGCAATTGACACCAATTGCTCTGGACAACCATTCATTTCCAACTCCTCTCCTTGGCAAAATGCCACATATGACAGGTTTCCCACCCTTCCTCCTAATTATCTCTATTGCTGACCTATACCTGCTAATCAGGTCCTCACTCCTATGTCTGCCAACATCGTTGCCTCCAGCACTGAGACAGATAATAGGATTGCTCCCATTACCTCTCATGATGTCATCCAGACGGCTAACAATATCCTTCATCCCAGCCCCAGGAAAACACTCTCTCTGCCTCCTACTCCTATCCTTCAAGCAGAATGCCCTATCCATATACCTAACTTGGCTATCCCCAACAACAACAATGTTTTTACCTTCCTTGGCGTCGTCCTTCGTGATGCTCCCAGTAGTCAACTCACATTCGTCAGGTAGCCTTACACCACTTGTGGAATTCGTCAAGACGTTCTCAATGGTCTTCGTTGGGGTTTCTAGGGATGTCTCACTCACGTCTGCCAATGCTTCCTTGGTGCTCGTTGTGGCATTCCCAGTAGAACACTCACATTCGTCAGGTAGCACGGAGAATTGGTTGGAAGTTTCCACGGTAGTCTTCTGGTTTCTCGTTGTTTCTGCCTCTCCAACCATTTTCTTGATCCTCAGCTTGGTTCCATGTTGCCCGGCCACTGACCAAGCTCCCCTCTTAACCTGGGGACTCACAACAGGAGGATTACTACGAATCCTCTTGTTCTCCTCCGTTAATCGCCGTATCTCCAGCTTAGCAACTCTGAGCTCTTCTCTCAGCTGCTGGTAAAGTTGCTCAAGAGAGGGCATCCTGGTTCAGATTCACAGAGAGCACACAAACAGGTCTTCACAGAGCTAAGTACATGTCACCACTGACTAAGTACACGTCACCACTGGCTAAGTACACGTCACCACTGTCTAAGTACACGTCACCACTCTGCTAAGTACACGTCACCACTGACGTGTGGAACAGTCTACCTAGTTGGGTTATTGAGGCTGGGACTTTGGGTAGTTTCAAATTTAGGTTGGATAAGTACATGAGTGGGAGTGGTTGGATTTGAGTGGGACTTGCACATCAGAGCTTATTTCTTAGGTAGCATTGAAAATTGGGTTGGTCAAATGCTTGTTAGTGGGATGAATTGTAAAGGACCTGCCTAGTATGGGCCAACAGGCCTGCTGCAGTGTTCCTCCTTTCTTATGTTCTTATGTTCTTATATTAACAAGGTCTTGAGGATATCTCTCCAAGAGAGAACCCGCAGTAATGGATTTAAATTAGATAAGTTAAGATTTAGAAAGGACATAGGAGAGTATTGGTTTGGAAATAGGGTAGTTGATGAGTGGAACAGTCTACCTAGTTGGGTTATTGAGGCTAGGACTTTGGGTAGTTTCAAATTTAGGTTGGATAAGTACATGAGTGGGAGGGGTTGGATTTGAGAGGGACTTGCACATCGGGCTTGTTTCTTGGGTGGCATTGAAAATTGGGTTGGTCAAATGTTTGTTAGTGGGACGAATTGTAAAGGACCTGCCTAGGTACCATGTTTGACGTATATATACTCATAAATTCTAGCGGCTTCAAATCAAGCAGGAGAAAGCTGGTAGGCCCACATGTGAGAGAATGGGTCTGTGTGGTCAGTGTGCACCATATAAAAAAAATCTTGGAGCACGCAGTGCATAATGAGAAAAAAAAAGACCTTTTTTTTTTTTTTTTAATTAAAATGCTGAATTTGTGGTCTATTTTCATACAGGTCTCCCTCAACATTCACGTTTTCAGCTTTCGCAGGCTTCACACACTCGCGAATTCCCAACCGCGAAATTCCCAGCCACCAAATTCCCAGTCGCCAAATCATATTCAAGTTTCCCGCCACCTGCGAGTTCCTACTACCCTCCCACCGACCTCCGCAACTAGCAGCCAGCGCTCCCACCACTCAGTGTGGTGAGTGTTTTGTTTGTTCATTATTTGCTATTAAACTACAGTATAAATAATGTAAACCCATTCATGACTGCATATTGGAATGGCTATTCGGACAGGTATTAGACGGTGACATCATGTGTTTACTCTTGAACACAGCAAAGAATCAAACATTTCTGCTACTGCTAATAATAACAATAGTAATAATAATAATAATAATAATAATAATAATAATAATAATAAATACGATATAATTGAAGGAAGTTGTACAAAAATACGAGGGAGTGGTTGACACATCGTCAGTGTGGCTTTGTTTATGCTGGAGTGAGCATTAGTCTCCGTGCTCTTCCAAACATTTCACAATAATTCATTGTTTGGTGCTTGTAGATTGAGTGCAACTGGAGTGGTAGAGGCAGTGGTTGAGGCAGCTGTTGAGGCAGCTGTTGAGGCAGCTGTTGAGGCAGTGGTTGAGGCAGCGATTGAGGCAGTGGGTGAGGCAGCTGTTGAGGCTGCTGTTGAGGCAGCAATTGAGGCAGTGGTTGAGGTAGCTGTTGAGGCAGTGATTGAGGCAGTGGTTGAGGCAGCTGTTGAGGCAGCGATTGAGGCAGTGGTTGAGGCAGCTGTTGAGACAGCGATTGAGGCAGTGGGTGAGGCAGCTGTTGAGGCAGCGATTGAGGCAGTGGTTGAGGCAGCTGTTGAGGCAGCGATTGAGGCAGCAATTGAGGCAGCGATTGAGGCAGTGGTTGAGGCTGCTGTTGAGGCAGCAATTGAGGCAGTGGTTGAGGCAGCTGTTGAGGCAGCGATTGAGGCAGTGGGTAAGGCAGCTGTTGAGGCAGCGATTGAGGCAGTGGTTGAGGCAGCAATTGAGGCAGTGGTTGAGGCAGCGATTGAGGCAGCAATTGAGGCAGTGGGTGAGGCAGCTGTTGAGGCAGCGATTGAGGCAGTGGGTGAGGCAGCTGTTGAGGCAGCGATTGAGGCAGTGGTTGAGGAAGCTGTTGAGGCAGCAATTGAGGCAGCTGTTGAGGCAGCGATTGAGGCAGCGATTGAGGCAGTGGGTGAGACAGCTGTTGAGGCAGCGATTGAGGCAGCTGTTGAGGCAGCTGTTGAGGCAGCGATTGAGGCAGTGGGTGAGGCAGCTGTTGAGGCAGCGATTGAGGCAGTGGGTGAGGCAGCTGTTGAGGCAGCGATTGAGGCAGTGGTTGAGGCAGCTGTTGAGGCAGCGATTGAGGCAGTGGTTGAGGCAGCTGTTGAGGCAGCGATTGAGGCAGTGGGTGAGGCACCTGTTGAGGCTGCTGTTGAGGCAGCGATTTTGGCAGCTGTTGAGGCAGCGATTGAGGCAGCTGTTGAGGCAGCGATTGAGGCAGTGGTTGAGGCAGTGGTATTTAATAACATACATGTTATTAATAATAATAATACATGTTAATAATATGTACTATTATTATTTATAACATATATGCTATTAAATACCACTGCCTCAACTGCAGAATTATTGTGAAATGTTTGGAAGAGCACGGAGACTAATGTTCACTCCAACATAAAGAAAGCCACACTGACGATGTGTCAACCACTCCCTCGCATTTTTGTACAATTTCCTTCATCAATTATATCGTATTATTATTTTTATTATTATTATTATTATTATTATTATTATTATTATTATTATTATTATTATTATTATTACTATTACTATTGTTATTATTAGCAGTAGCAGAAATGCTTGATTCTTTGCTGTGTTCAAGAGTAAACACATGATGTCACCGTCTAATACCTGTCCGAATAGCCATTCCAATATGCAGTCATGAATGGGTTTGCATTATTTATACTGTAGTTTAATAGCAAATAATGAACAAACAAAACACTCACCACACTGAGTGGTGGGAGGGCTGGCTGCCAGTTGCGGGGGTCGGAGGGAGGGTAGTAGGGACTCGCAGTGGTTGAGGAAGTGGTGGAGGCATTGGTGGAGGCAATGGCGGAGTCTGTGGTATTTAATAACATACATGTTATTAAAGCATAACATGTATATTTTTAGTACAGTTTATGACGTTTTCATGTATTTTATGGTTGTTCACGGTTCAACAAGTTAAGGAAGCAGTATTGTATTATATTTCCCTACAATATATTGGGGCACCAAACATTCACGGTTTTTCAACATTCGCGAGGCTCTTGATCCCCTAACCCTCGCGAATGTTGAGGGAGACCTGTATAGTATTTATGGCTGTATTCTTGTTTTCTTGGTCTCATTTGATAGAATGGAAAACATGTTATAGAAATAGAAGTGATTTTGATTGGTTTTACTATAAAAAGAACCCGGAAATGGAGCTCAAAGTAGGGGAAATGTTTGATTTTTGCCGATGTTCAAAAGTAAACAAATGATGTCATTGTCCAGTAAATGTCCAACTAGCCATTCTAATATGCAGTCATGAATGGGTTGATGTTATTTACACAATTATTACAGTATTGCAGTAGTCTGCATAATAGTAAATCTTCTATTTTTTGTTTGAATAAAAATTCAAAATAGAAAGCAAGAGTAATATCAGAGGGGCCTGGAGATGTGACTGATGAACAAAGAAAATGTCACTTTAGAGCCAGGAATGTCTGCATTGTTCATTCTGGACCTTATTTTGAAATTGTCATATTTTTTAATTTTCGTGAAATTGGCCAAATTGCAAATTTCTGACCACATTATTGGGTAGTTAAAATCGGTAAATGGGCAGTTTCTTGTACTCAATCGATAGAAAAAATGGAGTTCTAAAGAAATAGCTATGAGTTTGGTCGACTAGAACAACGGAATTAGCCGAAAATAGGGCTCAAAGTGGGCGAAATTGTCGATTTGTAAATATCGCTGAGGTCGCTAACTTTGTGAGAGTGTAATTCCATCAGTTTTCCATAAAATTTCGTGTTTTTGGTGTCATTACAATTGCAAAAAGATTCTCTGTCATTTCATAAGAAATTTTTTTTTTTTTTTTTTTTTTTTTAAATTTTGCGACACCACGAGACACTTCAGGATTGGGGGTTGCGACAGTCAAGGGGTTAAATGCTGTATGTTGATAATTTGTTAAAATGACATATGTTCATAACATATTTAAATGTTGCATGTTCATAACTTGTTTAAGTGTTGTATGTCCATAGCATTTGCATATTTTATCATGAGAAAAATACACAGCACATATTGCACTATCCTCAATATATACATATCCTTATTGATATTTAGAATGTCTTAAAGTAACCAGTAAATAATTGCATGCATTTCTTTGAATTAAAATAAATGCATAATGCATCTTTGCTTCCTAGCAGATGAGTAGATTTTACAAATTGTCATTCATATTCAGTAAAGTTTTTTTTGTGTGTGCAGCTCTGATAAATAAAAGTCACACATTTTATGTAAAATTGCTGATAAATTAGTGAACCACTTCTCTGATGGGACTAGAAGACTGATAATGTAATAGAGATATTAGTATTAAAAAAGCTGCATATTTTTTTTTTTTTTTCAGATTATGCTTTAAGTGCATAAAATGTTTTGTTCTATTTGATTCATTTTTATTTTCCACTTAAAATGTTGTGAGTTCTTAATTCTTTCGTCTGTGATGTAGGTTATGCTGTGTATACAATACTGTGACTGGTAACAGTGTGTACATAGTAGTAAGGCTATATATTGTATATAAGAACGAAGGAACACTGCAGAAGGCCTACTGGCCCATGTGAGGCAGGTCCAAGTCTCCTACCGGCTTAAGCCAATGCACCCAACCTAGTCAGGTCAGGTCACATTGACTTAAGGGAGGAACATGGCAACCGACCTGGTAGCACAAGCTATCAGGTCTAACTCACACCCACCCACATCTACTCATGTATTTATCCAAGCTATTTTTAAAGCTACACAACGTTCTGGCCTCTATAACGGTACTTGGGAGTTTGTTCCACTCATCCACAACTCTATTACCAAACCAGTACTTTCCTATATCCTTCCTGAATCTGAATTTTTCCAACTTAAAACCATTGCTGCGAGTCCTGTCTAGGCTAGATATTTTCAGCACACTATTTACATCCCCTTTATTTATTCCTGTCTTCCATTTATACACCTCAATCATATCCCCCCTAATTTCTACGTCTTTCTAGAGAGTGCAGTTTCAGGGCCCTTAGTCTATCCTCATTGGGAAGGTTTCTGTTACATGGGATCAACTTTGTCATCCTCCTTTGTACATTTTCCAGAGAATTTATATCCATTCTGTAATACGGTGACCAAAACTGCGCAGCATAATCTAAACAGTACTGCTTGAGGTTACATATATACAGTACAGTGATATTACACTGTATATACAGTAATGTGACTGAGGTTGTACTGTGTATACAGTACAAGAAGGCTCCACTTTACAGTACTTTGCTTTGTGGTATTTTGCTATTACAGTGGTTTTCAGTTAAACGCATTCTTCATTTATTCACTTCCACTCACTTTATATAAGCTAAGGACAAAAATACTTTAAAACAATGTGTGTACTGTAGTATATGCATTTTTTTAGGGCTAGCACTATTGCTCACTTAATATTTGATAGTGTAAACTTGTTATCAGGTTTTTATACACATTTGAAAGTGAAAAAATCTATATTTCACTTTAGAGTGACTTTCACTTTACAGCAGTAGCTCAGAGCTTAACTTGCTGTATAAGCAGGGCCCATCTCGACCATACTGTGAATAACAAACAAATATTAATTATATTTTTTTTTTTTTTTTTTTTTTTTTTTTTTTTTTTTTTTTTTTTTTTTTTTTTTTTTTTTTTTTTTTTTTTAGTAAACACAGTATTACTTGATTAGAAAAAAGTACAGTAGAATCTCCATATTCACAGATTCAATTATCCACCATGCCCCAAAATTAACTCTTAATTTTGCTTAATAAAGGCCACAAAGCACAAAATTAATGATAATGATATTTCTTCAGAGCCTAAGAGAAGTCAAAAAGTGCTTTTCATCATTGAAAAGTGCTAATTCTCCACTTATTGTTCAATTTATCAATTAAACTTTATCATAGATGTGTATATAAACGAAAAAAGACTTGTATATTTAGGGTTCGCTATTATCTACAGTTTTGTGTATCCATAGTAGGTCTTGAAACGTATCCCCCATGGATATGGGGGGGACTACTGTACTTAGAATTTAAATGAATTATAATTATTGTAATTTTTCTGTTTGCAAAGCAAAAATATCATTGAGATGCAGTAGTTGTAAGGATTTCTTTAAGTTTTGTGTTGTAAGTGTTGTGTTGTGTTGTGTCAGGCGCAGCAACCTTCCCACTCGTGCGGTGAGTGAGCGTGATCTCACCCGCAGTAACAGTCTGTCCAGTAAATCCAGAGGAGATACAGTACGAGGGCGCTATGCTTCAGCATCGTCTCCAGTTTCAAGACGTGGTCTTCCTTCTTCTGATATTAGTCGGCCATCATCTGCTGCTTCTACTGTGGATATGAGTCCTGAGGAATACCCAACTCGTGATGACTTGTCATTCATAGACTTTGAAAATATGCCGCGTGAGTATTGCTCTTGTAGGTGAATAATCTTTTTTGAAAATGAATTTTCAATCAAATCATAAAATTAGTAAAATTTTACATTTCAGTTTGAATTTAAGCTGTTTGCATGTATTTTATTTCATATAATTACTTACTTATGATTTGTGATGGATATTTCAGTTAGCAAGATACAATGATAGTTCTATATTCCAAACAGGGTATTAATGTCTTCAGATAGAGAAAGTAACCTGTTAAGGGAACTGATCATTAGGGATGAAAAATTTAATTATCTAGTTCATGATATTTTTTAAACATCAGTACAGAAAGAAAGTGAGAGTAGAGAGGTACCAGTCCCCCTCCCCTCCCCTTCCCCAAAATAAATACAACAAAACCTCATAAGGAGCACCAATGTAAAGTGTTTTTAATAGAATACTGTTTGTATTTATATTTAAAAATTATTAGTACTATATTCTGCTTTGCCCAAGATTACTTGCCATAAAAGATTTATCTGACCAAGATAAAGCCAGTTGTTGAGTCTGGCTCGACATTGTGTGTTCTGTAGTGGCCCTCATAACTTCAACAGACAACCAACTCACAGCCGTCAGCTGATAAAACATAAACAGATGACTTGTTACTGTTTCTACCTCTCAAAAATCACATAATGATCTCTAAATGCTTCTTTATCAACAAGCCAAAAAAAACAATGAATTTAGGGTATGATAAAATTCTTCCTGTCAGTATCAAAAATGAGAAAATTGTATATTAAAATGCACTGAGTGACATCAGCTAATAAAAACAGATGATACACACCTGTATCTGTCAGTCACATAACTGTCTTCAAACACTTTCTTATCACAAGCAAGAGAACAAAGATTCACAGGGATTCACCAAGAGAACAAGGAATTTAGGTTATTATGAACAAGAAAATTGTATAGTGAAATGTAATAAGTGGTATTAGTTAATCTAATATTATACAGGTACATTACAGGTTTTTCAGCACTTATAAAATAAATAAAATAAAATTTTATTTCTTTGATAAAGTTAGTGTGTTTACTTTTCATAATTTGATTGGAACAAAGAAAGCCACTATCATGCCAAGGCATTTCGGGCACACTTAATCTAATACTTATAGACTACTTAAGTTTAGACAGGTGAAGAGTGGTAGAATAAAAATATTCAATATATTTTACTCTGTTATTAATATGAGGTAGTACAATTTATGATACAAACATTCAATTTTAAGTTTGTTTATTATTAACCCCTTCAGGGTCCAAGGCCCAAATCTGAAGTGGTACGTAACCCAGTGTCCAAGAATTTAAAAAAAAAAAAATTTGTTATTTTTTCTTATGAAATGGTAGATAATCTTTTTGTGAAGGTAATAAAACAAAAAGTACGAAATTTGATGGAAAATTGACGAAATTATGCTCTCGCGAATTTTGATGTGTCAGCGATATTTACGAATCGGCGATTTTGCCGAATTTGACTCCCATTTTACGCCAATTACATTATTCCAGTCAACCAAATTCTTAGCTATTTCACTAGTATTACTTCTATTCTATTGATTGAGCACAAGAAATCGCCAGTCAACTGTTTCAACTACAAATTAAAGTGATCGGAAATTGTTAATTTGGCCAATTTAACACAAAGTTCAAAATATTCCAATTTCAAAATAGGATCCAGAATAAACAATGTAGGTATTCCTGGAACTAAACTAACGTTTCCTCTGTTCATTAGTTATGTTTTGAGGCTTTACAAATAACTTCCATTTTTATTTTTTATTCACATAATGAATTTTTATTCACACCAAAAAATAGAAGATTTACTGTTATGCAATACTGTAATAATTGTATAAATATCATCACCATATTTGTGAATGTATATTAGACCCACCAGCTGACGTGTATTAGACGTGTGAGGTCGTTTGTTTACTCTTGAATATCGGCAAAAATTTAACATTTCTGCTACTTTGAGCTCAGTTTCAAGCCATTTCTAGTGCTAAAACCAATCAAAATCATCTCTATTTCTGTAATATGTCTTCCATTCTATCAAATGAGACCAAGAAATCGCAAATACAACTATAAAAAACATACGAAAAAACACTGCAAAGTCGCTGTTTTAATCGAAAAATCATGATTTCAGTTTTTTTTCTCTCATTATACACAGTGTGCTGCAGGATCTGTTTTATGTGGTGCACACATACCACATAGATGTATTCTCTCATATCTAGGCCCAAATGTACCACTCACAGTTTATCAGAGTGAGCTGAGCTCATGACGTAGATCTACGGTTTGGACCTTGAACGTAAAGCCGTAGATCTACGGGACGGACCCTGAAAGGGTTAACCCTTTGACTGTTTCGGCCATATATATACGTCTTATGAGCCACCGTGTTTGATGTATATACAGTGGACCCCGAGTTTCATGATTAATTCGTTCCAGAGAGTCTGCCAACTGGCGAAATTCACGATTGGCGAATCTATTTTCCCCATAATAAATAATGGAAACCCAATTAATCCGTTTCAGACAGCCAAAAGTATTAACAAAAAATTATTTTTTTAAAGATTAAATGTAGATTTACATACAGAAAACAATGACAAATAAATATAAAGCACTAATAAAATGGATAAATGAACATTTAACATCATGCTTAACCTTTATTGATTCTTGTTGGTGTAGGAGGTAGGTAGGTAGGCAAGAGGAAGGCGAGTTTATTATGCTTCAATATGACGCTAATATCTATCACAATTCTTCTAATATGACATTATAAACAATATTAATAACACAGAAACATGATATATATTCTAGAATGAATAAAATATGTCATAATGTATGAGAGGAGTAAATGGTGTAAGTGTTGTTGTTGGGTTTAAGGGCTGCCACTGAGAGAAGCCATGTTTGTGGCGGTGGAGGCTTTGGCCACCACCACCATCACACTTAAAAATTTTTGTAATTTATAAATAAGAAATATTTACATTTTAATTTATAAATAAGTAAGTTTTTTCAGGTATACACAAATACAGTTACATACATAGATTATCATACATAGTAGCATATGTGTAAAGTACCCAGGATAACCCAAAAAATTCAAGAGTGACACATTTCCGTTGGTGTCCTTTTATATTTACACTTATATTTACTTTTATACTTACACTTTTATATTTACACTTAACTTGGAGGAGATGTTAGTTTAATTAGTTAGTTTGATGAAGGAGATGTTGGCAGAGGTTTAGGGTGGTGGAAGATAGCAGGGCGGTGTATGTTCAGTGGTCCTATACACATCCAACAACATTGGAGAGTTACTCTCATGTTGTTTTTCTTTCACTTACTCGCTTAACTTACTTGCTACACTGTTAATTCTACACTTTATCGCTGGCTGGCACTATAGCCTTTATCTATACCTGCTGCTTTAGTATCATGCATATTGTAGAATCACTGAATCACTGCAGAAGGCACATTCTCCCCTCTCTCTTCCTCCTCTACTTTAGTACTTTGCTATGAGTTTTTTCTTGAATTCTATCATGTTTCTCACCTTCTTTACCAAAGGGCTGGAACTAGGAGCTTTCTTTGGGCCCATGGTGGCTTATTTAGCAGTTGCAAGCACAAAAAACAATGAATTATTATGAAATGTGTTGTATGAACCTGTGGGGTGATGGTCACATGCTGGTAAACAATGGCACACTGAGTGTGAATAGTGCAGGAGACTGGCTTTCTGTGCGCGCTGACGGGCAGACACATACCAGAAGGTTGCCGAATCACGAGTCCGAGCACGAACCACGAAGCTAAATTTTGCTGAAAAAATTTGCTGAAAGTCACTGCTGCCGAATGGCGGGGGTCCACTGTATACTCAAAAATTCTAGCGGCTTCAAATCAAGCAGGAGAAAGCTGGTAGACCCACATGTGAGAGAATGGGTCTGTGTGGCCAGTGTGCACTATATAAAAAATCCTGCAGCACACAGTGCATAATGAGAAAAAAAAAATCGACTTTTTTTAGACTGAAACACTGGCTTTGTGGTGCATTTTCGTATAGCATTTATGGTTGTACAGTGGACCCTTGCCATACGATGGCATCACGTTATGTTAAATCCACTATACGATACATTTTAACGCAAAAATTTTGCCTCGCCTCACGATAAAAAACTCGCCAAACGTGATTCCTCCCAAACCTGTCCGTCCAGCCTGAGCGCCTCAGCTTCCCTGCCGTCATTGTTTACAAGCCAGGGTGGCCGGTTGCATGCATACATTCGATACATTTTGTATTCCATTGTTTATAGTGCTTGTAACTGCTAAATAAGCCATCATGGGCCCAAAGAAAGCTTCTAGTGCCAACCCTGTGGTAAAAAGGGTGAGAAATACTATTGTACCACAGTCAGGTGTTGCTGCACCACGGTCAGCTGTTGCTGCACCAGTCACCTGCTGCTGCACCACCGTCAGCTGTTGCTGCACCACGGTCAGCTGCTGCTGCACCACAGTCAGCTGTTGCTGCACCACAGTATATAATAAATACTGAGTCTAATCAAGAGTTACTGAATGTCACTAAAAAAAATCACTGGAACACAAAAAGAAATGTCTCAACACTCGCAAATGTCTCTATGAAAAAAATATTATCACTGTAGCGACTTGGTGAAGAATGAGGTGGAAGGTTGGAGGATGGTGTTGGAGGATGCTTGCTATCGTCTCGTGGCTGGCTGCGATCGCTGACTTCTCTCCACACTCGACAATGGACTCACACAGGAGGCTTTTAATGATGGTGCCACTGACGAAAAAAACACTCTAGCTCATGACCCCCTATGTGGTCCTTAAAATATGGTGCTAGAACCCGTAATAAGGGTACGAAACAGTGGTAATGGTTGGGTGAGTGAGTGAGGCAGGCTGAGGCAGCAGTGGCGAGACCGCGTGGTAATTGGGCCTATGGGATGAACGGCGTAAGCCTCACTGGGGACACCCTCACTAGGCGCGAAAACACTAAGCCTGGCTGGCTTAAAACAAACTCACGAAATACCACAACACCACAGGGATGAAAAAGCACTCTGAATGGCTTGGAGCTTGAAGCACAAAGCGATGAAGACTGTACCCACGTGGTTTGCTTGAGTACTGGGTTAGTTGCTGGCTTGCTTAGCTTAACCCTTCACACAGAATGGCTTGATAACTTCTAACGATGAGCACAGCAGGGGTGGAAAGCTGGCTTGGCAGGCAAGGCTGGAATGGTGTAAGGCTAGGCTGGCTGACTCCCCCACCACAGACTGTCGTGCTGGTTTGGCTTACTTTGCAAACTCGGGTCAACCCCTTGAGAGTGATGCAAATAAGCAGATAAACACTAATACAAGGAGACTGACCAGTGAATAATGTAGAGAGCTGGGAAGCTTGGGAAGTAGCTGGCTTGAGGTAGGTCGAGCGTTGCCCTTCTCGGCAGGCCTAGTCACAAGATGGCGACCGGCTCAGTAGAAATTTATCTCCAGAAATCGCTGTAATCATCAGAATTACAGGCCCTCCGCTGCCACCAATTTGCCGTGGGGGTTCGGTAGGAGATAAGATGGTTATAGGTAAACACGCTTGTGGATGGTAACACTATATTGTCAGACTGTGATGGCAGCCCAGGCCTGCCTGCTTGCCTTCGTATGTCTAAACGCGGAGTGAGGACGAGGCAGCGCTTCTCACTCACTCATGCTGTATCCCGTAACGTCATACAGTCACAGGCCTAGGGATCTTCTATATAAAGCACATGGATGGTATTATAATGCTCAGTTAATCTATACATACAACACATGTAAAGGAGGATCAGCAACTATGCTGACACTGGAAGATGTGGAGTGTGTGTTGTTGGTGTGGCTTAACGGGAAACAATTACCGAGAAACGATTAACCCCAGAGGGTTAGCCACCCAGGATAATCCAAGAAAGTCGGTGCATCATCGAGGACTGTCTAACTTATTTTCATTGGGGTCCTTAATCTTGTCCCCCAGGATGCGACCCACAACAGTTGACTAATACCCAGGTGAACAAGAAAAAATGCCTGGAACTACTGCTCATATTGGTGAATTTAAGGCCAGCAAAGGTTGGTTTGAGAGATTTAACCCTTTCAGGGTCTGTCCCGTAGATCTACGGCTTCACGTTCAGTGTCCAAACTGTAGATCTACGCCAAAATTCTAGCACCATCAAATTTAGTGCGAAAACACTCATAGGCCTACATGTGAGAGAACGGGTTTGCGTGGTGGGTGTGCGCCATAAACAAAAAATCTAGGCACCCGCATAGCATTGTGGGAACGCCGGCTCAGTTACCCTTGTTCACCATGCCTCGTCGCAAGGCAGCTCTCACTCCAAGGAAAATTGGGACTCTCCTCTTCCTATCTGATAGTTCTGACACTGACGGAAGTGGAAATGAAGACAAATTCTTTGGCTTTGATCAGTTAGCGACCGAAAGGAATGACCAGGATATCGATAATAGTGCAGAAAACTCTGATGATCCTCAACCTTCTACCTCTGGTGTGGGCACTCGTCAGTCACAGTCAGTTGTACCTCAACGCAAGAAAAAACTTTTATTTTTGCTTGGCCAGGCCTCTGACTTCAGTAATGATGATGATAGTGACGTGGATTGTGATTTTATTGCTCTTGACGATCATTCGAGTAGTGATAGTGAGGAAACATATTCATCAGTGAAGCATCGGTATGTACGCCGCCGCATGCGCTCAGATAGTGTACCCTATGCCGTGCCCAGGAGACGGAGTACATCCCATGGCCCTACACCAGGAATAGACAGTGAAAGTGAGGATGATGTGGCTACACTTGGCATGGATAGACCACAGGCATCAGTAGATGGTGGTAGTGGTGATGGTAGTGCCATGGCCATGCGTGACTCACCAGCCCAGGCTGGGACCGATGCTACTGACTCTGCAGTTCAAGGACAAAGCGGAGCGTCAGCCACCAGCCCACCACAACCACAACTACCCGCACAACCAGCCTATGATGTCCAGTATCCACCAGCAAACCGTATCTGGGATTGGCAGCAAAATCCCAATTTTGTTCCCAAGCCCCACCACTTTGATGACTCTCAAAGTGGAATTCTACCTACTTGTCCCCTTGGAACCACGGCAAATGAACTGGAATTTTTTGAAATATTCTTTGACCAGCCCTTGATGGAAATTATTGTCAGGGAAAGTAACAAATATTTTGAGTACACCATGGCAAATACGATCTTATCACCACAGTCAAGACTACACCGGTGGAAAGAGACAACTGTTGCAGAAATGTATTTGCTTTTTGCAACAATAATGCTTATGCCTCATGTCTATAAGCATAATATAAAAGCATACTGGTCCACAGATCGGCTAATTTCTACCCCGGTCTTCAGTGAAATCATCCCTGTGAACAGGTTTATCTTACTGTTACGTATGTTGCACTTCTCTGACAAAACCAGGCCTGACAGAAGAGCACACAGGTTATACAAGATTAGAAATGTTTTATGTATCTCAAACAAAAGTTCAGCATGTACTTTTATCCAATCAAGAATCTTGTAATTGACGAGTCTTTGATTTTGTTCAAAGGTAGGCTGTCATTCAAGCAGTATATACCGAGCAAGAGGAAACGCTTTGTTATAAAACTGTTTGTACTCTGTGACTGTGACAGTGGCTTGGTATTGGATATTGTTGTATACACGGGAAGTAAAACATTGAAAGATACCAAGAAGGTATTGGGTATCTCAGGTGACGTAGTGAGAAGCATGATGGCACCTTATCTTGGTAAGGGGCATACATCATATACCGATAACTGGTACACAAGCCCTTTACTCAGTGATTTCTTGCGAGTGAACAAGACAGATGTGTGTGGCACAGTGCGTTCTAATCATAAACATATGCCCAGGCTCAACGCAGGTGCTCGTGGTGATGATGTGCAGGTGTTTACTGCCAATGACATCATGGCATTACGGTGGCATGACAAACGAGATGTCACATTGTTGACAATCATTCACCGTAACGAAATACAAGACAGTGGCAAAGTTGATCAAGTGACTAATGAATGTATTCGAAAACCAGTGACAGTGATTGATTATGCACAAAACATGTGCTTGGCTGACAAATGTGACATGCAGATTGGCTTTGTTGATTGTGTTCATAAAAGTTACAAGTGGTACATGAAACTTTTCTTCCATCTCATGGACATTTTAATGCTCAATGCATATAATATGTACCAAATGAAGACTGGCAACAGACCACTGTATGGTGAATTTTGTTTGCCTGTTGTCAGACAACTCATATTGAAGTACCAGGTAACAACACCTGCTATACAACAAGGTCCTCGAACTCCTCAGGATATACCCAAGCATTTGAGGAGGGAAGGTGATCATTTCATAATACAGCTTCCTGCAACTAAGAAGAAATTTGCTCAGAGGAGATGTATTGTCTGTGCACAAACAAAACGACGGCAACAAAGACGCAAAGACACTCGGTTTATGTGTGAGGAATGTAAGGTGCCTCTGTGCATGGTGCCTTGTTTCAAGGAGTTCCACAAGCTCCAGCAGTTCTAAAACCATGTCCAGTGATTGTAAATATGTAAATATATGATAGAACATTAGTATTATACAAGATTTGTGCATGTTTATTGTAATAAACAACAGTGGTAAACAATAATATGATAATAACTTTAGTGTGGTTATTGTGTTCAATACAGTGAGTTTATATATATACATTATATACAGTATTGGTCTCTCAGGCCCCAAATGTTAGTAGGAAAAGAAAAAAATTAGAAAAGAAAAGAAAAAACTACAAAAAACGTTAAATAAATTAATGCGCGTATGTGGAAATCGTCGATATTGCCGCCACCACGTTATTTTGGGTAAACTTCTCGGCACTGTATCTCGGTAAGTACTGATCAGAAATTTTTTTTTTGTCTTATTACCTTCACAAAAACATACTCTTTAATTCTCTAAGAAAAAAATTTTTTTTTTTTTTTTTTCAAAATTTCTTGGACACTGGAACACCACTTCAGATTTTGGCCTTGGACCCTGAAGGGGTTAAGAATTGTAGTATCGTACACAGTGTGATAAGGCATGGTGAAGCTGAAAAATGTCAACCCCAACAAGTGTTCAGTTGTGATGAAACAGGCCTGTTCTGGAAGAAAATGCCAAATAGGACCTATATTACTTAAGAGGAAAAGGCACTCCCAGGACACAAGCCTGTGAAAGACAGGCTAACTCTCATGTTTTGTTGTAATGCTAGTGGGGAATGTCGTTTTTCTTGAACACTCTGAAAATGCCAGAGTGTTCAAGAAAAACGGTGTCTTATCACTCATCAATACTCTTCAATAAAGGTAAGTGTCATTTTAACATTTATTTATGTAGTTATTGTGCATGTCTTATTGTTTTCTTTGTAGGGAAATGTATATTTCATGAAAAAAA
Source organism: Cherax quadricarinatus (assembly GCF_038502225.1). NCBI lineage: Eukaryota > Metazoa > Arthropoda > Malacostraca > Decapoda > Parastacidae > Cherax > Cherax quadricarinatus. The sequence goes on along the minus strand of NC_091312.1, from coordinate 5,386,801 downwards.
AAAACTTTTTTTTAATACTCTTGGCTGTCTGAAACGGATTAGTTGGATTTCCATTATTTCTTTTGGGGAAAATTAACTCTGCTAACAATAATTTCGGCTAACGATGAGCTCTTAGGAACGGATTAATATTGTTACGCGAGGGTCCACTGTATTCTCATTTTCTTGGTCTCATTTGATAGAATGGAAAACATATTATGGAAATAGAGGTGACTTTGATTGGTTTTACTATGAAAAGAGCCTTGAAATGGAGCTCAAAGTAGGGGAAATGCTTGATTTTTGCCGATGTTCAAAAGTAAACAAATGATGTTATTGTCCAATAAATGTCCAAGTAGCCATTCTAATATGCAGTCATGAATGGGTTGACATTATTTATACAATTATTACAATATTGCAGTAGTCTGCATAACAGTAAATCTTCTATTTTTTGTTTGAATAAAAATTAAAAAAAGAAAGCAAGAGTAATATCAGAGGGGCCTGGAGACATGACTGATGAACAAAGAAAATGTTATTTTAGAGCTAGGAATGTCTGCATTGTTCATTCTGGTCCTTGTTTTGAAATTGTCATATTTTTTAATTTTCGTGAAATTGGCCAAATTGCAAATTTCTGACCATGTTATTGGGTAGTTGAAATCGGTAAATAAGCAGCTTTCTTGTACTCAGTTGATAGAACAAGTGGAGTTCTAAAGAAATTGCTATGAGTTTGGTTGGCTGGAACAATGGAATTAGCCGAAAATAGCACTCAAAGTGGGCAAAATTGCCGATTCGTAAATATCGCCCAGGTCGCTAACTTTGCAAGAGCATAATTCTGTAAGTTTTCCATCAAATTTCATTCTTTTGGTGTCATTACAATTGGGAAAAGATTCTCTATCATTTCATCAGTTTTTTTTTTTTTTTTTTTTTGAGACACCGGAAGACACCTCAGGATTTGGGGTTTCGACAGTCAAGGGGTTAATATGAGGTAGTACAATTAATGATACATACATTTTTAAGTTTGTAATACAGGCTTAACCCTTTGACTGTTTCAGTCGTATATGTACATCTCTGGTGGCCTGGTGGTTAACGCTCTCGCTTCACACGGTGAGGGCCTGGGTTCGATTCCCAGCCAGAGTAGAAACATTGGACGTGTTTCTTTCCACCTGTTGTCTATGTTCCCCATCAGTAAAATGGGTACCTGGGTGTTAGTCGACTGGTGTGGGTCGCATCCTGGGACACTGACCTAAGGAGGCCTGGTCACAGACCGGGCCGCGGGGGCGTTGACCCCCGGAACTCTCTCCAGATAAACTCTCCAGATACTCAAAAATTCTAGCGGCTTCAAATCAAGCAGGAGAAAGCTGGTAGGCCCACATCTGAGAAAATAGGTCTGTGTGGTCAGTGTGTGCAGTATACAAAAAAACCTTGCAGCAAGCTGTGCATAATGAGAAAAAAGAACTCCGACTGTGTTTTTGGATTAAAAAGCCGAATTTGAGGTGCATTTTCGTATCGTTTTTATGATTATATTCTCGTTTTTGTAGTCACATTTGATAGAATGGAAAACATGTTATAGGAATGGAAGTGATTTTGATTGGTTATACTATGAAAAGGACCTTAAAATGGAGCTCAAAGTAGGGGAAATGTTTGATTTTTGCTGATTGTAATAAAGTTAGTAGAATTACTGACAATATGTTAATTAAAAGGACACAAGTGCAACTAATGTGACATTTTATTGTGGCAACGTTTCGCTCTCCAGGAGCTTTGTCAAGCCATTACAAACAGTACTTTACAGAGAATGAACATTGAAACAGGCCTTCTCTATCCAGCCTCCAATAGAAATATTTGTCCAACCAATTTTTATGTTTCCCAAGTAATAGCTTTTATATCCTTTACTCATGTGCAAATTATTTGTTCTAACATATTGTATTACTACTACTATTTATATCACTACTACTACAACTACCACTTGTATTGCACCTCACTCTGAGCCTATATATACCCTCTGTGTCCATGTATTGTTTGTAACGGCTTGATAAAGCTCCTGGAGAGCGAAACGTTGCCACAATAAAATGTCACATTAGTTGCACTTGTGTCCTTTTACTTTACATTTTTGCCGATGTTCAAGAATAAACAAATGACATCATTTTCCAATAAATATCCAACTAGCCATTGTAATATGCAGCCATGAATGGGTTGACATTATTTATACAATTATTACAATATTACAGTAGTCTGCATAACAGTAAATTTTCTATTTTTTGTTTGAATAAAAATTCAAAATAGAAAGCAAGAGTAATATCAGAGGGGCCTGGAGACATGACTGATGAGCAAAGAAAATGTTATTTTAGAGCCAGGAATGTCTGCATTGTTCATTCTGGACCCTACTTTGAAATTGGCATATTTTTTAATTTTCATGAAATTGGCCAAATTGCCAATTTCTGACCACTTTATTGGGTAGTTGAAATCAGTAAATGGGCAGTTTCTTGTACTCAGTTGATAGAACAAATGGAGTTCTAAAGAAATAGCTATGAGTTTGGTCGACTGGTACAAGGAATTAGCCAAAAATAGGGCTCAAAGTGGGCGAAATAGCCAATTCGTAAATATCGCTGAGGTCGCTATCTTTGTGAGAGCGTGATTCCGTAAATTTTCCATCAAATTTCATACTTTTGGTGTCATTACCACTGGGAAAAGATTCTCTATCATTTAATTTTTTTTTTTTTTTTTTTTTTTTTTTTTTCAAAAATATTTTGCGACACCAGGAGACACCTCAGGATTTGGGGTTGCGACAGTCACAGGGTTAATAATTAAAGGATAATAAAATATTTGAGAGAGTTGCTATAAATTTGATTAGAGTTTAGCATAGTGTGGTTATGGTTGTTATTGAGAGTTAAGGTGATTTTTGAGTATAGTCCTAAATTAATTTGTGGGCAGGGAACCTCTTGCTGTTTCAGGCAAAGAGTTCCAGATCTTTGGGCCCTTTATGTGCTTTGCATTTTTGCATAGTGAGAGACGGACACGAGGGATGTCAAAAAGTGTTTTGTGCCTTGTGTTTTTATGCCTGTGTGTTCTGTTGAAGCTGTCTAGAAGCTTGAGTGGAGGGTTGATGTTGGAGTTTAATTTTATGTATATATAGTAGACACAGTAGTAACTGTGTATATTTTGTATATTAAGTAAGTTCAAGCTTTTGAAGAGTGATGGGGTTTGTTGTCTGGCGCTGAAGTTTATGATTATCCACACCGCTGCTTTATGTTGGGTTATTAAAGGTTTAAGGTGATTGACCATGGTAGATCCTCAAGCACAAATACCATAGGTGAGGTAAGAGTATATTAGAGAGTGATATAAAGTAAGGAGCACCCATTGGGGCACATAGTATCTTAGTACCAAAGCCTTACCAGAATATCAGCTTTGCCAGAACAACAGGGATTATGTAAAAATAATTTACCAATATACCTCTGACCCAAGAATTATACACTCCAGTGGCTCTAAAGCACCATGGATTGTTAGAAACTTAAATTAGACTTTAGTTTAAATAAAATGGGTTTATTTACTGAACTTACAAAGAATATTGCAGTACTACTCTCCCTGTGGCAATTTTTTGAATGTTACTGAAATTGTAGAGGTAATCTCAAAGGTCTGGAAGTTGGGATTGTCAGGATTTCTATCTTTCATAATTTTTTTTTTTTTTTCAACAAGTCAGCCATCTCCCACCAAGGCAGGGTGACCCAAAAAAGAAAGAAAATCCCCAAAAAGAAAATACTTTCATCATCATTCAACACTCACCACACTCACACATTATCACTGTTTTTGCAGAGGTGCTCAGGATGCAACAGTTTAGAAGCATACACATATAAATTGACTGTTTCATTATGGATTTACGATGTTGCAGCAATGACATCCTGGGCACTTGAAATTGAAGTCACAGGATTTTCAAATGTGGACCTACTGTTATGACACATACTTCTTGGCTATCATTTTAAACATTTTATCCAAGCAAAATTGTTTTCACATTTTTTGAACTTACCCTATATAATTTTTCATGCATCAAAGGTATACAGTGGACCCCCGGTATTCAATATTAATTCGTTCCTGAGAGCTCATCGAATACCGAAAATATCGAAAAGCGAATCAATTTTCCTCATAAGAAATAATGGAAATCAAATTAATCCGTGCAAGACACCCAAAAGTATGAAAAAAAAAATTTTACTACATGAAATATTAAGTTTAATGCAATAGAATAATTACAATAATGATAAAATAATTGACACTTACCTTTAATGAAGATCTGGTGATGATTGATGGGATGGGAGGAGGGGAGAGTTATTAGTGTTTAGAAGGGGAATCCCCTTCCATTAGGACTTGAGGTAGCAAGTCCTTTTCCAGGGTTACTTCCCTTCTTCTTTTAATGCCACTAGGACCAGCTTGAGAGTCACTGGATTTCTGTCGCACAACATATCTGTCCATAGTGGCCTGTACCGCCCATTCCTTTAAGATTTGTCTAAAATGGGCCACAACATTGTCATTGTAATAGTCACCAGCATGGCTTGCAATAGCTATGTTAGGGTGATTTTCATCCATAAAGGTATGCAGTTCAACCCACTTTGCACACATTTCCTTAATCTTTGAAGTAGGCACAATGTATTCCACAACTGGCATAGGCTTCTCAGGGTTAGCCCCAAACATTTCAAAATCTTTCTTAATTTCCATACTAATTCTCACCCTTTTTACCACAGGGTTGGCACTAGAAGCTTTCTTGGGGCCCATGGTGACTTATTTTGCAGAAACAAGCACCAAAAACAGTGATAATATGGATAATATGGAATGTACCGAATGTACCCTTAGATGCGCGCACACTGGCTGGCTTGTAAACACTGGCACACACGGGGCAGTTCAGGCCATACGTGGACACGTCTCGTACGAATCATATCGAATACCGGGTTTTCGATCGGATACCGAGGCAAAATTTTTGTGATATAATGCATCGAATACCGGATTTATCGAATACCGATGCCATCGAATACCAGGGGTCCACTGTATCACATAAATATTCATTAGCTTCTTAGGAGCCATAACTTGGATTAAATGTAAGCAGAATAACCATTTATGGCCATCCAGTAAACTAGTCTGATTGTTGTGGAAATTTAAAGTGCCCTCATAATTTTGTCCTGACTTGAAGGTGCCAGGCCATCAGTTCTGGAAAATCAGTGATGTACCTATATAATGTAATTCAAGACATACAATACAGTAAAAAGTCTAAATAATGTTACAGCTGAAAAGATGGGCTTTTATGTCAAAGGTAGGAAAGCAGTCATTTGCAATAATAATATATAATAAGCTGATTGTAAATCAGGAACATGCGTATTCCATCTTCAGAGTAGACACAAGGCCTACTAGTGTTTTTTTTTTTTTTTTTTTTTTTTTTTTTTTTTTTTTTTTTTAAAGGCTCAAGCTTTTATGAGTAAAAATTGTTTTGGACATAATCTAATGTAAATGTAATGTGCAGATGGGTCTGTGAAAGATGAGATGAATCAAAATTGATGAGGGAGAAAAAAGGTGAGTGGTGCACCGAGGAGCACATGAAGACAAAGAACGTTATCCATGGAAGCAAATAGAGGAATGTATGACAGTATAGTTACACCAATGCTTTTATGTGGGTGTGAAGCATGGGTTGTGAATGTTCCATCAAGGAGAAGGCTGAAGGCAGTGGAGATGTGTCTGAGGGCACTGTGCTGTGTGAATATAATGCAGTGAATCCGTAGTTTGGAAATTAGAAGGAGGGGGGTGAGGTTATTAAAAGTATTATCGAGAGAGCTGAGGACATTTAGAAAGGATGGAATGAAATAGAATGACTTGGAGAGTGTATGAAACTGGGGTGGAATGAAGGCAGGGTAGGGGTTGGCCTAGGAAAGGTCGGAGGCAGGGGGTAAAGGAGGTTTTGTGTGCGAGGGGCTTGGACTCCAGCATGAACATGTTAGATAGGAGTGAACGGAGACAAATGGTTTTTATGACTTGCTGTTGGAGTGTGAGCAGCATAACATGAAGGGATGAAGGGAAACTGTTAAGCCAGACTTGAGTCCTGGAGCTGGGAAGTACAGTGTCTGCACTCTGAAGGAGGGGTGTTGATATTTTGCAGTTTTGTAACTGTAATGTAGGTGCGCCTCTGGCAAGACAGTGATGGAATGAATGATGATGAAATTGTTTCTTCTTTTTCGGACCACCCTGCCTTGGTGGAAAATGGCCGATGTGTTAATTAAAAAAAATAATAATATGCTAAATGGCAGGCTGGATAAAATCCAACAATTGAACCCTCAAGTTTTTCTTTTGCCACCAACTGAAACCAGCCATTCATTAAATCCATAGTAGTTTGTAGGTGTACTGATTTTTTTTTTAGTACAAGAATCGACACACTTTCTAGCGATGTATATTCCTTGTGGGTTTACTGTTTTGTTATGATTATAATAACAACACTATCTAAAGCATAAACCAAATAATGTACAATATATTTTAAGCTAAATGGATAAAATTCATTTAATGTATCTTTAAAAGTGAAGAAGTTTGAGTTCTCTGTAGATGAATAAAAATTTTACATAATAGAAAAGCAAGGCATTGTTATGAATTGAGAGAAATTGTCACTTCTTAATATATTGTGTGTGTATGAGAGCTTTGCTTTATTTTCTTGTTTCATTTATACATAAAAAATTCAAATTTCCTTTTCAGTGAGTGTTGGCGTAGTTGAAAGTGTATGTGAATGGGTAGTGGAGGGATGTGAACGTTTGAGTCAACTGTGGTGGAGAGCTTGTAGTGAAGGAGGTGGAGAGGAGGACCATCACCGTGCTCTCCGTTCTCTCCTGCTGGGAGCTGCTGCCAGAGCTACTCATGCCCTTACTCCTCTCACTGCACCTAATGCTGCACCAGCACCATCACTAATGTCTCCAACAGCCCCACCACAACAGGCAACAGATAGTAAGGATCCTCGAATGGTAGCGATGATGCAGCAGTACACTGACATTCTGGTCAATATGGTTCAACAAAAGATGGCATCACATCAACCGCCTCCAGGCCCAGCGTAATTATACTGTATATTCCTCCCAAGAATCCTGCAGTCCAAAACCCAAACCTTCTGATAGTCATATGTTTTAAGAAGAAGTGTGTTTAGTTTATGTAAAATGCTGAGAATGGTTAGGATGTTTAGAAATGATGTGTGTTCAGGTCTGTACATGTATGGGTATGAAAATACATATATATATATATATATATATATATATATATATATATATATATATATATATATATCTCCATGGGGAAGTGGAACAGAATTCTTCCTCCGTAAGCCATGCGTGTTGTAAGAGGCAACTAAAATGCCGAGAGCAAGGGGCTAGTAACCCCTTCTCCCGTATAAATTACTAAATTTAAAAAGAGAAACTTTTGTTTTTCTTTTTGGGCCACCCTGCCTCGGTGGGATACGGCTGGTTTGTTGAAAGAAAAAGAAATATATATGTATATATACATATATATATATATATATATATATATATATATATATATATATATATATATATATATATATATATATATATATATATATATATATATATATATATATATATATATATATATATATATATATATATATATATATATATATATATATATATATATATATATTGTGTGTGTGTCTGTGTGTATGTATGGCAATGTGTACTTGTGTCTGGGACAGGAAAACAGCAGCGTAAGTTTCTCTCTACCAAAGGGAGAAACAGTGTCCATGTATTTACCTATCCAGTTACTGGCTGGATGCAGCAGTGCTTAACCTGGCAGACTCAATAATGTGCACATCATTCACAGCACTGCACCAATTTTGTGTGTGGGGATACCTATTTGTGATACCCCATTTGTAGTTAAAGGAGCAGAGTAGTGTATGCTCAGTATTATGCACAATACTGTGTGTGTGTGGGGGGGTTGCATATGTGTGTGTGTGTATGTATATAGTTGAACCCCCAAATTCACAAGGGTTAGTTCCCTTAAGATCCTCATGAATATAACTTAATTTTGTCCTTATAATAAATTTTGTTAAGATTTGGGCTTATGGGTTTCAGAGGCCATATCATTAAGCACATTTCTGATGAGCTTAGTACTGATATTCAGATGGAAAAATGTTAGAGTGTGGTGGGTATAGGCAGTCCATTAAGCACCTTCTGACCATAAGCCCTTGGGTAGTTTCTATTTATGCATTGTGTGCTATGCCCAAAAAATAGTCACTAAAAGAAAATCAAAGCTGTTAGTAGGAGGCCTTTCATTAAAAAATGTTTAGCCAAAGCATGGGACTTAGGAAGCTCATAAATTTTGGGGTTCTTCTGTATTTTTTTTTTTCTTATTTGTTGTTGCAGAGGCCGATTCTCAGCTCCTGCCCTGTCATTTGCCCCATGTACTCACCTATTTGCAAGTGCCTATTTGTGGTTGCAAAGGTCAATTCTTAGCTTCTAGCTCTGCCTCTTAACTTGTCACTTGCAAGATTCACTCCCTCATAGCCTCATGGGCCCTATTATACCTGCTCTTAAAACTGTGTGAAGCCTGCCTCCACTTCATCAAAATCATGCCTTTGATGTTTCCAGGTCCATCAAAAGTTTCTTTACCATTGTCCTGTTGTGTGGATGGCATCCAGTATTAGTCAGTCCCCCCTTGTTTCTTAGTGTCTCTGGTATTGCCCTAGTTTCCACTGAGAAGACATTTTCAAATAGTTTTATCAACTTCACAGACTTCCTTGTCATTATTCGCGACCTCTCCTCCTTCCTTTCTCAGTTAAATTACCTGGTCCTTTACTGTCATCTTTCTTTTGATGTGGCTCTGAAGTAGTTTCATTTCAGACTTAGATTTTGCTGTTATATCATTCTCAGATTGTCTCTCAGCCTCTCTCCTCACCCTAGTATATTCTTTTCTGGACAATCTATTCTTTTCTCTTTTTGTATTTTTTCCACTTTTTTTTTTTTTTTTTTTTTTTTTTTTTTTGCCTCCCTGCATCTTTGGTGGAACCAAGGGCTCTCTTCATCTTTGTTGTTTCTGCATCTTGGTATGAGGGTCTCCTCAGCTTTACTTTTTTTTCAGATAGGTATTCCATCATTTCATCCACTGACTTGCCTTTCAATTAACTGTTAAAATCCACTACTTTCAGGATTCTCTGAACCCCTCAGAATTCTCTCTTCTAAAGTCTAGCTTTTCATGCTCTCCATGTACTGTGTTCTCCTCTTCCTTTAGTCTCTCCTAAGTACTCAAAGTTCAAGACTGCATGATCAGTAGCACCCATAGGACTCAAATAATTTATTTCACCTATGTCAGATGTTCCTGTGGTAAACACTATATCCGGACTTGCTGGCTCATCTCATCTCCTCCCTTAATCTAATTACTCAAAGTTTTTCTGATCAGCTTTATCAGCTTAGCCCTCCACATTTCCAATTTTCCTTGTAGGTCCCAGTTCTCCCAATTTATTTCTCCGTTGGTGAAATCTCTCATTGTAAGTAACTACTGCAACCCTAAATGCACTTCTAGCTGCTTCTGCTGTGATATCAACCATTACTCAGTTCTTGTACTCATATTCCTGCCTTGGTCTCATATTGTCTTTCCTAAATACTTGGCACCCTGCTGGAAATACAGCATCTGACATAATTTCTGTCAACTTTGTTTCATTAATAACTGTTATGTCTGGCTAGACCTCAGCTGTTCTTTCCATCAACTCATCGTTCTTGTTAGATAACTATCTGTATTAGTGTACTAAACTCTGATACTACTTTCCCATACCATGCACTGATTTGTGTCTATTCGCTTTTCATGATGCTCATCAAGCAGGAGTGGGGGAGGTTGGGCTGGAGGTGGTGTGGGCCTCTACCAGGGTCAGGGATAAGGTAAAAGGCAGGGATGGGAAAGGGGAGGGGCAGTATTTGCTTCAGGAGAACCTCCTGATCCACTAAAAATTCACCACCTGCTCTATCACTTCCTCCTTTCCTATGTGCTCCATGATTTTTATAATTTTCCACTCCTCAACTTATCATCTACTACCTGGACCACTCTCAGCCTCCAGGAGTCCTTGGATCATCAATGACCTGTTTCCTTCCAGATTTCTTTGCCTGTTTTTATCTTGCTGTTTCTTATCACCTTCTTAGTCTCCCTACCTTCAGAGAGCATCATTGCCAGTGGCTTTCCTTCATTGCTCTCTCCAAACCTCTCCTTCCTTCACAGTTTCTACCGCTATTGATCTCCTTCTCATTTCCTTTATGGTCTCCTTCGGCTCTCTTACTTTATTAGATTTGGAGCTCTGTTTTCTGCTAGATTATCCTTATTTACCTGTTCTGCAAAATTTTCCCTGGCTCTGTTACATGTTGCCACCATTTCCTCCTGGAGAGAATTGAACTGTTCCTTCTATAGTCTCTCAGCTTTACCATTTCCTCTTCTAGCTGTAGGGCACTTTCCTCTGCCACAATTGCCCTATTTAACTGTTTTGTGATCTTATCACTTGCTGCATTTCAAATTACTGCAGTTTCTCTCTGAAGGGAATTGAACTTCCTCAAACTCCTATCTCAGTTGGGTCTTCAGGCCATTCACTATCATTTCCAAGTAGTATGACCCACCTCCTTCAATCCCCTCCTCTCCCCATTTTTGAGAGTGCCTTTGACCTTGCCATTTTTCTTTACAGGAGAGAGTACTCACCTATTTGTGTTTGTGGTTGCAAGGGTTGAGTCATAGCTCCTGCCCCAGCCTCTTCACTGATTTTTACTAGGTCCTCTCTCTCCCTGGTCCATGTGCATTATCAAACCTCATGTATGGTTCCTGCCTCTGTGTGTGTTTGGATGTTTGTGTGTGTGTATTTGTGATTTTTTTTTCGTTTTATATATATATATATATATATATATATATATATATATATATATAGATATATATATATATATATATATATATATATATATATATTTTTTTTTTTTTTTTTTTTTTTTTTTTTTTCAACAAGTCGGCCGTCTCCCACCGAGGCAGGGTGACCCAAAAAAGAAAGAAAATCCCCAAAAAGAAAATACTTTCATCATCATTCAACACTTTCACCACACTCGCACATTATCACTGTTTTTGCAGAGGTGCTCAGAATACAACAGTCTAGAAGCATAAACATATAAAGATACACAACATATCCCTCCAAACTGCCAATATCCCAAACCCCTCCTTTAAAGTGCAGGCATTGTACTTCCCATTTCCAGGACTCAAGTCCGACTATATGAAAATAACCGGTTTCCCTGAATCCCTTCACTAAATATTACCCTGCTCACACTCCAACAGATCGTCAGGTCCCAAGTACCATTCGTCTCCATTCACTCCTATCTAACACGCTCACGCACGCTTGCTGGAAGTCCAAGCCCCTTACCCACAAAACCTCCTTTACCCCCTCTCTCCAACCCTTTCGAGGACGACCCCTACCCCGCCTTCCTTCCCCTATAGATTTATATGCTTTCCATGTCATTCTACTGTGATCCATTCTCTCTAAATGACCAAACCACCTCAACAACCCCTCTTCTGCCCTCTGACTAATACTTTTATTAACTCCACACCTTCTCCTAATTTCCACACTCCGAATTTTCTGCATAATATTTACACCACACATTGCCCTTAAACAGGACATCTCCGCTGCCTCCAACCGTCTCCTCGCTGCTGCATTTACCACCCAAGCTTCACACCCATATAAGAGTGTTGGTACTACTATACTTTCATACATTCCCTTCTTTGCCTCCATAGATAACGTTTTTTGACTCCACATATACCTCAACGCACCACTCACCTTTTTTCCCTCATCAATTCTATGATTAACCTCATCCTTCATAAATCCATCCGCCGACACGTCAACTCCCAAGTATCTGAAAACATTCACTTCTTCCATACTCCTCCTCCCCAATTTGATATCCAATTTTTCTTTATCTAAATCATTTGACACCCTCATCACCTTACTCTTTTCTATGTTCACTTTCAACTTTCTACCTTTACACACATTCCCAAACTCATCCACTAACCTTTGCAATTTTTCTTTAGAATCTCCCATAAGCACAGTATCATCAGCAAAAAGTAACTGTGTCAATTCCCATTTTGAATTTGATTCCCCATAATTTAATCCCACCCCTCTCCCAAACACCCTAGCATTTACTTCCTTTACAACCCCATCTATAAATATATTAAACAACCATGGTGACATTACACATCCCTGTCTAAGACCTACTTTTACCGGGAAGTAGTCTCCCTCTCTTCTACACACCCTAACCTGAGCCTCACTATCCTCATAAAAACTCTTTACAGCATTTAATAACTTACCACCTATTCCATATACTTGCAACATCTGCCACATTGCTCCTCTATCCACTCTATCATATGCCTTTTCTAAATCCATAAATGCAATAAAAACTTCCCTATCTTTATCTAAATACTGTTCACATATATGCTTCAATGTAAACACCTGATCTACACATCCCCTACCCACTCTAAAACCTCCTTGCTCATCCGCAATCCTACATTCTGTCTTACCTCTAATTCTTTCAATTATAACCCTACCGTACACTTTTCCTGGTATACTCAGTAAGCTTATTCCTCTATAATTTTTACAGTCTCTTTTGTCCCCTTTCCCTTTATATAAAGGGACTATACATGCTCTCTGCCAATCCCTAGGTACCTTCCCCTCTTTCATACATTTATTAAACAAAAGTACCAACCACTCCAACACTATATCCCCCCCTGCTTTTAACATTTCTGTCATGATCCCATCAGTTCCAGCTGCTTTACCCCCTTTCATTTTACGTAATGCCTCACGTACCTCCCCCACACTTACATTCTGCTCTTCTTCACTCCTAAAAGATGGTATACCTCCCTGACCAGTGCATGAAATTACTGCCTCTGTTTCTTCCTTAACATTTAAAAGTTCCTCAAAATATTCTCGCCATCTTCCCAATACCTCCATCTCCCCATCTACTAACTCCCCTACTCTGTTTTTAACTGACAAATCCATATTTTCCCTAGGCTTTCTTAACTTGTTTAACTCACTCCAAAATTTTTTCTTATTTTCATTAAAATTTCTTGACAGTGCCTCTCCCACTCTATCATCTGCTCTCCTTTTGCACTCTCTCACCACTCTCTTTACCTTTCTTTTACTCTCCATATACTCTGCTCTTCTTATAACACTTCTGCTTTGTAAAAACCTCTCATAAGCTACCTTTTTCTCTTTTATCACACCCTTTACTTCATCATTCCACCAATCACTCCTCTTTCCTCCTGCCCCCACCCTCCTATAACCACAAACTTCTGCCCCACATTCTAATACTGCATTTTTAAAACTATTCCAACCCTCTTCAACCCCCCCACTACTCATCTTTGCACTAGCCCACCTTTCTGCCAATAGTCGCTTATATCTCACCCGAACTTCCTCCTCCCTTAGTTTATACACTTTCACCTCCCTCTTACTTGTTGTTGCCACCTTCCTCTTTTCCCATCTACATCTATCTCTTTCATAGATATATATATATATATATATATATATATATATATAGATATATATATATATATATATATAATGTATGTATGTATGTATGTATGTATGTATGTATGTATGTTTATTAATGTATGGTATTGTGTCCAGGATGAATAGTATTTTCTTTGCTGGGTAATACAGTTTTTATGAAAGCAATGATGTCATTTCTCTTGTTTGAATTGTTAAGGTAGGATTCTACATTCCAGGTTGTTTGTGATGATTGTTTACATTTAGGGCAAGAGTTATTTACAGAACTCGTTAAGCCCAAGTTGCTGCCAAAGCTCTCATGACCACTATGTCATTGTAATTGTCTCCTGCCATATAATATTGTTTCACTTGGAAAGAAGAATTACCCAAAAACAAGCTCATTGAAAGTATACATTTTCTTTTCTTTTAGAATATAAACGATGTAGCATTCATTGGATCAGTGATGAATCAGATGCATAGTGATCTGTACAAAGTGGTTGTCAGGTGAGAGTGGCTTGTTGACGCAAGGATGCACAACACACACATGGCACACAACCTGTCTGAATGCAGTAATAGGCCGTTAGCACCAAGTTGAAGGTGATCCTTTTCATTATTATACTGTATTATTATAACCCTATATTCAGTACAATACTTCATTTAACTTTTTTTTTTTTATACTTTTAACTCAATTCATATGCTATTAACCTGTCTAACTTATTAGGTATTTACATTTTATTGGACACGGTGAAGGCTTACTGCTGATTTGGGCTGGCTGTTTACCTTATGTTTTAGAATTTGTTTTATATTGTATACTCAAGCTGTGCAAATTGTACTGCCTGGTCTTTGTTAGTGTAATATAGTATATATTAAAAATAATTTTGTGTATTTAGTGAAAGAAATGTGTAGTCATGAATAGTTTATTTTCACTTTTCACTGTTTAAAAAAGTGATGTGCCTTTGAGCTAAAGGGGATTTTTATTCTTATATAAAAAAATTATACTATGCATTTAATTCATCTCACAAAAAGTTATATTATGAGGGTTATAGTTAGTGAATTTTATTATGAAATTTAATGGACTACTATACCACTACATACAAAATAAAGAGACCAGGTAGGATTTTGAGCCCAGCCACATATAGTATTGCAGGTGTGGATGGTATTGCTGCAGTCTTGCGTTGACTTCCACTCATCGATACCAAAAATTGTTGGTGTGTTGCTCACGGCTGTCTGTGCTCATGCTGTAGCTAATTTCAGATATTTTGTATCTTTGTTTTTATGTGATTGAATATCTGATTTTTACATCCATACTTTTTTTTTCTTAAATATGACTAGAGATATGCAAAAATTTTAAGAGTTAAGCTATAGTAAAAGCTTAGACAGTATATTTTGTGAGCAGCATTTAGTTATAATGAGTGTTAGCCCCTAACACTGGCTTAATTTTAGTAAGAAAGCCTTGCCTACCCATACTATAAAAATCAAAAGATGCTGCTGGAATCTGATACAGAGGCTTTCAGAATGATGATTCTGTTAAGTGGTTAAGAAATCTTGAAGTTATAGCTTGGTTGATATTAGGGAGTTAAGGCTTGTGTGTATTTGGTAACAAATGTGACATTAAGCCCTTACCTCTGGGCTAGGGTGTTAGGGGCAAATGTCGGAGCAAGATGTATACCAGTTCTTAAGAGTTGTATTAATACCTGAGAAGGGTAAGATGAGCTGGGTTGAGTAAAGCTCCCCAAGGGTGCACCAAAGGTGCCAAGATGAGAGGTGTGCCAAACCCCTGCATGCATCTCTTAACTGTCTTGCATGTTTGGGAGTGTATAGGTGTAATATAGTGTACATTCTCTATATAGCTTCTAGACATCATTCCCTTGTGTGGGAAAGTTCACTGGTCACAGGCTGGGCTCAAGGCCTAAGTCTTCACCTCGAAGATAATTGTGTCTTCCCCAGCTCTCAGTGTCTTTGCCTTCCATTAGTGCAATTGTCCTCCAGTCTCCCTTTAGGGTGTTGAGACAAGCGCTGTTGAACAGCAATGTGCTCTTGACTGTGCTCATGGAGATCCGGGTAATTTGTTTGCCAAACGAAATCTCATGTCTATAGAACATACTTCATAAAGAATGGTGTCTTTTCTTTTTTTAACCTAATAAATAATGTTTCACTTAAAAAACATGAAATGTGATTTTTATTAAACATTTAAAAAAGTAATGAAGTGCTTAAATTACCTCTTAGTTTTTTCTCCCACTGAGGCAGGGTGACCCAAAAAGAAAGAAAAAATCCCCAAAAAGAAAATACATTCATCTTCATTCAACACTTTCACCTCACTCATGCATAATCACTGTTTTTGCCGAGTTACTCAGAATACAACAGTTTAGAAGCATATACATATGAAGATACACAACATATCCCTCCAAACTGCCAGTATCCCAAACCCCTCCTTTAAAGTGCAGGCATTGTACTTCCCATTTCCAAGACTCAAGTCCGGCTATATAAAAATAACCGGTTTCCCTGAATCCCTTCAAGAAATATTACCCTGCTCACACTCAAACAGCTCATCAGGTCCCAAGTACCATTTGTCTCCACTCCTATCTAACATGCTCTTGCACACTTGCTGGAAGTCCAAGCCTCTCGCCCACAAAACCTCCTTTACCCCCTCCCTCCAACCTTTTCGAGGACGACCCCTACCCCGCCTTCCTTTCCCTACAGATTTATACGCTCTCCATGTCATTCTACTTTGATCCATCCTCTCTAAATGACCAGACCACCTCAACAACCTCTCTTCAGCCCTCTGACTAATACTTTTATTAACTCCACACCCTCTCCTAATTTCCACAATCTGAATTTTCTGCATAATATTTACACACACACATATTGCCCTTAGACAGGACATCTCCACTGCCTCCAACTGTCTTCTCGCTGCAGCATTTACAACCCAAGCTTCACACTCATATAAGTGCTGGTACCACTACACTTTCATACATTCCCTTCTTTGCTTCCATAGATAACGTTTTTTGTCTCCACATATACCTCAATGCACCACTCACCTTTTTTCCTTCATCAATTCTATGGTTAACCTTATCCTTCATAAATCCATCCGCTGACACATCAATTCCCAAATATCTGAAAACATTCACTTCTTCCATACTCCTCTCCAATTTGATATCCAACTTTTCTTTATCTAAATCATTTGATTCCCTTATCACCTTACTCTTTTCTATGTTCACTTTCAACTTTCTACCTTTAAACACACTCCCAAACTCTTCCACTAACCTTTGCAACTTTTCTTTAGAATCTTCCATAAGCACAGTATCGTCAATAAAAAGTAACTGTGTCAATTCCCATTTTGTATTTGATTCCCCATAATTTAATCCCACCCCTCTCCCGAACACCCTAGCATTTACTTCTTTTACAACCCCATCTATAAATATATTAAACAACCATGATGACATCACACATCCCTGTCTAAGACCTACTTTTACTGGGAAGTAATCTCCCTCTCTTCTACACACACTAACCTGAGCCTCACTATCCTCATAAAAACTCTTTACAGCATTTAGTAACTTGCTACCTACTCCATACACTTGCAACATCTGCCACATTTCTCCCCTATCCACTATCATATGCCTTTTCTAAATCCATAAATGCAATGAAAACTTCTCTACTTTTATCTAAATACTGTTCACATATATACATCCCCTACCCACTCTAAAACCTCCTTGCTCATCCACAATCCTACATTCTGTCTTTCCTCTAATTCTTTCAATAATAACCATACCGTACAATTTTCCTGGTATACTCGGTAAGCTAATTCCTCTATAATTTTTACAGTCTCTCTTGTCCCCCTTCCCTTTATATAAAGGAACTATACATGCTCTCTGCCAATCCCTAGGTACCTTCCTCTCTTTCATACATTTATTAAACAAAAATACCAACCACTCTAACACTATATCCCCTCCTGCTTTTAACATTTCTGTCATGATCCCGTCAGTTCCAGCTGCTTTACCCCTTTTCATTCTATGTACAGTGGACCCCCGAGTTTCGGCAGCCTCAACTTTCACGAAATTCGACCTTCGGCGATTTTTTTTTTTGGAAAAATTTGGCCTCGAGTTTCGTGAAAAAACTCGTGTTTCGGCGACCGTTCGGTACCCGTCCGCCCGTCACCGCGCACACAAAGCCAGTCTCTCACGCCATTCACACTCAGTGTGCCATTGTTTACCAACACGTGACCATCACCCCACGGGTTCATACAATACATTTCATAATAATCCATTGTTTTTTGTGCTTGCAACTGCTAAATAAGTCATCATGGACCCAAGGAAAGCTAGTGCAAGCCCTTTGGTAAATAAAGTGAGTGACGGGGATGTGGAAGAGTTGGTAGAGGACCACAGGGAAGAGCTAACCACTGACGAACTGCAAGAGCTTCAACTGGAACAGCATCAGACCACAGCCGAGGAACTTGCTTCAGAGGAGGAGGAAGAGGGAGTGGATGAGGTGCCTTCTTCAGTGATTAAGGACATGTGTGGAATGTGGAATGAGTTGCAAAGTTTTGTTGACAAGTATCACCCTGACCAAGCTGGAACAAGCCATATCTGTAACATGTACAATGACAGTGTTGTGTACCACTTCAGGGAAATCTGAAAGAAACACCAGAAAAAGACCTCTCTGGATAGATATTTTGTGCGCCAGGGGTCCAGCGACTCTCAAGTTGTTCCCAGTGGCATTAACCCTTTGACTGTTTCCGACGTATAAATACGTCTTACGAGCCAATGTTTCTGACGTATTTATACGCATAAATTCTAGCAGCTTCAAATCAAGCAGGAGAAAGCTGGTAGGCCCACATGTGAGAGAATGGGTCTCCATGGTCAGTGTGCACCATATAAAAAAAATCGGGGAGCCAGTGGTGCATTGTGGGAATGCCATTTCAGTTGTCCTTTTTCAGCATGTCTAGCGGTAAGAAATATGTGATTCCCCAGCAAATCTGGGACTCTTCTCTTCCCAAGTGATGCTCTAACACAGATGGAAGTGTCAGTGAAGATCAATTTCATGATTTGGAGGAGTTTGAGACCAAAAGCAATGGAGGGGGAGGAGAAGAGGAGGAGGAGGAGGGAAGGAAGAGGAGGAGGAGGAGGAGGAGGAGGAGAAGAGGAGGAGGAGGAGGAGGAAGAAGATGTAATAATATTGTTCCCTTGAAGCAAGAAAAAAAAAGTCCACCCCATGACAGTGACAAGATAAGGGGAGATAACATCTGATAAGAGCTGACTTTGATGAGTGTAAAGGAGGGTAATATTACATGACCATCGCCCTCCCTTTGTTTTTGCTGGTACACAAACATTTCTGTCTGTCTATTTGTCTGTCTGTCAAGCTCCCTGTCTGTCCATCTAGCTCTCTGTCTCAGAGAGAGCCACAAGACTGTGTCATCACGTTTACTCACATCTTCAAGCAGAGTATAGCACTTTGTCTGGATTTCTTGGGTTATCCTAGGTAATTTACACTATGTATACTTGTATTTATGTGTACCTGTGAGACAGAGATAGGCAGACAGATAGAAAGAGAGACAGATTGAAAGATATAGAATGAGGGAGAAAGATAATTAGATAGAATGGAGGAGGGGAAGCAGCATCCGACCCCATTGTTTTGACAGGCGGTAGGGGGAGTGACTAATGAGACAATATGTCACTTTGACAGCTGCCGACTTCTGACTCAAAACAATTATAAGCCACACACTCGCACACAAGACAAGGAGGAGGAGAAGGAGGAGGAGGAGGAGAAGGAGGAGAAGAAGGAGGAGAAGGAGGAGAAGGAGGAGAAGGAGGAGGAGGAGGAGGAGGAGGAGAAGGAGGAGAAGGAGAAGGAGGAGGAGGAGAAGGAGGAGGAGAAGAAGGAGGAGGAGAAGGAGGAGGAGGAGGAGGAGGAGGAGAAGGAGGAGGAGGAGGAGGAGGAGGAGGATGATTGTTTGTTTTTGTAAACAAGTTTTGTAAACAATATATTGATAATTATGTTTGTGTGCTTATTGTGTTGTATACAACGAGTGTATATATATACATTGCACCTTACTTTGGTCTCATAGGCCACATAAGTTATGTGAAAAAATAAAATAGTGAAAAAAACAAAAAACCTTCAATTACAAGTAAACTAAAGTTTACCGGGTGAGCGGCAGTCACTGCTGTTGCCATACGCGGCTCATTTTCTGCAAACTTCACGGTTCTATATCTCCGTAAGTACCGATGGCAAAATTTTTTTTTTTTTTTTTGACTAAAACACTCAGAAAAATAATCTTAACATTTTCATAAGAAAAAATAATTTTTTTTTTTTTTTGAATATTTGGCGACATAGAATGACAGTTTCAGAGAGGGGCCTGAAACAGTCAAAGGGTTAAAAGAAGAAGGGAAGTAACCCCAGATAAGGACTTGCTACCTAAAGTCCTAGTGGAAGGAGATTCTCCTTCCAAACAATAGTGTACACCTTCCTTCTATCACCTCCTCCCATCTTCCATCCACCTAGAAGTCTTCAGTAAAGGTAAGTGCGATGTTATTATTATTTATTTTAAATGCATGTACTTGATTTCTGATTGTTTTCATTATGTAAATCTTTATTTAATTTGAAAAAAAAAATTATTTTAATATTTTTGGGTGTCGGGAACGGATTAATTTTATTTCCATTATTTCTTATGGGGAAAATGGTTTCGAGTTTAGTGAATTTCGACCTTCGGCAGGCTCTCTGGAACGAATTTAGCGCTTCTTTTTGATTATAATAATAATAATAATCTGGATCGGATTAATCATGAAACTCGGGGGTCCACTGTAATGCCTCAAGCACCTCCCTCACACACATTCTGCTCTTCTTCACTCCTAAAAGATGGTAAACCTCCCTGGCCAATGTGTGAAATTACTGCCTTTCTTCGTTGACATTTAAAAGTTCCTCAAAATATTCCCGCCATCTACCCAATACCTCCACCCTCGTCTACTAACTCCCCTACTCTGTTTTTAACTGATAAATCCATTCGTTCCCTAGGCTTTCTTAACTTGTTTAACTCACTCCAAAATTTTTTCTTATTTTCATTAAAATTTCTTGACAGTGCCTCTCCCATTCCATCATCTGCTCTCCTTTTGCACTCTCTCACCACTCTCTTCACCATTCTTGGAAAATAAGATTATAGGTATCTCTCATTGGCCTGCTTCTTTATTTAGCATTACTCAGAACAGAAAGCAATGAATAAAGCAAAACTCCTTAATATTCTTATTATGTACTAATAAGTCATAGAAATCAGTGACATACTGGTACAAATAATTCCTAGCACCCTCAGATTTACTGTGTTTCATATTTTTGCCTAGCCATGAAAGAATAGGTTTGTGTGGTGGGTGGCCAGAGCCTAAATAAAAAAAAATCATGCCCCATGCAGTGCATGTTGGGGACAGCTAATCTATATTAACCCCAACTGTGTGTTTGGGTTAATATAGCAACTTTGAAGCATTTTCTAGAATGGATTTCATGGTTTAATTAGCTGTTTTTGGTACCAATAAAGGAACTGAAATACATACTAGTGAAATGGGCAAGATTTGGGTCAGTTTAGGACAGGTGGCCTCTTCAAGGGGGGCTCCTTGGCATGGTGAAGAGGCTCTTGGTCTGAAGAATTAGACCTGTTAGTCTCCTTCCTCAGACTGAACCTAATTACCCCCCAATCCCATCCTCCCCATCTTCCCTTTTTCCTTTCCTCCTCCTCCTCCCCATCCCTCCCTTATTCCCTTCCTCTTTTTGCCTTTGGGATTCTTCCCACAGGCCTACTGGTTCCTAGGTAGGGGGTAGGGTACCGGGGTCAATCCCATTCCGTTGTGGTTCTTGGCGGTGGTGTAGTTTGCCATGGAATCTGGATCGCCTGGGGATATCCCGTTCTCTCTCTGGTCTTCCGAGGGGTGGCTTTGGGTGTCTTTCGGGCAACGGGTGTATCTCTGGAGGCCACCTTTCGGATTCCGGAGGTGGTGGCCAAAGGAGGTATGCTTCGTGGCGGATATCTGGCCGCCCTCTCTTTTGTCCACCGAGATAGCTCGGCAGATGTGAGGTTGCTATCCTGAATTGCTGGTTTACTGGCATGAAGGGTAGGGTATGGCACGGGTTCCATGCCGCATCTGCACTACTTGCGGTGTTGAGGTCCTCTTGGGCGCGGAGGGTGATTTCCGACCCCTTCATTCCTCCTAGGAACTATTCCTCCCCGTTCCCCTTTTTTTCTTTTTTTTTTTCTTTTTATTTTTTCTTCTTTATTTTTTTTTCTTAAAAACAAAAAGAAAGAAGTAACCTAACCATGGAAGCCCTGATCCATGAACCTGCTACTCCTGGGCCCCTTACTGATACCACACCCCATTCTGACCCTGCCTCATTTTTTGACCACTCTTTGGACACTCCTGATGCCCCTGTACCTCTTGCTGGTGCTGTTTCATCACCAGCTTCAGGTACCGGGGTCTCGACTGACTCCTCCGATTTGTCTGACCTCCGCCCTCCTTTGACTATGCTTCCGGCCTCTCCCTCTACGGTGCGGCAATTTTTGAATCGCCAGCCCGTCCCAAAATGGACCAACTCTGGTTCCACTTCTAAACGCCAACGACAAGCTGCTGCTGATGTTACTTCGTTACTTTCCCATTCTACTCGGAAAAGACCGATACGTCATGCACTCCCTCTCCACACTCAGTTTCGGACCACACAATGGACTAAATTCTTTACTTTAAGACCGACTTCTTCTACTGCCTATCTTTCCGACCATAGTATTGGCAAAGCGCTCCTACGCCATGTTGGTAGAGATATTTCATTTCATGCTCTCAAGAGTGGTACACGCATTGTCACTGTCCAGAATGCTACCCAAGCTCATGATCTTTTTCTCCTTTCGCATATCGATACTGCTACTATCACTATTGAAAAACATCTTTCTCTCAATTCTTGTAGTGGTACTGTCATTCTGCCCCATACTATAGTCCAACAAAATTTCCAGACATGTGGCAATGACATTCTTGAACAACTGGAACTCCAGGATCTCCCAATCCTCAAAGTAGACACTTATGTTCTTCCTGCCCACAGGCGGAGACAATACTCTTGCAATGTGGCTCGATTAACTTTCAACAGCCTTGAACTCCCGTCCTCTGTTTATGTCGCGGGACATCAGTTACAAGTTCGAAAGGTGATCCTTACACCGCAACAGTGTAGAAATTGCTGGAGTTTTGGTCACCCAGTGAAATATTGCAGATCTACAGCTGAATGCCCAGTCTGTGGTGCCGACGACCATTCTAATACGTCTTGCAGTCGACCTCCCTCTTGCCTTAATTGTCATGAGGCTCACCCTTCCTACTCTCGCCGTTGCCAGGTCTATTTAAATGAGCGTGAAATCCGTTGCCTCAAAGAGGCAGAAGGTCTCCCTTATGCTATGGCAGTTTCTCATCTCCGCCTCCAAGGGAGACTACCCCGTGTTTCTTATTCTCGTGTTTCAAAACGTCCCCCCACTTCTGGGGTCCCATCTTCTGCAGCCCCCTCTGTGATTACCCCTCCCATAGCCACTCCCGTATCTAATTCTTTAGCTGTCCTGGGCTCTGACGTCCCTACTACAACACCTAAGTCTGTTCTCACATATTCGCGTCCTTCCTCACAAGCCCCGGTATCAACAAGACCTCGTACGACACCTTATACCAATCACCCCTCTACTTCTCAGAAGTCCAAAAAAAGGCCCATTGCTCAAACCTTCTTTGCCCCCTCCTTCCCTTCTTCCACCTCCGCATTTTACCTTTCCAGTCTCTGTGCCTAGTTCTTCCCCTCTCTCTGGCTCTATTACAAGTGTGGAGGTTCACCCTCCTCCTCGTACTATGCCTTCCACCCTGTCCCCTCCCTAGTTTCTCCCTCTTCTGCCACCTCCCAGGTTTCTGCCTCTTCTGTCCCCTCCCACACTTCTTCTCCAGTCCCCTACACTCTTTCATCCCCCCCTACTTTAGTACAGTCCATTACTGTCCCAATCTTTACTCACCCTCCTTCTACCTCCAATATTGTTTCCCATACGTCTTTGAATTCAGAAATACTTGAAGCCATTTCAGAATACATTGCAAAGACTAAACCTTCAATGGACACTGATCCACCTCCTGTTCCTTCTCTTCCCTCTCCTCCATCTCCACAACTCCATTCTTCGTAACGCTCTGTTCCTTCGCTGCTTGAATGTCTTCCGATGCCACCGCACGTTGACTTTTCTAACCCCTCTAGTCCGTAGGTGCCCTTTCCTATGGATTCCTGGTATTTTCCTCATTGCCAATCATGGCCTATTTACAGTGGAATATCCGCGGCCTCGGGTAATCGGGGTGAGCTTCAGATGTTGCTTTCCAGGTTTTCCCCTGTTGGTGTTTGCTTACAAGAACCAAAATTACACTCGGCTGTTTTCCAACCTATCTCAGGCTATAATTTATTGTATTCTTCAGATCCTTTCTCAGATGGGACCTTTCATGAAAGTGCCCTTCTTCTATGCAATGATATTCCATACTGTCAACTATTTGTCCATACCTCGCTGCATTACACTACAGCCCGTATCCACTTGAATAAGTGGTTTACAATATGTTCTTTATATCTCTCTCTTTCTCGAGCATTTTCTATCCCAGATTTTTCCTTTCTTGTTTCATCCTTACCACCACCACTTCTGTTACTTGGCAATTTTAATGCCCACCATTTCCTCTGGGGGGGGGTCTCATTGTGACTCACGTGGCATCCAGTTGGAGGCTTTTCTTGCCTCTCGCCCCCTCCATGTTTTAAATACGGATACTCCCACCCATTTTGATTCTCATACTCATACTCTCTCTTGCATCAATCTATCAGTCTGCTCTTCCTCCACTGCACTCGACTTTGCCTGGTCTGTTCTACCGGACTTACATGACAGTGGTCATTTTCCAATCATTCTTACTTCTCCTTCATATTCACCACCTTTCCGTAGCCCTCGCTGGCAATTTGATTGGGCAAATTGGGACCTTTACTCGCAACTCACTGCTTTTAGTGAGGTTCCTTCTTCATCCTCCATTGATGAGCTCCTACACCTCTTCTCAACGTCAGTTTTAACCGCAGCTTCTCATTCTATACCCCAAACCTCAGGCAGGCATTCTCAGAAGTGTGTGCCTTGGTGGTCTCCTGCTTGTGCTCGTGCAGTACGTTTGAAACGTGCTGCATGGGGCAGGTACAGGTACAATAGAACCGATGAGAGACTTCTTGATTTTAAGCAGAAGAGTGTGATCGCTCGCCGTGTCATCCGTGATGCTAAACGCACTTGGATACGTATGTTCGTAATGCCTTTGCAAATAACCACTCAGTTATTGCCATATTTTCTGACTCTGAGAAGGCATATGACACAACTTGGAGGTATAATATTTTGGCTCAAGCCCACTGCTTAGGTCTCCGAGGCAATCTACCATCCTTCCTTAAGAACTTTTTAACTGGCAGACATTTCCGTGTTCGAGTCAATAATGTGCTCTCCCCTGACTTTGTCCAAGCTGAAGGTGTTCCTCAGGGATGTGTTCTGAGCACAACACTTTTTCTCCTTGCTATAAATGATTTGGCCTCTGTTCTTCCATCCAATATTTGGTTATCACTCTATGTTGATGACTTCGCTATTGCTTGTGCAGGTGCTGACTTTCACCTCATTACAGTTTCTCTCCAGCATGCGGTCGACCGTGTTTCTAATTGGGCCACCATGCATGGGTTTAAATTTTCCAGCACCAAAACTCACCAAATTACTTTCACTAGACGCTCTGTCATTTCCGATCATCCTTTGTACCTTTATGGCTCGCGTATCCCTGAACGTGATACAGTCAGGTTTCTAGGCCTTCTCTTTGATCATAGGTTTTCCTGGAAACCTCACATTACCTCTCTGAAGGCAACTTGTCACAGCTGGCTGAACCTTCTTAAAACCCTTGCTCATCTTTCATGGGGAGTTGATCACTGAACTCTACTTCGCCTACATTCAGCCCTCATTTTATCGAAACTCGATTATGTTGACCAGATCTATTCAGCGGGCTCTCCTGCTACTCTCTCCAACCTTAATTCCATCCATCATCAGGGATTATGTTTATTATGCCTTGGTGCTTTTCGCTCTTCCTCTGTTGAGAGCCTCTATGCAGAAGCAAATGTTCCATCCTTGTCCAATCGCTGTTATGCCCATTGCCTTCGCTACTATGTACGCTTTCATGATCTCCGCAATCTTTCCATTTATAGAATAGTCACCGATATTAGTAGACACTCTTTATTTGTTCGCTGCCCCTGTTTGCTCCGTCCCTTTTCTCTTCGCCTACATTCGCTCTTGTCTTCCCTTCAATTGCCACCTTTCTATGTTCATGTAGCATCTCACTTTTCCCTACCCCCCTGGGAAGTTCCAGCTGTTTGAGTCTGTTCTTTCTCACTCCCTTGCTCAAAAGCCCAACTGCCTACGGTAGCTTCCCACTCTCTTTTTCTTGACCACTTCCACTCTCATTCTCATGCCATCGCAGTGTACACAGATGGCTCTAAGTCTTCTGACGGTGTCAGATTCGCAGCAGTGTTTCCGGACAGTGTCGTGCGATGACATTTACAGTCTTCGGCTAGCATTCTTACTGCTGAATTGTATGCCATTCTTGCAGCGCTTATCTGTATTGCATCTTTGCCTTTGTGGTTGTTTCAGACTCCCTTAGTGCGTTACAGGCTATACAAAAATTTGACACACCTCACCCCCTAGTTCTCCATATCCAACTTTGGTTACACTATATCTCTACCAAACGTAAAGATATTGTTTTTTGTTGGGTCCCTGGTCATGTTGACGTACAGGGCAATGAACAGGCAGACACTGCTGCGCGGTCAACAGTACATGACCTTCCAGTTTCATATAGAGGTGTTCTATTCAAGGACTATTTTGCTGTTATAGCTACCCACCTTCACACCCGTTGGCAACAACGTTGGTCTGCTCTGCTCAATAACAAACTTTGTTCTATTAAACCGAGTACAGTGGACCCCCGGATAACGATCAGCTCCTAACTCGACCAATTATTTAAGTTTATTTTTGTAAGTGCTTTTGTAGGTGTATTTTTAGGGGTCTGAAATGGACTAATCTAATTCACAATATTTCTTATGGGAACAAATTCGGTCTATAACGGCACCCAAACAGACTTCTGGATTGAAATAATATCGTTATGCGGGGGTCCACTGTATAGGTTACTGGCCGTCTTTCTTGTCACCAGTGTCGAGGTTGGGAGACTACTCTTTCCCGCCTTCACATTGGCCATACTCATCTTACTCATGGATATCTCATGGAGAGGCGCCCTGCTTCTCTCTGTGAGAATTGTCAGGTTCCAGTATTGGTCAGCCATATTCTGTTAGACTGCCCACTTTATCAACGAGCACGCAGAATTTACCTCCGTCGTCGTCTTCGCTCCGCTGCTCTCTACCTTCCCTTCTCGCTGATGGACCCACCTTTCATCCAGCCTCTCTCATTGACTTTTTGACAACTGACTTACTCCACAAACTCTGATGATGATACCTTCAGCCCTTTCTACCTCAATCTCTTGCTACCCTCTACCCCAGCACTATCCTCTGCCCCGCTGTTTTCTGTAACCTACTAATCATCCCTCTTCCCTTCTGCCACTCGATACCCTCGCTTCCTTCCCTACCCTGCAGCGCTGTATAGCCCTTGTTGCTTAGCGCTTCTTTTTTATTATAATAATTAGCACAGGTGGCACCCTGAAATAGGGGAGGGTGGGGGGTCCCTTTCTCCCCCCCATCTGTTCGATGAGGTTTTAACTAGGTTTCAATTATTGGGATGGCCTAAACTATTCTTGGGTATAGTTTATTATCTAAGAAATAAGAAAAAAAAAACAAATTTTTGCATAATGGTTTTGAAATGGAGATGCTTGGGAACCTGAACTCATGAATATAAGGAAGATTGCTTTAGTGGCTGGAATGCCTAGAGTTTTTTCAACTTTTTAAATTAGAAAGTTGAAAATTGTTTAAAATTGGCCAAATTACTTGCTTCTGGACATTTAATAGGGTAGCTCTGATGGATGAATGGACAGTTTCTTGTCATCAATGGAAAGAATACTACTGAAATAGTTGGGAACTGGGTTGGTTTGAGCAAGAATAGGCCTAAAAAGGCACCTACATAATTCTGTATTACATCAAGTTTTGCATTTTTTTGGGGGTCAATACTTTTAGAAAATGATTCTCTACCATTTTATAAGAAAAATTTTTTTTTGTCAGAACTGCTGATGAAGAAGGGGCTTTCAATTTGGGGGCTGCCAACAGCTTAAGGGTTAAATTACTTTTGAAGGATATTTGCTTATGAATAACCATCACACATATACGTACGTACTTTGATGCATGCTATCATGTATGAAAATCATAATGGAAAGGCAATGCCTACTTAGGGATTGTAATTTTTTTTTATTACACCTATACTTTAAAGTTTCATAAATAATTTATTGTTTATTCTCCCTGAAGGGAGGTTTTAATGCTGGCTGAAGCACTCTTCAACCAAGGAATTAGACCTGTCCTTCCCATTTTTGGATCGAACATGAATGCCTTGCATTTCCCCCAGGTAATGTTTGGCCCCTATGGGTTTAACACTTCAACATAAATATAACAATTACTTGGGCTTATGTTAAATTATATTCATGAGGAAGTGCTAAATCTATTAGGGTCATTCAGCACCTTGGGAAATGGAGGTTATCAGGTATGATCCAAGCAAGGGAAGAGTACCTTCAGTTTGGTAGATCAAGAGCTCTTCACCAGCATTAAGATGCTTTTTCCCTTCCCTATGAAGGAAGGCACTGTCAAATGAAATGCAAGATATGCAGAATATAACTTTCCAAAAGCTCAAGTGATCAAGTAAACATGTAAAGAAAGTACAGTACAGTGGACCCTCCCTTTGCATTGGTCTCTGTTTTTGTGAATTTCAGTTATCGCTGACTTTTTTCATAAAAATATTGGCTCAGTTTTCGTTGCTTTCCTCCATTCCCACACACTCATTCTGAGGCAGTGTCACTTTGTTTCTCTGTGAGTGAACATTATCCTGTGAGGCCATAGGAAACATTTCGTAATAATTCATTGTTTTTTGCACTTGTTTATTCTGTGTGACTGCTAAATAAGCCACCATGAGCCCAAAGAAAGCTGCTAGTGCCAACCCGTTGATAAAAAAGGCGAGAAACATGATAGAATTTAAGAAAAAACTCCATGATAGAATTTAAAAAAAAACTCGTAGCAAAGTACCAAAGTGGAGGAGGAAGAGACAGGGGAGAATGTGCCTTTTTCAGTGATTCTGTGATATGTATGATACTAAAGCAGTGGGAGTCAAAAAAGGTTATAGTGCCAGCCAATGATAAAGTGTAGCATTAACCCTTTGACTGTTGCAACCCCCAATCCTGAGGTGTCTCCTGGTGTCGCAAAATTTCAAAAAAAAAAAAAAAAAAAAAAAAATTTCTTATGAAATGATAGAGAATCTTTTCCCGATTGTAATGACACCAAAAAAACGAAATTTGATGGAAAACTGACGGAATTATGCTCTCGCGAAGTTAGCAACCTCGGCGATATTTACAAATCGGCGATTTCGCCCACTTTGAGCCCTATTTTCGGCTAATTCCATTGTTCCAGTCGACCAAACTCATAGCTATTTCTTTAGAACTCCATTTTTTCTATCGATCGAGTACAAGAAACTGCCCATTTACCGATTTCAACTACCCAATAATGTGGTCAAAAATTTGCAATTTGGCCAATTTCATGAAAATTAAAAAATATGACAATTTCAAAATAAGGTCCAGAATGAACAATGCAGACATTCCTGGCTCAAAATAACATTTTCTTTGTTCATCAGTCATGTCTCCAGGCCCCTCTGATATTACTCTTGCTTTCTTTTTTTAATTTTTATTCAAACAAAAAATAGAAGACTTACTATTATGCAGACTACTGCAATACTGTAATAATTGTATAAATAACATCAACCCATTCATGACTGCATATTAGAATGGCTACTTGGACATTTATTGGACAATGACATCATTTGTTTACTTTTGAACATTGGCAAAAATCAAACATTTCCCCTACTTTGAGCTCCATTTCCAGGTTCTTTTTATAGTAAAATCAATCAAAATCACCTCTATTTCTATAATATGTTTTCCATTCTATCAAAGGAGACCAAGAAAATGAGAATACAACCATAAATACTATACGAAAATAGACCACAAAGTCGGCATTTTAATTAAAAAAAATGGTCGGAGTTTTTTTTTCTCATTATGCACTGCGTGCTCCAGGATTTTTTTTATATAGTGCACACTGACCACACAGACCCATTCTCACATGTGGGCCTACCAGCTTTCTCCTGCTTGATTTGAAGCCGCTAGAATTTGAGTATATATACGTCAAATACGGTACCTCGTAAGATGTATATATACGGCCGCGACAGTCAAAGGGTTAACAGTGTAGCAAGTAAGTTAAGCGATAGAGAAAGGAC
Source organism: Cherax quadricarinatus (assembly GCF_038502225.1). Lineage (NCBI taxonomy): Eukaryota > Metazoa > Arthropoda > Malacostraca > Decapoda > Parastacidae > Cherax > Cherax quadricarinatus. Next base: position 5,356,859 of record NC_091312.1, on the reverse strand, counting down.
GACACAAAACTGACTCCTCCAATGTTATTGGAGGTATATAGGGCCACTGACAAACATATGCCGCCCAGCCTATCTTCCATCACCTTAAACCAATGCCAGCATCTCCAAGGTACATTATTATTATTATTATTATTATAATCAAAAGAAGTGCTAAACTGCAAGGGTTATACAGCTCAAAGGTACAGTAAGTGTAAATAATTTATATTTATAAGGTAAAAATTTCTTTATAAATTCAAGTGTAAATATTTCTTATTCATAAATTACGTACATTGTTTGTGTGAATACTGTTGGTGACTTCTGCTGCTGCCTCCCCTACTACTAATATGTACAGCTTCTCTCAGTGGCCCTTATAAACCCAACACCACCACCACCACCACCACTCACTCCTCACATATGTAATGACATTTTATTCTAGAGTATAGATCATGTTTCTATGTTATTAATATTGTTTATGTCATATTAGATGAATTGTGATAGATAAATAAGCTGTGGAATATAGTTCTATAAAATGTATTTTTTGTTTATATTTTTGGATGTCTGAAACAGATTAATTGGATTTACATAATTTTTTATGGGGAAAATGGTTTCAGTTTTTGTGAATTTCACATTTCGTCAGACTCTCTGGAACAGATTAATCATGAAAAGGGGAGGGTCCACTGTAATTTATAATGAAATACAATTTATGCAAGTCACTGCTGTAATGTCTTGACCATTCAATGGATTTTTTTTTTTATTAGTGAGTAGATTTGATTTTTCTAGTACTGACCATTTTGCAATTTTCCTTTCACTCACGTTGGTATTTTTTTCTAAGCACATTTACATTCACCCCAAACCTAATCTGTCATTGCCAGAGTTCATAGAGGCTTTAACCCGTAAATGGTCCAAACGTATATGTACGTTCACTACCGTACTGCCCCAACTTTTTTGAGAAAAAAAACATTGTTGTTTTAAGAAAAAAGAGCATATGGTACCCAGGCATCCCCAATTATTTTAATATGGCACACAGTGAGTGCTCACACCCATTCTCTCATGTCTAGGCGACTCAGGCTTATCGTGGCAATGTTAAATGTATGACACATAAAACGTATATATATGTTTGGGGCACTAGTGGTAAAAACGTATAAATACGTTTGGACCGTTTACGGGTTAACCCTTTCAGGGTCCAGAGGCCAAATCTCAAAGGGTACACCAGGGTCCAAGAATTTTTGAAAAAAAAAAAAAAAAAAAAAATCTTTCAGAATTAAAGATAATTATCTGTAGGTAATAAAACAAAAAAAATGTTTTCCATCAGTAGTTACCGAGATATAGAGGCGTGAAGTTGACCCTCAGTGACCTGGTGGCGGCAACGTCTGCAACTTCCGTAAAGTCTCATTCTTTTGTTTTAGGTTCTTGTTACTTTTTTCTTTTCTAATGTTTTTTTTTTTCCAGTAACTTTTGTGGCCTGTGAGACCAATATAATGTATAAATGCATAAATGTATACTCATTGTATTCAGCACAATAACTGTGCTAATTTATCATTATGTTGCTTACAAAACTTGTTTACAAGTTATTGTAAACAAAATAACGATGGAAATATTAATGTGGTTGAGTACAACGGTACCATATAGTACCATATGGTACAATGTACCATAGGGTACATTGGTAACATATGGTACAATGGTACCAAATAGTACATTGTACCACATGATACAATGATACATTATAATACATTGTACCATATGGTACTATGTATATGGTACTGTTGTATTCAACACAATAACCACACTAATATTTTCATCATTATTTCATTTACAATAACTGTTTACAACAAAAAATGCAAAAATGTTGTATATTAGTAATGTTCGATTATATATTTTTACATATGTACAGCCACTGGACGTGTTGTTTGAGGTGGATGATGAAGCACTTTGTCTTGGAAACTGCTGAGTCAGGGGCATATGTCCCCACTCGCTCAGTCCTGGCTGGTGCCCGTGGCACCAACAAAACCTACTGGCCATGTGGTACAGGGTATCGTATATTACAGGGTACCATATGGTACAGGGTACCATATGGTGCATGGTACCATATAGTACAGGGCACCATATGGTACAGATACAGGGATCCCTATAGAAATAAGTCACCCTGACTTTTTTTTGGGTTATCCTGGGATTTTATACAGTATGCCGAGGTCAGTGGTCACGTGTGGTCACACCTGTCCTGAGCTGTCTGGGTATTAGCGTGCGGTGTTATCAAGCACCATGGCTTGTTGTAGTGTTTTAAAATCTCAGCTTAAAGTGTTGAAGGAGGAGGTTCTACTTCTTCAGGAGGAAAATAGGAGGCTGAAGCTTTGCCTAGATGTGTTTGGGAGTGAGTGTGAGATAGTTGGTGCTGGTAAGGAGGAAATGCTTACCACCAGTGAGAGTGGCAGCTGCTTTAAGTGGCAAGTGGTTCACAGTTCAGGAAGAAGGAAGATAAGGAGGGTTAATAAAGAAGATGTGAAGGTAGGAAATCAATTCTCTGTTCTTCAAGACGAGTGTACTTCAGTGGTTAGTGAGGTTAAAGGTACCTCTAACTCCCCTGCTAATCAATGTAAGAATATTCTGATTGTGGGAGACTCTCAGGTAAGATATATAGACCATGCTTTTTGTAACAGAGATAGAAAAGTCAGAGTGTGTGTGCCTCCCAGGAGCTGGTGTTGGTGACAGTCAGCAGGTTGGATAATATTATGTCAGGTAATGGGAACAAGCCCATTATCTGTCTTAGTGCTGGTGGAAATGACATTGGGGAGGGCAGGAGATGGGAGTTACTGGATAAGTACAGGTCAGCTATAGAAATAGTCAGATCTAAAGGAGGGATCCCTATCATAGGTAGCATCTTGCCTAGAAGGGAAGTGGGCAATGAATAGATGTCTAGGGCAATTGGTATAAATTGCTGGCTAGACAGGTACTGCAAGGAACTTGCAATCCCATTCATTGATAACTGGAATAAATTCTATGGCAAACATGATATGTATGCAAGGGATGGGGTTCATCTCTCTGGGGCTGGAGTGGTTGCATTAGCCATTTCGATTGAGGGGGTCATTGATGACTTGTCTAGGACTTTAAACTGATAGATTATAGAGGTATGGGTGTTTGTGGGAAACAATCAGGCTGCAGTATTATTGTTGGAAACAGCAGATATTACCAGGATACCTCAGGGATATGTTTAAAAGACAATATTCAAAATAAAGTTCCTAATAAAGACAAAGCAACTGATTAACAAAGAGAGATAGTAGAGGGCAACGAGTGACTAGCTCCCTTAAGGTTTAGTTACAAAGAGTAGGAGTCTAAGAAATAAGATAGATGAGCTAAGATTACTCACGAGTGCAGGTAATATAGATGTTATTTCTATAACTGAGACCTGGTTCAACTTGAAGGATAGAGAAATGCCTTCTGAATGCAGCATAAAGGGTTATAAACCATTCCACATTGATAGGGTCAACAGGAAGGGTGGTGGATTGGCGATGTATGTCAGAGATAATTTAACTTGTTGTGTTAGACACGATATAAGAATAGAAACATCGGACACAGAATCTGTTTGGCTACAGTTTCTCGAGGGGTATGAAAAATTAATTTTGGGTGTGATATATAGGCCCCCAAACCTTGATAGGGAGTGCAGTAAGCTGCTATGGGATGAAATTCATAAGGCGTCTAGATGTGAAAATGTTGTGTTATTGGGGGATTTTAACTTTAGATAAATTGATTGGAACAATTTGACAGGAAATCTTGAGTCTAGTGACTTTCTGGATACAGTTCAGGATTGCTTTTTAAAACAGATTGTGACAGAACCAACCACAGGAAACAATCTGCTTGACTTGGTTCTTGCCAACAAAGATTCACTAATTAATAATCTTGAGGTTAATGATGAGCTTGGGGAAAGTGATCACAAATCACTTAGTTTCAATATATTATGGAATTACCCAGTAAACTGCAATCAAGTCTCTGTCCCATACTTTCAATTGGTTGATTTCCTGGGACTGAATTATTATTATTATAATCAAAAAGAAGTGCTAAGCCACAAGGGCTATACAGCGCTGCAGGGTAGAGAAGGAAGTGAGGGTATTGGGTGGCAGAAGGGGGAAGGGATGATCAGTAGGTTACAGAAAACAGGGCAGGGGATAGTGCGGGGGTAGAGGGTAGCAAGAGATTGAGGTAAAAAGGGCTGAAGGTATCAGAGTTTGTGAAGTAAGTCGGTTGTTGTCAAAAAGTCAATGAGAGATTCCGGATGAAAGGTGGGTCCATCAGCGATAAGGGAAGTTAAAGAGAGAGCAGTGGAGCAAAGACAACGGCGGAGGTAAATTCTGCGTGCTCGTGATAATGGAACCTGACAATTCTCAGAGAGGAGCCCTGGGACTGAAAAATTACCTGGGTGGGCTAAATTGGGATGATCTGACTATGGGTCAGGTAGCTGGTGTTGGTTGCAAATATGACATTTTTCAGAGCATAGTTCTAGCTGCTCAGTCAACTTTTGTTCCGAGTAGGGAAATTAGATCTAACAAAAATGATCCCAAATGGATGAACAATAGATTAAAGCATTTCATAGGTCAAAAGAGAGGCATATATAGGCATATCAAAAGAGGGAAAGGGCAGTTAAGAAATCAATATATTCAATTAAAGAGAGAAATAAAAAAAGGAATAAGAAAAGCAAAAAGGGATTATGAGGCTAAGGTCACAAGGGATTTGAAGACTAACCCAAAAGGGTTCTTTCAGGTATACAGAAGTAAGATTAGGGACAAGATAGGCCCACTTAAGAGTAGCTTAGGTCAGATCACTAACAGTGATAGGGATATGTGTGAAATTTTCAATTCTTACTTCCTCTCAGTCTTTGCTCAGGAAGATACTAGCGAAATTCCAGAAATATATAATTATGTAGAACAGGATGATAAACTATGCACGATTGCAGCAACTAGTGACATGGTCCTCAGACAAATAGAGAAATTAAAACCTAACAAATCCCCAGGCCCTGATGAATTGTTTGCAAGGGTTTTAAAGGAATGTAAAGAGGAACTTTGCAAACCTTTGGCTAATTTTTTCAACCTATCACTACAAACTGGCGTAGTACAGTGGACCCCCGGTTAATGATATTTTTTCATTCCAGAAGTATGTTCAGGTGCCAGTACTGACCGAATTTGTTCCCATAAGGAATATTGTGAAGTAGATTAGTCCATTTCAGACCCCCAGACATACACGTACAAATGCACTTACATAATTGGTCGCATTGGGAGGTGATCGTTAAGCGGGGGTCCACTGTACTTGATAAGTGGAAAATGGCAGGTGACAGGTCCTTAGCTTCGAACTATAGATCAATAAGCCTTACCTCCATAGTAGGAAAATTTATGGAATCAATAATTGCCGAGGCAATTCGTAGCCATCTTGATAGGCATAAATTGATAAATGAATCTCAACATGGTTTTACTAAGGGGCGTTCCTGTCTTACGAATTTGCTTTTTTTCACTAAGGTGTTTGAGGAGGTAGATCATGGTAATGAATATGATATTGTGTATATGGACTTCAGTAAGGCTTTCGATAGAGTTCCACATCAGAGACTTTTGAGGAAACTTAAGGCACACAGGAGAAATTTTTTCCTGGGTAGAGGCGTGGTTGGCAAATAGGCAGCAAAGAGTTTGCATAAATGGGGAGAAATCAGAATGGGGGCACGTCACAAGCGGTGTTCCATAGGGGTCAGTGTTGGGCCCCTTGTTCACAAAAATGATATAGACGAGGGAATAAATAGCGACATAAGCAAATTTACCTAGGTAGTAGGTTGGTAGACAGCAACCACCCAGGGAAGTACTACCATCCTGCCAAGTGAGTGTAAAATGAAAGCCTGCAATTGTTTTACATGATGGTAGGATTGCTGGTGTCCTTTTTTCTGTCTCATGAATGTGCAAGATTTCAGGTACGTCTTGCTACTTCTGCTTACACTTAGGTCACACTACACATACATGTACAAGCGTATATATACATACCCCTCTGGGTTTTCTTCTATTTTCTTTCTAGTTCTTGCTCTTGTTTATTTCCTCTTATCTCCATGGGGAAGTGGAACAGAATTCTTCCTCTGTACGCCATGCATGTTGTAAGAGGCAACTAAAATGCCGGGAGCAAGGGGCTAGTAACCCCTTCTCCTGTATATATTACTAAATGTAAAAGGAGAAACTTTCGTTTTTCCTTTTGGGCCACCCCGCCACGGTGGGATACGGCCAATGTGTTGAAAGAAAGAAGATAAGCAAATTTGCTGATGACACCAAAATAGGCTGTCCAATTCATTCTATTGAGGACATTAGTGCACTCCAGGATGATTTGAATAGACTGATGCAGTTTAATGTAGACAAATGCAAAGTGCTAAATGTTGGACAGGACAATAACCATGCCACTTATAAACTGAATAGTGTAGATCTTAATACTACTGATTACGAAAAGGATTTAGGAGTTCTGGTTAGCAGTAATCTGAAACCAAGACAACAGTGCATAAGTGTTTACAGTAAAGCTAATAGAATCCTTGGCTTCATATCAAGAAGTATAAATAATAGAAGTCCTCAGGTTGTTCTTCAACTCTATATATCCCTGGTTAGGCCTCATTTAGATTATGCTGCACAATTCTGATCACCATATTACAGAATGGATATAAATGCACTGAAAAACGTACAGAGCAGGATGACAAAGTTGATCCCATGTATCAGAAATCTTCCCTATGAGGATAGAGTGAGGGCCCTGAATCTGCACTCTCTAGAAAGGTGTAGAATTAGGGGGGATATGATTGAGGTGTATAAATGGAAAACAGGAATAAATAAAGGGAATGTAAATAGTGCTGAAAATATCCGGCCAAGATAGGACTCGCAGCAATGGCTTCAAGTTGGAAAAGTTCAGATTCATGAAGGATATAGGAAAGTGCTGGTTTGGTAATAGAGTTGTGGATGAGTGGAACAAACTCCCAAGTACCGTCATAGACGCTAAGACATTGTGTAGTTTTAAAAATAGGTTGGATAAATACACGAGTAGGTGTGGGTAGGTGCAAGTTGGACCTGACTAGCTTGGGCTACCAGGTCTGGTGCTGTGCTCCTTCGTTAAGTGGAAGTGACCTGAATATGTGGTCATTGTTCTAGGCCAGGGGGGGTGGCATGGACCTGTTTCACATGGGTCAGTAGGCCTATTGCAGTGTTCCTTCTTTCTTATGCTATGTATGATAATCTATAACTTTATTTGTGTACACCTAAATAAACTTACTCAAGTACATGTGGCATCGTAAGCAAGTTTATTTAGGTATACACAAATAAAGTTATATATTATCATACACAGCAGCATATGTTTGGAGACCTAGGATAACCCAAAAAAAATCAGACAGACATATTTCCATTAGGATCCCTGTACCCTATGGTACAATGTACCATATTGTACATTGTACCATATGATATGGCACCATTGTACCATATGGTTTAGAGCCATAGAATTTCTCTTCAGATCCACTTCCATCAGTCTTAGAACTATAAGTTGGGAAGAGGAGTCAGAATTCACCTGGGGAGTGAGAGCTTCCTTGCAGCCAGGCATGGTGAACAAAGCCACTTTGGCAGCATTCCCACAATGCCATGTGGGTGTCCAGATTTTTTCTATAGTTCACACACTGACCACCCAGACCCATTCTCTTAGATGTAAGCCTACCAGCCTTCTCGAACTAAATTTGAGGCTGCTAGAATTTTGGCATAGTTCTACAGTTTGGACCCACAACTCAAAGCCATAGAACTACGGCACGGACCCTGAAAGGGTTAGAAGCTTATGCCACCTTCCTTCGATTCTAGTTGATTGAAACATCCACCATGGTAAGCACGAGATCCTTTAATTCCTTTACTCATCATTGTATGTGTTTATGTTATACATATAAACGTACAAAATGGCATTTTTAAATTAAGTTCATGTTCATTTAAATACTGTATTATATACACTTAAAAATGAATTGTAAATGTAAATACAGTGGTACCTCGAGTTTTGTACAAAATTCGTCCCAGAAGGCTGTTAGAGTGCCGTTACCAAACGAATTTGTTCCCATAAGAAATAATATAAATTAGATTAGTCCGTTTCAGATCCCCAAAAATACACTTACATAATTGTTCGAGTTGGGAGCTGTACGAAACACGGGGTACCACTGTATTCAAATGCTTATTCCCGGATTTTTATCACTTGTTACAGAGTTCCCGCCTACTTTTGCAGAGGTTAAGGTATATGGACAATTATTTTGAAAATAAAAGGAAACAGATTTAATGCCAACTCTCTAATATACATTGATAAATACTATATTCATATGCTCAACTCGTAGATCTCAAGCCATCATATTAAGTTTTTCCTACTTCAACCGAGTGAACTGCATGTCCTGTATATAACAAACTTATGTAGCCAAACTTAAATATTAATAAAATGGCATTAGAGAAGTAAAGTGACCTTTGAAATAAAATATATCAATGAAATGAATGAAAATGATTAGGCATGTATAAAAGTTAAATCTATAACCATAAGGCAGGTGTGTTGTCTACAAAGCATAATACTTCAAATAGGCATATCCACCACAACCAATGAAGAGAGCAGACAAAATACAAATATCACTAAGGCACAAGGTTTCAGATAGCATTGACAAGTTATTCTGTAATTATACACGAGCTGTGGTGGAGACAAGTGTTAGGCCTGAATAGATGAATCTGGTGTAACAACCTTAATACATTTACACCATGGTTCCCATATGTTTGTAAAGCATATCTGTCAAAGTATGTATAAAGTGATAAGTACTTCAGCACTGTATGACCTGTAAGTGTGACACTCGTAATGTCACTTTATTAATTAGTATGAACTCAAAGTTCCAGTTATTAATTGTGATAGAAGAGTTCATTATATTTCTGCTCCCCTTCAGAAGGTTCCTCGATGCTGATGAGGGCTTTTGATACAAGAATTTGGATTGAACCTGAATGACCCCCCCCCCCATGCACTGTATAATCCCTATGGGTGTAGTGCTACCTTGTAAATACAGCAAAAATATATTTCTGTGTTGGGAACAATTGTGTCCACCAAGCAATAACAAGTCTTATTTCACATATTCATTTAAAAATCTTTTATGAAACTAATCCACTTCACAACATTAAAAAAAAAATACAATTGCTTTGTGATGCTTAAGGAATGGTTAAAAATTATTCACAAAATGGACATAGTAATTTTTATTTATCTGCAAGAAAGTTTAGTATGTCTCCACTTCAACTCTTTCTTGACTTTTTTTTTTTTTTTTTTTTTTTTTTACAATTGAAATTTTTGTGGTTTAATTATTCATGATGCTTGTGGATTATTGTCATCATTCAGGATTATTTTTATCTGTGAAGACAATATAACAAAACTTTCTTCAATATGAATTATGACAAGGAGGCATCACCTATAATTTGAAAATCTCTCTAGGTTTTTACCTTACTGTATAAAAATATCTTTTATTTATGATCTTGTGAGCTGTCATGGGCAGAGAAATTGAAAGAGTGCAATATATATTTATGAAACCCCCTGCTTCTGCACAAGCCCACTGGAAGTTGCTAAGAAAGCTGTAATATTTGTGCAAGATAAAGTGTAGTGTGTAAGTGGTACACTGTGGTAATACAATGTATTTATCAGTCTTTTTTTTCTCTTAAAATAGCAATATTGCACAATCCATGTCACTCCAGTAAAGCACGTGATACTATGTATAATTTATACTTTAACAGTATAATTATTTTATTAATGCTGGCATCATAAAAAAAATATTTTACAAACTAATTCTGATATTTATCTCATAAAAGATAGTCAATCTTTAATATAACACTTTCATAATTTCCTACTAAGAGCATTAATTAATGGGTCGGGGCATGAAAGCAACATCACACAATTTAAGAACTTCACTGCTATAAATTTACAATGAAATAATGAATTTTCTTTTTTCTTTTTTTTTTTTTCTTTAAACTAGCAGAGGCAGTTCTATTGTGTTTACTGATGAATGCTATCATGCCCCGACCAACATATTTAGGCTCTTTAATGAAATTTGCATACTGTAGAGTTTGGTAAGTTTTCCTTTTTATTTGATAGAACTTTCGTCTCACTACCTCACCCATAAAGTATTTTGAGTCTGCTTTATAACACTTGTGTGACACCATTGTTATTGATTTCTTCCATTTCTTCCTCTTCCTCTTCCTCCTCTTCCTCTTCATCATCATCTGGATTTTCATCATCTTGGTTAACAAAAGCCTCTAAAAATCTGAAAAAAAAAAAAAATGACTAAATATTACAATGAAAATTAACAACAATCACCACTACTGTACCAGACAAATATGCATTGTTTTGAATAAGGCAAGAAGTTGAGATCATTCCTGCAATAAACCAAGTATGGCTATGTTCTTGACAGCCTTCCTGATTAAAGACTGACCATGATTAGTACTGTCTGACCCTACACATAACATGCAATGTATTTCAGGCCCATGTCACGTAGAAAACTTGCACAAGTTTTTTTTTTAACCAGTTATCTCCCATAGAGGCATGGCAAAAAAAAAAAAAAAGACAAATACTCATTCAATATCTGTCTTGCCAGATGTGTGGAGACATCACAGATCATATGACTAAACTGCAACGTTCCCCACACCACCACTTAAGTGCTAGCACTTTACTTCCCACCTCAGACTCAGTCCCTGAATCCCTTCATAAAGGTAACCTTGTTCGCACTCCAATGTCATGCCAAAAGAAAATTATATATACGTGTATGTATGTATGTATGTATATATTATATATATATTATATATATATATATATATATATATATATATATATATATATATATATATATATATATATATATTACACACACACATACATACATACATACACAGTGGTACCCCGAGTTTCGTACAGCTCCCAACTCGAACAATTATGTAAGTGTATTTTTGGGGGGTCTGAAATAGACTAATCTAATTTACATTATTCCTTATGGGAACAAATTTGTTTGCTAACGGTACTCTAACACCCTTCTGGAACGAATTATGGCCAAAACTCTGGGTACCACTGTATATATATATATATATATATTATATATATATATATATATATATATATATATATATATATATATATATATATAGACACAGTGGACCCCCGGTTAACGATATTTTTTCACTCCATAAGTATGTTCAGGTGCCAGTACTGACCGAATTTGTTCCCATAAGGAATATTGTGAAGTAGATTAGTCCATTTCAGACCCCAAACATACATGTACAAACGCACTTACATAAATACACTTAAATAATTGGTCGTATTCGGAGGTGATCGTTATGCGGGGGTCCACTGTATATCAATGACACTAATTAGCCAAGGATTCGAATCCATGTCGTTTTGGCCCTATCTTGTGGTTAGCGAAAATCACATGATGCTCTAACCCACAGGTTAGAGCATCATGATCCGAGGACATACATTGGTGTAGGTACCTCTGAGCTAATTTCATTCTAATCCCTGTTTGGTGTGCTAGCCTCCACAAGCAGAATACGTACTGCTTGTGGAGGCTAGTACACCAAACAGGGATTAGAATGAATAAATAAATATACACGTATATACAGTGGACCCTCAGCTAACGATATTAATCCGATCCTGAAAGCTCATCGTTAGCTGAAATTATTGTTAGCCAAATTAATTTTCCCCATAAGAAATAATGGAAATCAAATTAATCCATGCAAGACACCCCAAAGTGAAAAAAAAAAAATTTTTTACCACATGAAATATTAATTTTAATACACACAAACTGTCACCACTTACCTTTATTGAAGATCTGGTGATGATTGATGAGATGGGAGGAGGGGAGTGTGTGGAAGTTGTTAATGTTTAGAAGGGGAATCCCCTTCCATTAGGACTTGAGGTATCAAGTCCTTTTCCGGGGTTACTTCCCTTCTTTTAATGCCACTAGGACCAGCTTGAGAGTCACTGGACCTCTGTCGCACAACAAATCTGTCTATAGAGGTCTGTACCTCCCGTTCCTTTAAGATTTGCCTAAAATGGGCCACAACATTGTCATTGTAATAGTCACCAGCACGGCTTGCAATAGCTGTTAGGGTGATTTTCATCCATAAAGGTTTGCAGTTCAACCCACTTTGCACACATTTCCTTAATCTTTGAAGTAGCCACAACGGATTCCACAACTGGCATAGGCGTCTCAGAGTTAGCCCCAAACCTTCAAAATCTTTCTTAATTTCCATACTAATTCTCTCTTTTTTATCACAGGGTTGGCACTAGAAGCTTTCTTGGGGCCCAAGGTGACTTATTTTGCAGGTACAATAATTAAAAACGCTGTGATAATATGAAATGTTCTGATTGTATGTGTGGATGCGACCTCACTGGCTGGCTTGTAAACACTGGCACCCATGGGACAACTGAGGCGCGCTCAGGCCACATGTGGACACGTCTCGAATGAATCGCATTGGGCGAGTTTTTTAGCGTTAGCCGAGGCAAAATTTTTGTGTTAAAATGTATTGTTAGCTGGATTTAACATTAGCTGATGCCATCGTTAGCTGAGAGTCCACTGTATATATACAGTAGGGCCCCACTTATACGGCGGGTTAGGTTCCAGGCTGTCGCCAGAAAGCAGACATCACCGGAAGGCAGAACGCCATTTTTTTCTATGCATAAATGCATATAAATGCCAGACAACAAGTTTACACTAAATTACATTAAGATAGTAATAGAACTAGGCATTAAAAACACACAAAGTAAAATACATTCACAGTACATTCATTACTTATCTTAAAGTATTTGTAATCTTAATGTAGAGAGAGAGGCGAGTAGTACTTATTTGTAGGAAGTCAGGTGCAGGTAGCCCAGGTGTAGGTAGCCCTGGCTCCCTGTCTCATACTTAATATACGATATTTAAAACATCCCAGAGAGGTAAAATACACATACAGTACACTCATTATTTACCTTAAAATATGTGTAGTCTTAATATAGGAAGTGAGGTGAGTATTTATTTGTAGGAAGTCAGTGTAGGTAGCCGGTAGGTGTAGCCCACCTGGGCTACCTACACTGTGGCCTAGAGCCATATTATTACCATCAACATACCTTGTTCACTGAATTTTATCATTTTTAACAACTACCTTTAGATGCCATCATAAACGAAGGGAGAAGTAATGAATAATTCATGCTGAAAATTGTAAACAAAAGCGAAGTGGGGGAGTGGCTGGGCCAAACGCAGATTCATACACGTTTTCTCTGATGGCTGAGCAGAGAAAACGTAATGTTGTCCCTCCACCCGGCTACCACACAGCTCCACAAGTATTATTATCAGAGCACATATAAAATATGCAATAAATGCCAGACAACAAGTTTACACTAACTTATATTAAGTTAGCAATATTATTATTATAATCAAGGGGGAAGCGCTAAACCCGTAGGATTATACAGCGCCTGGAGGATGTTGTGGAAGGCATTCAGGCTCAATTCGGGGAACTGGAGCACAGATCCAATTCCCTAAATCAAGAGCCCCTCACCAACATCAGAGTTAGCAATAGAAATGGGCATTAAAAACACAATAAAAGGTAAGATACACACAGAGTACATTTATTACTTACCTTAAAATATTAATATTAATGTGTGAGAGGTGACTGGCAGGATGTTTATTGAATAAAATCAGAATGGCACACCATCATCCTCTAACTTGGCACCTAAAGCAAGAGGCTTACGACTTCTCTTTTTATCACAGCTAACCTTAGACGCCATTGTCAATGAGAGCCAACTAGTTAACGAAAGAGTAAACGAGAGAGAGAATGAGATACGAGTTGAGACAATGTAAGAACACAAACTGAACAGGTAGTGGGCGATCACTTGGTCAGGCGAAATAAATGCGTATTAATATGTGTCTACTTTTAGTTCATTCGCTTACGTTTGTAGGAGTTTGTAAAACATTTACCTCAATATTTTTTATTATAATAATAATTACCTCTCAATACAAATACTCTTATACAGTGGACCCCCGGTTAACGATTTTAATCCGTGCAAGAGGGGTAATCGTTATGCGAAATAATCGTTATGTGAATGAATTTTCCCCATAAGAAATAATGGAAATAAAATTAATCCGTGCAAGACACCCAAAAGTATGAAAAAAAAATTTTTTTACCACATGAAATGTTAATTTTAATACACACAAACTGAAAAAGGCATGCACACTTACATGACACTTACTTTTATTGAAGATCTGGTGATGATTGATGGGATGGGAGGAGGGGAGAGCATTATCTTCTTACTGTTTAGAAGGGGAATCTCCTTCCATTAGGACTTGAGGTAGCAAGTCCTTTTCCGGGGTTACTTCCCTTCTTCTTTTAATGCCACTAGGACCAGCTTGAGAGTCACTGGACCTCTGTCGCACAACAAATCTGTCCATAGAGCTCTGTACCTCCCGTTCCTTTACGATTTGTCTAAAATGGGCCACAACATTGTCATTGAAATAGTCACCAGCACGGCTTGCAACAGCTGTGTCAGGGTGATTTTCATCCATAAAGGTTTGCAGTTCAACCCACTGTGCACACATTTCCTTAATTTTTGAAGTAGGCACAATGGATTCCACAACTGGCATAGGCTTCTCAGGGTTAGCCCCAAACCCTTCAAAATCTTTCTTAATTTCCATACTAGTTCTCACCCTTTTTACCACAGGGTTGGCACTAGAAGCTTTCTTGGGGCCCATGGTCACTTATTTTCCAGAAACAGCACCGAAAACACTGTAATAATACGAAATATTCCGATTGTATGCTTGGATGTTATTGCGGAGGCTGGCTGGTAAACAATGCCACCGGCGGAACATGTGAGCGTGGCTCAGGCCGCACATTGGAAGCGTCTCGGACGAAAATCGGTAAGCGGGTTTTTAAGCGGTATGCGAGGCAAAATTTTTGCAATTAAAGTAAGCGGTATGCGAAATAATCGCTATGTGATGCCATCGTTATGCGGGGGTCCACTGTATTGTGTACAAGTTAGTACAAAATAAACAAACAGCAACACGCCATTTTTAGTGAATGAAGATAATAATAATATTATTATTATAATAATAAAAAGCACTAAACCCACAAGGGTCATGAATTGCTATATATAGATTATTATTATTATAATCAAAAAGAAGCGCTAAGCCACCCTGCTATATATAGAGTAAAGGCATACGGAAAGAATATTTTTCTACAGTTATCCTCCAGTTTGACTAGAGAAAACGTAATTCTTCTGACACTACTTACACAGCTGCTTTGTAAACAAATCTCATATTTACGTCAATTTTTATTCTGTGAGTGTATGTATCACGTTTATATGCTATGTAATGGTTTTCATATATAATTTTGTGGAAAATAGCAGATGGATTAATGAAAATGCCTATAATAATGTAAAATAAGACATTTAGTGTGCCCAAGAGTGATTATTATTACGTAGTATTGGCGTCATGAGTAGAGAGAGACTTAGCGATTTTAATGTGTATCTGCACACCAGCACAGTGTGTAAGTATATTTAGGTACAGGTACACATAAGTATAATTATCAGAGTACATATAAAGAAAGCATTTTAGGTCAAGGTTAATATTGGAATTTAAGGTCCTGTAGATGTAGATTGCACAGTAGTAAGTGTGGATGTACTGAACAGGGAGTAAGTTTAGATCTATGAAGAGTGGGGGGGGGGGGGGTGTTACCAGGGATGGGATTTAGTGATTATTCTTACTGCGGCTTTTTGTTGGGTTATTATTGGCTTTAGGTGTGTTGCTGCAGTTGAACCCCAAGCACAGATAGCATAGGTGAGGTATGGATATATAAGTGAATGGTATAGTGAGAAGGGCAGTTTGCGGCACGTAGTATCGTATCTTGGAGGATCCCAACCGTTTAGGATACTTTTTTGGTTATGTATTGGATATGGGTGCTGAAGTTCAGGTTGTTGTCGAGGTATAGGCCTAGGAATTTGCCCTCATTATGCCTGGCAATTAGTGTGTTGTCGATCTTAATGTTAATTTGGGCATCTCCTGCTCTGCTACCAAACATAATGTAGTAGGTTTTGTCAGTGTTAAGCATAAGTTTATTGGCTGTCATCCAAGTCAATATTTTGATCAGCTCCTCATTAACAATGGTGTTGAGGGTGGCAAGATTAGGGTGAGAGATGACATAAGTCATGTCGTCAGCAAAGAGAATGGGGTTCAGGTGTTGAGATACGTTTGGAAGATCATTGATGTATATGAGGAAGAGCAGGGGACCAAGGACACTTCCCTGCGGAACGCCAGTATCAAGTGGCTGTGTTGTTGATGCTGTGTCTTCAATGGTGACATACTGATACCTATTAGTAAGGTAAGATTTGAAATATGCAAGCGCATGGCCTCATATACCATAATGGTCAAGTTTGTGGAGTAGGATGCCGTGGTCTACTTTGTCAAAAGATTTTCTTAGGTCAATAAAAATTCCTAGTGGATATTCCTTACTTTCCAATGCTGTGTAAAGCAGATCTAGCATTTTTATGATTGCATCGTTAGTGCTTTTATTTTTCCTGAATCCAAATTGGCAGGGGTTGAGTATGTTTTGTGCCGTTAATCCCTAGGTACCTTACCCTCTTCCATACATTTATTAAATAATTGCACCAACCACTCCAAAACTATATCCCCACCTGCTTTTAACGTTTCTATCTTTATCCCATCAATCCCGGCTGCCTTACCCCCTTTCATTTTACCTACTGCCTCACGAACTTCCCCCACACTCACAACTGGCTCTTCCTCACTCCTACAAGACGTTATTCCTCCTTGTCCTATACACGAAATCACAGTTTCCCTATCTTCATCAACATTTAACAATTCCTCAAAATATTCCCTCCATCTTCCCAATACCTCTAACTCTCCATTTAATAACTCTCCTCTCCTATTTTTAACTGACAAATCCATTTGTTCTCTAGGCTTTCTTAACTTGTTAATCTCACTCCAAAACTTTTTCTTATTTTCAACAAAATTTGTTGATAACATCTCACCCACTCTCTCATTTGCTCTCTTTTTACATTGCTTCACCACTCTCTTAACCTCTCTCTTTTTCTCCATATACTCTTCCCTCCTTGCATCACTTCTACTTTGTAAAAACTTCTCATATGCTAACTTTTTCTCCCTTACTACTCTCTTTACATCATCATTCCACCAATCGCTCCTCTTCCCTCCCGCACCCACTTTCCTGTAACCACAAAATAAATAAATAAATAAATAAATAAATAAATAAATAAATATATATATATATATATATATATATATATACACACAGGAGGGCCCCGCTTTACGGCGTTTCGCTAATACGGACATTTCAAATTATGACCAAAACTCGCTATACGGCCCCCCCCACCTGTCTTTCTAATACGGTCACAGCGGCCCACCGAGTTTGTTTACATTCTCCCTGAGCACATCTCCTTATTATGTCTGGAAACTTTCCAAAATTTCAAGTGTTTTAAAGTTATTTTATATTTTATATGTATTGTACTTGATAATTAAACTTGTGTACACCTGTACCTAAATAAACTTGCACACTGTGCTGGCATGTAGGTACACATTAAAATCACTAAGAGTCTCTCTACTCTTGATGCAATAATAATAATAATAATAATAATAATAATAATAATAATAGTAATAATAATAATCTCTTGGGCGCATTAATGTCACATATTACGTTAATATAGACATTTCCCTTAATCTATCTATGATATTTTTTCAAAATTATATAAGAAACACATTATGTAACACACAAACATGATACATGCACCCACAGTATAAAAATTTATACAAATATATACGAGATGTTTACCAAACGGTTTGTAGAAGTGTCGGAAGAATTACGTTTTCTCTAGCCCGTCACCTGTTACTAGGGATAACTGTAGAAAAATATTCCTTTCGTATGCCTTCACTTTATAATTCTGTACCAACTTGTACACAGTGTAAGAGTATTTGTTTCGTGATTTAATTATTATAATAATAAAAATATTATAAGGTAAAAGTTTCACAAACTCTTACAAATGTACATGAATGAACTAAAACTGGACACGTATTAATACCATCTATTTTGCCTGACCGAGTGATCGTCCACAACCTGTTCAGTTTGTTTACGCTGTCTGAGCTCGGTGTATCATTAAATGTTGTATATTACATTAATATACACATTTTCATTAATCCATCCGTGATATTTTTTTTCAAAATTATATAATAAACACGATACATAACATAAATACATAACAACATATGTGTAGAGAACCAAGGATAACCCAAAAAAGTCAGAGTGACTTACTTCCATTGCCTTCACTCAGAGCATCATTTCTTCTCAAAATGATGTTACATGAGAATGGGAGTGTTCTTTATTTATTCTACCGTATCAATGTAGAGACAACCTGTACACAATGTAACTTGTACACAAACCAGACGTGTACACTTCATTTGTTTACAAAACTTACGTTCGCCTGGTTTGTTTACATAACTCTGCGCCTGTCCTCTCTCATGTACTCATTCTTTCTCTCTCTCATTTATTCGTTTTATCTCATTTACTTACTCCTGACCCTACATTAAGACTACAAATATTTTAAGGTAAGTAATGAGTGAACTGTATATACATTTTATCGCTCTGGGATGCTTAAATATCATAGAATAGTATGTGTGGGTGGGGTGGCCTGGTATGGTAGCCTGGCTGACACCATATATACCACACTTGATTTCTTACAATAAATACTACTTGTCTCACCCTAGATTAAGACTATAAATATTTTAAGGTAAGTAATGAGTGCACTGTGTGTGTATTGTACTTTTTTATTGGTTTTTGATGCCTGGTTCTATTGCTAACATAATATATGTTAGTGTAAACTTGTTATCTAGTGTTTGTATGCATTTGTAAGTGGAAAAAAAGGGTGTTCCACTTTACGGCGGTTTCCGCTTTACGGCGGTAGCCTGGAACCTAACCCGCTGTATAAGTGGGGCCCTCCTGTATATATATATATATATATGTATATATATATATATATAGATATATATATATATATATATATATATATATATTTATATCACATACATACATACACCTACCATCTGACTTATGACCGAGTTCGGTTCCGAGAAACTGGGCCTAAGTCGAAATGGTCGTAAGTCGAACTTTACTACTGAATATCAACAAAACATTTTTGTAATGACTATTTTATTGTTTTATTTTGGTATTTCATGTTTTACTTTACTTTTTATGTTGTTAGTACTGTATTTTATACTGTAAGGTTTAGGATAAACACTGTGTACAACACAAATAGTTGTTTATTTCCCAGAAATTTGGCATAAAAAACACGGTCATAAGTCTAGTGGTCGTAAGTCGAGCAGGTCGTAAGTTGGATGGTAGGTGTATATATACAGTGGACCCCCGGTTAACGATATTTTTTCAATCCAGAAGTATGTTCAGATGCCAGTACTGACCGAATTTGTTCCCATAAGGAATATTGTGAAGTAGATTAGTCCATTTCAGACCCCCAAACATACACGTACAAACGCACTTACATAAATACACTTACATAATTGGTCGCATTCGGAGGTGATCGTTATGCGGGGGTCCACTGTATATATATACATACAGTGGATCCCTGGTATTCGATGGCATCGGTACTCGATAAATCCGGTATTCGATGCATTTTATCGCAAAAATTTCGCCTCTGTATCCGATCGAAAACCCGGTATTCGATGCGATTCGTACGAGACGTGTCCACGTGTGGCCTGAACTGCCCTGTGTGTGCGCCAGTGTTTACAAGCCAGCCAGTGTGCGTGCATCTAAGGATACATTCGGTACATTCCATATTATCACTGTTTTTGGTGCTTGTTTCTGCAAAATAAGTCACCATGGGCCCCAAGAAAGCTTCTAGTGCCAATCCTTCGAGAAAAAAGGTGCTAATGACTATTGAAATGAAGAAAGAGATAATTGCAAAGTACGAAAGTGGAATGCGTGTGTCGGAGCTGGCCAGGTTGTATAGTAAACTCCAATCAACCATCTCTATTATAGTGACCTGGAAAACGGCAATCAAGGAAGCTGTTCTTACAAAAGGTGCAACTGTGATTACGAAACAGCGACCGCAAGTGTTAGAAAATGTTGCGAGACTATTATTGGTGTGGATAAATGTAAAACAGATAGCAGGAGATAGCATCACTCAAGCGATCATTTGTGAAAAGGCTAGGCAGTTGCATGACGATTTGGTAAAGAAATTGCCTGCAACTAGTGCTGATGCGAGTGAATTTAAGGCCATCAAAGGTTGGTTTGAAAGATTTAAGAATCGTAGTGGCATACATAGTGTGATTAGGCATGGTGAGGCTGCCAGTGACTCTCAAGCTGGTCCTAATGGCATTAAAAGAAGAAGGGAAGTAACCCCGGAAAAGGACTTGCTACCTCAAGTCCTATTGGAAGGGGATTCCCCTTCTAAACATTAACAACTTCAACACTCTCCCCTCCTCCCATCCCATCAATCATCACCAGATCTTCATTAAAGGTAAGTGTCATGTATTCTATTGTTAGTAGAGTACTACAAACTGTGCATGTCTTCTTCAGTTTGTGTGCATTAAACTTAATATTTCATGTGGTAAAATTTTTTTTTTTTTCATACTTTTGGGTGTCTTGCACGGATTAATTTGATTTCCATTATTTCTTATGAAGAAAATTGATTCGCTTTTCGATATTCGATGAGCTCTCAGGAACGGATTAATATCGAATACCGGGGGTCCACTGCACGCACGCACGCACACACGCGTGCACGCACACACGCGCACACACACACACACACACACACACACGCACACACACACACATACACAGTGGAACCTTGGCTTATGAACGCCCCACCACGTGAATTTTTCAGGATACAAACCATTGTTCAGTCGATTTTTTTGCTCCTGGATACGAAGGAAATTTCAGGATGTGAACTTCCCCCTTAAGGGAAGTTCCTTAAATAAATAAATACTATAATAATCAGAAAGAAGCACTAAACTACAAGGGTTATACAGCACAGCAGGGCAGGGAAGGATGCAGGGGAACAAGGTAGTAAGAGGGAAAGGGGTGATTATTAGGTTATGAAGTGTTGCTGGGCAGTGGATAGTGCAGTGGTAGAGGGTAGCTAGAGATTAAGGTGGAAAGGACTGAGAAGAGTACCAGAGACATCATCATCAGAGTTTGTGCAGTAAATCAATTGCTGTCAAAAAGGCAATGAGAGAGTCTGGATTAAAGGAAAGGGCAGCAGAGCAGAGATGACGTTGAAGGTAAATTCTGTGTGCTCGCTGATAGAGTGGGCAGTCCAACAGAATGTGGCTAACAGATACTGGAACTTGACAATTCTCATAGAGAGGAACAGAACGCCTCTCCATGAGTTACCCGTAAGACGAGTGTGGCCGATGCAAAGACGAGAGAGAGTAGTCTCCCAACCTTAACACTGATGATAAGACGGCAGAAACCTATACTCGGCTTAACAGAATGAAGTTTGTTATGGAGCAGATCAGACCAATGTTGTTGCCAACGTGTGCGAAGATGGGTAGCAATTACAGCAAAATAGTCTGTGAATGGAACTCCTCTATATGAAAATGGGAGGTCATGTACTGCTGACCATGCAGAAGTGTCTGCCTGTTCATTACCCTGTATGTCAACATGACCAGGGACCCAGCAAAAAAACAATATCTATGTGTTTGCTAGAGATACGGCGTAACCAAAGTTGGATACGAAGAACTAGGGGGCAAGGTGTATAAAATTTCCATATAACCTGTAAAGCACTAAGGGAGTCTGAAACGACCACAAATGGTGACACAGGCATAGATGCAATACGGGTAAGTGCTACAAGAATGACATACAATTCAGCCATAAAAATGCTAGATGAGGGTAATAAATGCCCTCGCACGACACTGTCCAGAAACAGTGCTGTGAATCCGATGCCATCAGAAGACTTAGGACTATCGGTGTAAACTGCGATATCATGAGAATGAAAGCGAAAGTGTTCAAGAAAAAGAGGGCGTGAAGCCACCATAGGTAGTTGGGCTTTCGCGCATGGCAGTGGGAAAGAACAGACACGAACAGCCAGAACTTCCCAAGGGGGCAGGGAAAAGTGAGAGGCTACATGAACATAGAGAGGTGGTAACTGAAGAGAAGACAAGAGTGAATGTAGGCAGAGAGAAAAGGGATGGAGTAAACAGGGGCAATGAGCAAATAAAGAACGTTTACTAACATCAGTGACTATCCTATATACAGAAGGATTGTAGAGGTCATGGGATCGAATATAATAACAAAGGCAATGAGCATCACAGCGATCAGACAAGGATGGAAAATTTGCCTCTGTATAAAGGCTCTCAACAGGGGACGAACAAAAGGCACCAAGGCGGAGACCTTGGTGACGAATAGGATCTAACTTAGAGTTGCAGGAGAAGCCGCAGAATAGATCTGGTCACCATAATCTAGCTTGGACAAGGCTAGGGTGGAATGCAAACGGAGGAGAGTGCGATGATATGCTCCCCATGAACGATGTGCAAGAACCTTAAGGAGGTTTAGCCAACCATGGCAAGTTGTCTTTGACAAAGAAATGCAAGGTTTCCACGTAAGCTGGCGGTCAAAGAGCAGGCCCAGAAACCTGACCGTATCACACGTCGGAATATGTGAACCATGTAAGTACAAGGGAGTATCTGGTATAAGCGGGCATTTAGTGAAGGGCATCTAGATGGGGAAAGACTACACGACGTATTGGAATGATCTGCTGCACTGCAGACCAGGCATTCTGCCACAGATCTGCAATGTTTAGCAGAGTGTCCAAAATGCCAGCAATAACAACACAGTTGGGGAGTGGGAACAACTTGATGGACCTCAAGACAATGGCCTGCAATATAGACAGAGGACAGAAACTCACGGCAGTTGAAGGTTAAATGAGTGATGTTACTAGGAAAGCGCCTCCATCTACAAGCAGGCAGGATGTACATATCTACCTTGAGGATACGGAGGTTCTGAAGGGCTAATTGTTATAAAATATCCTCGCCACAAGACAAAAAAATCACTCTGTACAACGCTACGCAGCAAGACCACAGTACAACTGCAAGAATTAAGAGTAGTATGCTTACAAACAGTGACTGATACGTTATCTATGGAAGTGATGCGGGAGAGGGCATGAGCTTGCTCTGAATTCTGCACTGTTATGACACGCGCTCCACTTCGAAAAGCATGGAAAGATATATTTTGGCCAACATGCTGTAAAAGAGCTTTACCAATTCTGTAGTCAGAAAGATAATCAGTTTGAGATGTTGTTTGTAAAGAAAAGAATTTTGTCCATTGCGTACTCGTTAGTCCAGCATTCAAAGGTAGTGAGTGTTGTGTAGGTCGTTTCTGAGCGGTCATTGATGAACTGTCATCACTAGGTTGTCGTGGATGCTTAGGAGTAGAACCATCGCACAGTATTCGGGGAAGCCGGACACATTGTGAAAGTCATGCTAGAAGCAGCGGTATGAACTGAAATGGGTGATGCCACAGCACCTGAAGCAGGTGACGAAGCGTCACCGACAGAAGATACAGGGGTATGAGAAGAGTCAAGAGAATGGTCTGATAATGAAGCCAGGTCAGAACAGGGTGTGGGATCAGAATGGGGCCTGGGAGGAGGAAGGGTTACACTAGGTGAAGATTCCATAATAATAGGTGCATCTTCTGTGATATCTCCTTTGTTATTTTAAGAAAAAAAAAAAGGAAAGAAAAAAAAAAACAGGGACAGTGGAGGGACAGTTGCTAGGAGGCATGGAGGGGCCGAAAGCTCCTCCCCTCATCTGAGAGGGCCTCGAGCCCACTGGCAGTGAAGATGCAGAGTGGAACCCATGCCATATCCTACCCTTCAAGCCAGTAAACCAAGGCTCTGGGATAGCAGCCTCACATCTACTGAGCTACCTCGGCGGACAAAAGAATGGACGGTTGGAAACCCACCACAAAGCATACCTCCTTCAGATGCCAACCCCCAGAACCGACAGGCAGCAAGAAGCTCAGGAAGCGATTAGAAACTATGAAAAAAGCTAGAGAAATGAAGAAGGCAGCAGCATAGAGTGAGGCAGCCAGCCGCCATTGCCACCAACACCACCACTGTGGCCACAGTGATTGCGTCTTCACCTACATATACATCTGTCTTGACCACACCTGTGGTTACATATTGTAACAACCTCACTACTAATCATAGATAAACACAAGCTAGGTGTGGGGTTATGGACTGGGAAGGTACTAGAGTGGGAGAGTAAATGGGGGGCAGGATACTGCCACCGGCATTGCCATCACTCGCCATATTATGGCCTACTTTATTCATTCTAGAGTATATATCATGTTTCTGTTATTAATATTATTTATTATGTCATATTATATAAACTGTGATAGATAACTAAGATGTAGAGTTGATATTAGGATTTTTTGTCATGCCTCCTGAGAGGCTGGAATGGATTAATTGCATTTCAATTAATTTAAATGAGGAAAACTGACTCAGCATACTAACAAATCAGGATACGAACACGGTCATGGAACGGATTAAATTCTGAAGCCGAGGTTCCACTGTATACACACACACACACACACACACACACAGTGGAACCTTCACTTACAAGTTTAATATGTTCCATGACCTAGCTCGTAACTCAGTTTGCTCATATATCAAATAAATTTTCCTCATTTAAATTACAGAGGTACCCCGAGTTTCGGCCATAATTCGTTCCAGAAGGCTGTTTGCGTGCCGTTACATAACAAATTTGTTCCCATAAGGAATAATGTAAATTAGATTAGTCTGTTTAGGACCCCCAAAAATACACTTACAAAAGCACTTACAATAATACACTTACATAACTGTTCGAGTTGGGAGCTGTATGAAACTCGGGGTACCACTGCAACTGAAATGCCTTTAATCTGTTCCAGCAGAATTCCTGCTCTTGGGAGGCAGGACAAAATACTTCAATATAATGCTAATATCAACTCCATGGCTTATTTATCTATCACAATTTATCTAATATGACATAATAAACAATATAAATAACAAAGAAACATGATATATACTCTAGAATGAATAAACTATGTCATTATGTGATGAGTGGTGGCGGCCATTGCCGCTGCCACACTGACCATATCTTCCCATTCTTCCCCATCTTAAAATAGTGTGTCTGTGAGGCTAACTGCACTAGATCACTAGTTTCATAAGGAAAACACTGAAACAATGTATTTAAAAATAAGAAGTATTGCATAAAAGCAATAAAACATAATAGAGAATGTAAAAAAATAAAATGGTTTTATAAAGTGTACGTACACTGGCGGAGGGTGGAAGATAGGCTACTCGCTACACTCTTAATGCTACACTTTTTTGCTGAACTTAATTGCTACACTCTTAATGTGAGGTAGTACCAGCGTAGTAGATATACGTACTACGCTCGCACACCTCACACCTCGCTCATATTTATCTATGATTTCATGTTTTAATTCTATGGATGTCATCCTCTTTTTCTTCTCAGCACTGTCCTTTGCACTTACTTTCTTAGGACCCATGGTTAGAAAAAAGCACTAAACCCACAAGGGTCATACAGATCTATATGACAAAAACTGGCCTGAACCTGAATTAACACCTAAAAATTTTAAGGGTCAACTTTTTACACCAGCATATACAGCATTATTTTACTAAAAATAACTTGGAGACAAATATAAAACTCAATCCTAATTACCAACTTCAAAAATTTTTTAATTTCTTTTACTTTTATACAAACAAATACATACAAGAAGACTCACATATGCATCAAACAGCCAAATAAATTTAAATCCATGTGAAGAAAAGCATGAGGCAGCAACCTTGTCATGGTGGAGGGATTACGTGCTGTATTTGTAGGCGACTACAAATACAGCATTTAAATGTTACCCTACAATGGCAAAAGACAAACTGCAGCCACTTAAGATATATTTACTGGAAATATTTTGGTATGACCTTTGTCAAATTTGGGGTGATCAAGGTCCCAGTACCGAAATGTTTCCAATAAACATTTCCTAAGTAAATGTATTTTGTGCATTTTTCCACAACTTGTTTTTATCTTATCTTTGCATCCAGCTACAGCACCTGTATGGTTACTATGAAAGGAGCTGTAGCCCTTTAGTAGGCATCAATCTTCTTTTGGTAAGTAGATACCATAGTTAAAACAGGTTCAGGTTCTTTGTGGTCTGGCAAGTGGGCTGTGTATGCTAGTGGGATTTTAGTTCTTTGTGGATCATGGGCTTTCCTTGAAGTATAAGTTTAGGAAATGTCAAGCTATCAAAGGCATTTGGCCTACTGATGTTCTGTGAAGCCATTATTATTTTACTACATGTAAACCACACAATAACCAAATTCTGTTACTCAGCATTGTAATCATTATAGAGAATAAACTTTGGAATTGAATTGAATTGAATTGAATGTATTTGGCTAGGGTCAAGCAAGCACCAGGAAGGATACCCTTTTGGTTGTTGGTTGCTTTGCAGCTCTGGTAATTACATACATCATCTCATCATTATCCCTGGGACCACTAACGTACAGCTGAACCCCTAAATTTGCAAGGATTACAATCTTAGAGGTACAATGAATCTAGAATCCATAAATAATGAAAAATTGTCTTCTTAATAAGTTGGTCAATTTGGGCTCATTTTTTATTTTAAAGGTCAGTTTCTCTAAATACCTTTCAAATCTTAGTATTATTATTAATGTACAGTGGACCCTCGACCAACGATGGCATCAACTAACGATAAAATTGGCTAACGATGCGTTTTTGTGTAAAAATATTGGTTCGACCAACGATGAAAAACTCGGGTAAGAACATCTGTCCTGAATGCATCCGCCTGTCCATCCAGCCTGAGCGCCTCAGCTGCCCTGCCTTCAACTAGTGTGCCATTGTTTACAAGCCAGGGTGGACAGTTCCACGCATACATGCGATACATTTTGTATTATTCCATTGCTTTTAGTGCTTGTAACTGCTAAATAAGCCACCAGGGGCCCAAAGAAAGCTTCTAGTGCCAACCCTGTGGTAAAAAGGGTGAGAAATACTATCGTTCCACGGTCTGCTGCTGTACCATGGTCAGCTGCTGCTACTGCTGCTGTACCACCGTCAGCTGCTGCTGCACCACCGCCAGCTGCTGCTGCACCACCGCCAGCTGCTGCTGCACCACCGCCAGCTGCTGCTGCACCACCGCCAGCTGCTGCTGCACCACCGTCAGCTGCTGCTGCACCACCGTCAGCTGCTGGTGCACCACCGTCAGCTGCTGGTGCACCACCGTCAGCTGCTGCTGCACCACCGTCAGCTGCTGCTGCACCACCGTCAGCTGCTGCTGCACCACCGTCAGCTGCTGCTGCACCACCGTCAGCTGCTGCTGCACCACCGTCAGCTGCTGCTGCACCACCGTCAGCTGCTGCTGCACCACAGTCAGCTGCTGCTGCACCACAGTCAGCTGCTGCTGCACCACCGTCAGCTGCTGCTGCACCACCGTCAGCTGCTGCTGCACCACCATCAGCTGCTGCTGCACCACCGTCAGCTGCTGCTGCACCACAGTCAGCGGCTGTACCACAGTCAGCTGCTGCACCACTGTCAGCAGCTGCTGCTGCACCACTGTCAGCAGCTGCTGCTGCACAACAGCTGTTGCTGCACCACCTCAGCTGCTGCAGCACCACCGTCAGCTGCTGCAGCACCACCATCAGCTGCTGCAGCACCACCATCAGCTGCTGCAGCACCACCGTCAGCTGCTGCAGCACCACCATCAGCTGCTGCAGCACCACCATCAGCTGCTGCAGCACCACCGTCAGCTGCTGCAGCACCACAGTCAGCTGCTGCTGCACCACCATCAGCTGCTGCTGCACCACCGTCAGCTGCTGCTGTACCATGGTCATCTGCTGCTGCACCACCATCAGCTGCTGCTGCACCACAGTCAGCTGCTGCTGCACCACCATCAGCTGCTGCTGTACCACAGTCAGCTGCTGCTGTACCACAGTCAGCTGCTGCTGTACCACAGTCAGCTGCTGCTGTACCACGGTCAGCTGCTGCTGTACCACGGTCAGCTGCTGCTGTACCACGGTCAGCTGCTGCTGTACCACGGTCAGCTGCTGCTGTACCATGGTCAGCTGTTGCTGCACCACCGTCAGCTGTTGCTGCACCACTGTCAGCTGTTGCTGCACTACCGTCAGCTTTTGCTGCACCACCATCAGCTGCTGCTGCCCCACCGTCAGCTGCTGCATCCATCATCAGCTGTACTACTCGAAGATGTGGACAGTGTGTTGTTGGTGTGGCTTAACGAGAAACAATTAACCCCAGAGGGTTAGCCACCCAGGATAACCCAAGAAAGTCAGTGCATCATCGAGGACTGTCTAACTTATTTCCATTGGGGTCATTGATCTTGTCCCTCAGGATGCGACCCACACCAGTCGACTAACACCCAGGTGAACAGGAAAAAATGCCTGGAACTAGTGCTCATATTGGTGAATTTAAGGCCAGCAAAGTTTGGTTTGAGAGATTTAAGAATCATAGTAGCATACACAGTGTGATAAGGCATGGAGAAGCTGAAAAATTCCAACCCCAACAAGTGTTCAATTGTGATGAAACAGGCCTGTTCTGGAAGAAAATGCCAAACAGGACCTACATTACTCAGGAGAAAAAGGCACTGCCAGGACACAAACCTGTGAAAGACAGACTAACTCTCATGTTTTGTTGTAATGCTAGTGGGGAATGCAAAGTGAAGCCTTTACTCATGTATTACTGAAAATCCCAGAGTGTTCAAGAAAAAGTGTCTCATCACTCATCAATACTCTTCAATAAGAGTAAGTGTCATTTTAGCATTTATTTATGTAGTTATTGTGCATGTCTCATTGTTTTCTTTGTAGGGAAATGTATATTTCATAAAAAAAAATATTTTTTTTTATACTTTTGGCTGTCTGGAACGAATTAACTGGATTTCCATTATTTCTTATAGGGAAAATTAATTCAGCTAATGATAAATTTGGCTAAGGACAAGCTCTCTGGAATGGATTAATATCGTTGGTCGAGGGTCCACTGTACAGTGAAACTTGAGTTTTCGTATGCCCTAGTCTGTATGTAAAACTATAGCTATTCTCAAAAAATTTATTTTTTGAGAATATTTTTGGGTGTCTCGAATGGAGTAATTGGATTTACATTATTTCTTATGGGAAATATTAACAAAAAATACATTTTATAGAGAATAACTAGAGAATACAACCTAGGGCATACAAAAACTGAGGTTCCACTGTATAGTAAAAAGTGACTAGAAAAGAGATTTTGGCATGGGAAAAACCCACCGAGCACGTTTTGAACAAAATTCTGTGATTAGTTTTCAGTTAGCAGTTGTGCACCAAGCTTCCAAAAAATTTGGTACTATGAAAATACTACAGATAATCAAAACTATTCTCTGGAGGCCTTGCCATAAATTATTGAATACATGAATCCTGCAAATTAGGAAGTACTTAAATTGGGAAGAAGGGGGGCACAGTTCAACTGTATACAGTGCCATAACTTTTTGGGCTCTGAAGTGGGTAGAGAGAACAAGCAACAAATTTCAATGTACAGGATTGGGGTATACAATATGGCTGATTGTACGGAACTTCCAAATTATGAAATGAATTTTTCATGACTGTAATTGTGCTGTGAACCAGCAGACTTTGTCCACTGATGCAGAAGAAAACCAGACACTAAGAATACAGGCATTGTCACCTGAAGTACTACGGTACAGTATTTTTTAGTATTGTATGTAATTTTACTTCTCTATGCACTGCAACTCATTATTGTAATTTCATAATCTCAATGTAATCTTGAAAAGAAATAAATTTTGTTTACCTTTTCATGGTGGGGACATGAGGTATAAACTGTCGTTATCGAAACTGATGACTTAGATAACACTTATTTTGAGTTAGAGAAGCTGTAAAGCTATACTTGCATCTACACTAAATTAAAGAGCAGTCTTCAAGTTTGTTCTTGCTTCTATCAGATGCTGTTTTTAACAGCATATTCCTCATATACCCATGCCACTGAGATGCCAGACTCAACATTCTTTATTAGTTCAAGGTTCTGCTTAACAATGAGAGCTACACATTTCCTCTGGGCACCTCTGGCCAAAGACTCCTCGAGTTTAACACTTAGTTTGATTATATTATTACTAGCACCACTACTTGCTTTAGAAGCCATTGGCATTAAAATGCCTTTTCCCACAAAGTGAAGGGTTTTTGATCCAAGAACTCAACCTATCCTCTCCTTGGATCAAACCTGATTGTGTCTCATTCACCTATGGCTTTAATACTCCCCCATGAATATAATCTTCAATACCTTGACCTACCTGTACTATCTATTCTCCTCTCTGATGGTCTGCCTTTCAATACAGATTCTCTTATGATTTCTTAATTGACAATGACTTGCTACACAAACTCTGCCCTAAGTTTCTCTCTTACATATGTCCTCCTCCCAACATCTAAATCTTTCTGTTTATTGTCTCCCTTACCACGGTGCAATGCTCAGTGACCCACAAGTTTAGTACTCTCCATGAATATAATGTAAAGACAGTGGTAAAGAACCTACAATGAGAACCTGTAATAATTATTAATGAATTCTACATATTAGTTAGGCTATTACTGCAGCAAAGCACTTACCACCAGCATCCACTCTTAACAAGCTAACAAGAAAAAAATATTCATTTAATAAAATGAAACTTTAGTGGAAGAAAAAAAAGTAGTGTATAGTACTGTATTATCAACTGACTTATGCAAGTACAAAAAAATAAGAGAAACTATTCAGCTATGCTAATGTAGTGGCTCGTAAGGCAAGACCAACTGGTATACTTTGGAAACAAACACATATGCAGTTTAATGTGATCCTTTATTTTCAAGTCACAAACACTGCATATGTGTTTATGTTTCCATTGTGTCGGTATTTTATACCATTTATTTTCATGGTATACTTTCCTGAAGTTGTAACTAGAAATTACAGCCACTGTGCAGATAACTAGTAAAAATTTTTTGTTTTAAAGATTAAAATAAACATTTACTTACTTGTATGGCTTCTCATCACCCCGCATATCACAAACAGTGTTGGTGAGAGCCATAATGTAATGTTTTGCCAATGTCAGTGTCTCAATCTTGCTCAACCTCCTGTCCATCTTCACATGTGGGATGACTTCACGTAACTCCTGAAGAATCATATATTATGTAGATATTTCTTTACAGTAAAACATTGACTTTACATCTAGTATATACATTTTTTAAGCATTACAGCTGGATGCCTCCAAAAGAATTTCCTCCACATTTCTTGGATGCCCAAATTATTATGCAGCCTCTCCTCACCTAACGACGGAGTTCCGTTCCTAAGACCACATCAGTAAACGTATTCGTCGCTAAGTAAGTTTATTCAGGTATACACAAATACAGTTACATAGAATTATCATACATAGCAGCGTATGTGTAGAGAAACTAGGATAGCCCAAAAAAGTCAGACAGAGTGACTTATTTCCACTGGGGTATATCTAGCCTAGACAGGACTCGCAGCAATGGTTTTAAGTTGGAAAAATTCAGATTCAGGAAGGATATAGGAAAGTACTGGTTTGGTAATAGAGTTGTGGATGAGTGGAACAAACTCCTGAGTACAGTTATAGAGGCCAGAACGTTGTGTAGCTTTAAAAATAGGTTGGATAAATACATGAGTGGATGTGGGTGGGTGTGAGTTGGACCTGATAGCTTGTGCTACCAGGTCGGTTGCCGTGTTCCTCCCTTAAGTCAATGTGACCTGACCTGACTAGGTTGGGTGCATTGGCTTAAGCCGGTAGGAGACTTGGACCTGCCTCACATGGGCCAGTAGGCCTTCTGCAGTGTTCCTTCGTTCTTATGTTCTTATAATGGTAGTAGGTTTGTGTCAACCATCTTTGATATTGTTTTAATGTCATGTCACTTTTGCACCATTTATAACATTTTTAGTATATTTTTAAATGTTTATACAGTAGTTTACTGTATATTGTAATAAACAGAATAGAGGAAATCAGCTCTAATATACATTATTTAGGTATGCATACTGGTCAGAGAGTCCGTTGTAAGTCTGAGTCATTGGTAAATAGTATGTCACTAAGTGAGGAGAGGCTGTACTTTAAGCTTATCTTTAAAGCTTATCTAAAACCTCAATTTAAAAAAAAAAAAAATTCGAGATTTTCATGGTTATTTTTTTTCTTGGCACCTCCAGCATCACTCATATTCCTCTCAGGTACTGTAGGCTGATAAAAGATAAGTAAATTTATTGTCTTTTAACTCTGACCAATGCTGTTGCCAGTAGTTTTGGAGTCTGAGAGTTATAAAAAATAGTTCAGATAAGGGACTGCCCTGTGAGAGATCAGCAGATCATGATTAGCAAACTGAGCAGTTGATTCTGCATGTTCATTGCTTTGAATATCAGTCACAAGGGATCCAAAAATGTTTATCATACTTGCTAAAAAATGCAGTGTAGCCACTATTGTTTACAAAGAGTGATGGGATGTGGAAGTCATATTTATGGATAACGTGTAAATCTGAAACAATGAGGTGGACACAAACACATGACACTGCAGTGTACACTGATGGTTCTAAATCCTCTGATGGTGTTGGGTTTGCAGCAATGTTCCCAGAGTTGTGTGAAGGCATTCATTAGAGTTGGACACTTTTGCAGCTGAACCGTATACAAATCTCATTGCAATTATTCATATTGCATCTATGCCTACCTCAGCATTTGTAGTAGTCTCAGACTCCTTTAGTGATTTGCAAGCTATTAAAAAATTTGATTTGCCTCATCCCCCAGGTCTTCACATACAAGTCTGATTGTGCCACATTTCTAGCAAAAACAAAAACTATTTTCTGCTGGGTCCCTGGTCATGTTGATGTTCAGGGCAATGAGCAGGGAGACTCTGCTGTGTGGTCAGCAATACATGACCTAGTTTCACATGGAGGTATTCCACTCAAACTGAGCACATCCCAACCGTCACCCCAGGTAACATTATTATATGCTTACCCTATGTAGGAGATATTCTAGTTATTGTTTCTAAACGTACAGGAATTAACACTGTGCTTGCCAAAATCAACAGTCAAGAGCCAATTACCAAATTTTCTCCTGAGGAAAACAAAGGGCAATAAACATATATTCTTAGATGTCCTACTAGATGCAAGTGGGAACAGACTTCCCCTCAAAGTGTACAGGAAATCCACTAACAAAGCCAACCTGAGCATTTTCACTGGCAACATGATACATGGAATAAGAGGTGTTGTCACCAGTTCTTTTGAGCATGAAGATTTGCAGCCCACAGTTCCTTGTAGAGGAATGTGATCACATTATCCAAATGTACACAGACCTACAGTTTTATCCCCACACATCGCTTCTGACTGCAGGAAATGGACACACAGCTACATGGGAATGGACATCCACTAGATACCATCATTCTTGGTTTTAGGGTAGCCAAAAATATTACCAAGGCATGTGCAAGTCACAAAATGAGTATGAGGGAGGAAGGAGAGAGACAGGAGGAAGGGAGGAAGGAAGTAAGGGAGGGAAGAAAGAGAGAAAAAGAGAGAAAAAGAGAGAAAAAGAGAGAAAAATAGAGAAAAAGAGAGAAAAGAAAGAAAAAAGAAAGAAAGAAAAAAGAAAGAAAGAAAAAAGAAAGAAAGAAAGAAAAAAGAAAGAAAGAAAAAGAAAGAAAAAAGAAAGAAAAAAAGAAAGAAAAAAGAAAGAAAAAAGAAAGAAAAAAAAGAAAAAAGAAAGAAAAAAGAAAGAAAAAAGAAAAAGAAAGAAAGAAAGAAAGAAAGAAAGAAAGAAAGAAAGAAAGAAAGAAAGAAAGAAAGAAAGAAAGAAAGAAAGAAAGAAAGAAAGAAAGAAAGAAAGAAAGAAAGAAAGAAAGAAAGAAAGGAGGGGAGGGAGGGAGGGAGGGACGAGGAGGACGACAACTTTACTTCTACCTAATATCCCATAACATACTTTACCCCTGCTAGTTTGGATTTAGACCAAAAGAAAAAGTGTGAATGATGCTATTACACAAATGCCCGAACTACTATATAAAGCCCTCAAAAAAAAAAAGGAATATCCTCTGGGGTTCTTCATAGACCTACGGAAAGCACTTGATAGAGTGGAGCACAATCTCTTGCACCTAAAACTAGACTATCACGGCATCAAAGAACTAAAATCTTATCTTAGCAATAGACACCAGTATGTATACACAAATGGAGTTAACTCCACTAATCAGCCTGTAGTTGCGGGAGTGCTCCAGGGTTCCCCTACTTCAATTCACACTGAGGGTAAATTTCTAGGTCTTCTCCTTGACTGTAATCTTAAATTTCATTCCCACAGCCAGCATATATATAAGAAAGTTTCCAAATCAGTAGGCATCCTGTCCAAGATACAGTACTTGTACCCCAAATGACACTCCTAACACTATACCACTCTATGATATACCCCTACCTCACTTATGGTATTTGTGCTTGGGGACTGACCACAGCCAATCACCTTAAGTCTTTAATAACCCAACAAAAAGCTGTTGTGCAGATAATCAACTCCTGTGCCAGACAGCACACCCCACCACTTTTCAAAAGCTTGAACTTACTATATATACACTCATATTACTGTGCCTACTACATGTACAGGACATTAAACTCCAATATAAACTCTCCACTCAAACTCCTCCTTGATAGCTACAGCAGAATGTACAGTCACAACACAAGGCACAAAACACATTGACATCCCTCATGTCCATCTCACACTATGCAAAAATGCAATGCACAAAAAGGGCCTGAAGATATGGAATTCATTACCCGAACCAGCAAAAGGTCCCCTGCCGGCAAACAAATTTAGGGCTGTGCTTAAAAATCATCTCATTTTTCAAGACTAACCAAACCAACTCTGCTAAATAATCTAACCAGTTGAAGCAACTCTCCCAAATACTATATAACCTCTAGTCTATTAAAACAACTCACACTTAAAATAGTACTGTTTGTTTTTATTTTTTTTATTAGCACATCGGCTGTCTCCCACCAAGGCAGGGTAGCCCAAAAAAGAAAAACTTTCATCATCATTCACTTCATCACTGTCTTGCCAGAGCATGCTAACACTACAGTTATAAAACTGCAACATTAACACCCCTTCTTCAGAGTGCAGACACTGTACTTCCCCTCTCCAGGACTCAAGTTCAGCCTGCCAGTTTCCCTGAATCCCTTCACAAATGTTACCTTGCTCACACTCCAACAGCACATCAAGTCCTAAAAACCATTTGTCTCCATTCGCTCCTATCTAACATGCTCACACATAATTTCTGGAAGTCCAAGCTCCTCACACACAAAACCTCTTTTACTCCCTCCCTCCAACCTTTCCTAGGCTGACCCCTATCCTGCCTTCCCTCCACTACAGATTTATACACTCTCAAAGTCATTCTATTTTGTTCCAACCTCTCTACATGTCCAAACCACCTCAACAATTCCTCTTCAGCCCTTGGTAATCCTGCACCTCCTCCTAATTTCCAAACTATGAATTCTCTGCATTAAATTTACACCATACATTGCTCTCAGACATGACATATCCACTGCCTCCAGCCTTCTCCTTGTTGCAACATTCACCACCCATGTTTCATGCATACAAGAGTGTTGGTATAACTATACTCTCATACATTCCCTTCTTTGCTTCCATGGACAAAGTTCTTTGTTTCCACAGACTCCTAAGTGCACCACTCGCCTTTTTCCCCTTATCAATTTGTACCATTATTAATTGTATTACTTTTAATTTTGTTTGTGACATTATTAATTTTATAATGTATATTGCATAATGTATAATTGTACTATGTACTTATACGTAATATTGTTTCTCGTTATGTGCAACACCAAAAATATTAATCTTTTAAACTTTCAAATTTTGACTACCTTGCATTAGTAATAAGATTAAATATTGTATAATTAAAAATTAACCACCTTTATTCTGTCTAGACTTAATTAAGTAGTCTTAAGTATTAGGATTAGTCTGCCTGAAATGCCCTGGGACGATAGTGGCTTTCTTTGTATCTAGCACATCAGAAATATAATTACACATTGTAACCTTTGCAAAGAAAGAAATCTTTGTCTTTGTCTTTGCAGAGGATGTGATACGGCACATCCTGGAGCTTGAACCACAAATACACATGCAGTAGTGTGTTTGAATAATACTCGTGTAAAACACAAAAATACACAGGGACACTTGGAAAGGGACCAAATTGAACATTTAGGACAATCTGCAGATACACTGCCACCCAGACACTGCCGCCCAGACACTGCCGCCCAGACACTGCCTGAGATGCTAAAGTTACCCAAATCTTGGGTAACTTTAGCATCTCAGGAGTGTTTGCCAGCTGATTCTACTCCACCACACACTACATAAGCACTTGACATCACTGGATCTGACCCCTACCCAGCTCATGTCACTTTCTCCTATATATACCATTTCTTTGTTCTTTGTACTGAAGTGAAAAAGCCTCCCCCCTGCTGTAGGCAAAACCTCTCCATCAAGTCTAACTTTGTGGTGACTTCCATGAAGTCTCTGACTTGATGAAAGTGCTGTGGTTATCAAAGGCTTTACAAATACGTACTACAGCTCTGACTGTTCAATGTTTATACATTTTGTTTTGTATATTCTAACTTTGTAAACTACATTACAAATTATTATTATAATATGCATCTTACTTTCTGATACCATCAACTACTCCCAATCTTTGTTATCTACCTGGAAAGCCTTGTTGAGGGAGTGCATTCGCATTCTTTCACGTTCATTGCTCTCTAGTCGCCGAAGGTTTCTCTCCCTTGCAGATATACCGGATCTCCTTTTTTTACCCCGCCGGGGTGGACCTGTTGATCCACTCAAGCAAGTCTTCTTTCGTTTTTGGCCAGCAATACTCATACTACTTCCACTACTGCTGCTAATACCACTCTCACTCTGGGAATCGGAGCCACTGCCTTCTGCTCCATTCTCATTCTCACCTGAAAATCATAAAGATTTGTTTTATATATAAATATATATATATACACACACAAACTGAAGCCAAAGCACAAAGCCTTCGAGTCACATTATTCAAACAATATACTACTCATTTCCCTATCCCCTGTACTTTTTTTTTCTTTTACTCTGTCAGATGTTTCCCACCAACATAGGGTGAACCAAAGGTGACACATTCACCATCACCCGCTCAATATTTGTCTTACCATCAGTGCACATACATCGCAACTGGATGGCCCTCTTAACAGCAAAATCTCCCAATTCATCCTTCAGAGTGTGGGCACTGTACTTTCCACCTCCAGAACTCATCTGGCTAAATGGTTTGCCCTGAATGCCTTCATATATGTTACCATATTCACACTCCTACAGCACATCAAATACCACTTAACCCTTTGACTGTCGCGGCCGTATATATACGTTTGCGAGGTACCGTGTTTGACGTATATATACTCATAAATTCTAGCGGCTTCAAATCAGGCAGGAGAAAGCTAGTAGGCCCACATGTGAGAGAATGGGTCTGTGTGGTCAGTGTGCACCACATAAAAAAAATCCTGGAGCACGCAGTGCATAATGAGAAAAAAAAAACTCCGACTGTTTTTTTTAATTAAAATGCCGACTTTGTGGTCTATTTTCGTATAGTATTTGTGGTTGTATTCTCGTTTTCTTGGTCTCATTTGATAGAATGGAAACTATATTATAGAAATGGAGGTGATTTTGATTAATTTTACTATAAAAAGAACCTGGAAATGGAGCACAAAGTACAGGAAATGTTTGATTTTTGCCGATGTTCAAAAGTGAACAAATGATGTCATTGTCCAATAAATGTCCAAATAGCCATTCTAATACGCAGTCATGAATGGGTTGATGTAATTTTTACAATTATTACAGTATTGCAGTAGTCTGCATAACAGTAAATCTTCTATTTTTTGTTTGAATAAAATTTCAAAATAAAAAGCAAGAGTAATATCACAGGGACCTGGAGACATGACTGATGAACAAAGAAAATGTTATTTTAGAGCCAGGAATGTCTGCATTGTTCATTCTGGACCTTATTTTGAAATTGTCGTATTTTTTAATTTTCGTGAAATTGGCCAAATTGCAAATTTCTGACCATGTTATTGGGTAGTTGAAATCGGTAAATGGGCAGTTTCTTGTACTCAATCGATAGAAAAAATAGAGTTCTGAAGAAATAGTTATGAGTTCGGTTGACTGGAATAACGGAATTAGCCGAAAATAGGGCTCAAAGTGGGCGAAATTGCCGATTTTTAAATATCGCCGAAGTCGCTAACTTCGCGAGAGCGTAATTCCGTCAGTTTTCCATCAAATTTCGTTTTTTTGGTGTCTTTACAATCGGGAAAAGATTCTCTATCATTTCATAAGAAAAAATATTTTTTTTTTTTTCGAATATTTTGCGACACCAGAAGCAACTTCAGGATTTGGCCCTTCGACAGTCAAAGGGTTAATGATCACTTGACCTAACACACATACACATGTCCACTTTTCACAACCTCTCTCAAGCTCTTCCTGAGACATCCCCTACACTATATTCCATCCATCCCAGATTTATACACCATCTTGGTCAACCTATCATATTCCATCCTTTTTCAATAACCTCATAACTTTTCACCAAACCCTTCCTTCTCTCTGAATTATACATCCCATACCACCACAGTGTCTTCTAATTTCCTTGCTCCTTATCTGTGTAACAGAATTCACACCTCACACTACAGTGGACCCCCGGTTTTCATCCGGTGCAGAAATCTTACAATTTGGATTTCAAGCACTTTTTTGGGGTGAAATTTTCCCCCGGGCTTCGTATATCTGCTCAGAAATCATCCATATCAGGCGCATCCACCTGCTCAGGATGCCACTTCTCACATGTGCCAGATTTAATCTGCCTCTGTCTCTCGTTGAGTTATCAATACTCCTCACATTCATCTATTGTTTTTTGTCCTTGTTTATTGATTGCAACTGTGAAATAAGCCACCATGGGGCCAAAGAAAGTTCAGAGTGCCAGTGCTTTGGTAAAGAAGGTGAGAAACATGACAGAATTCAAGAACTCATAGAATGAGTTGCAAAGTTTTGTGGAGAGATATCACTACCACCCTCTACAAAGGTATAGGGTGGTAGTGATGGTGGTAGAGGGTGGTAGTGATGGTGGTAGAGGGTGGTAGTGATGGTGGTAGAGGGTGGTAGTGATGGTGGTAGAGGGTGGTAGTGATGGCAAACAATCAAAGATGTTGAGAAGTTGTTGTTGGTGTGGATCAATGAAAAACAGTGGGAGATAGTGTTGTGGAGGTGATAATTTGCAAAAAGGCAAGGCAGTTGCATGCGGATCTCGTAAAGAATATGCCAACAAGAGTCTTCAATAAAGGTAAAACTGATTTAAGTGTTCATTTATCCATTAAAATTAGTGCTTTATATTTATTTCTCATTGTTTTCTGTATGTAACACTATAGTTATTTTTTATAAATGTAATTTTTGTTAATATTTTTGGGTGTCTGGAACAGATTAATTGGATTTACATTATTTCTTATGGGAAATATTACTTCGGTTTTCGTCCATTTCCGATTTCGGCAGACCTTCTGGAATGGATTAAGGACAAAAACCTGGGTATTACTGTATCTCAAACATAATCACTGCCTTCAGTCTCCTCCACACTGCAACATTTGAGGGCCATACCTCACACCTACACAAGTGTTACCACCATTAAACTTGGTACATTCTCCTTTTCTTCCACTATAAGCTTCATTCTTTCCAGATACCTCGACATGCCATCTACTTCCCCCCTCCCCCTCAATCTTTTCTATAAATTACCTTGTCTTTCATGCACCCATCTGCTGATTTATCCCCATGGAATATCTGAATTTATTCACTTCTTCTAAATTACTTTCCTCTAGTCTTAAAGTGCCTAGACCTTCATCACCTTGCTCGTTTCTATATTCACTTTCGACTTAATTTCATTTAGGCATTCTCCAAAACTCATACTCCAACTGCTGCAACTTCTCTTCTGGCTCCCTCAAAAGTATCATCATCAATAAATATCAAGTGACAAATCTCACCTTGTACCAGATTTTTTTCAACAAGTCAGCCATCTCCCACCGAGGCAGGGTGACCCAAAAAGAAAGAAAATCCCCAAAAAGAAAATACTTTCATCATCATTCAACACTTTCACCTCACTCACACATAATCACTGTCTTTGCAGAGGCACTCAGATACGACAGTTTAGAAGTCCCTCCAAATTGTCAATATCCCAAACCCCTCCTTTAAAGTGCAGGCATTGTACTTCCCATTTCTAGGACTCAAGTCTGGCTAACCGGTTTCCCTAAATCCCTTCGCTAAATATTATCCTGCTCACACTCCAACAGCTCGTCAGTCCCCATAAAGCCATCCATCTCCATTCACTCCTAACATGCTCACACATGCTTGCTGGTAGTCCAAGCCAAATAATCACTTAAAGCCAGGACATCTGGCTTCTTCTCATTCATAACATCCACAATCATCTCTTTCTTATCATTCACACAACATCCATGCACATTCAAACATCCCACTTTGATGGTTTTCTTTTTTCTTTTTAGTAGGCTATACAGGAAAAGGGGTTACTAGCCCATTGTTCCCGACATTTTAGTTGACTTTTACAGCAAGCATGGCTTATGGAGGAAAGATTCTTATTTCACTTCCCCATGGATATGAAAGGAAAAACAATAAGAACAAAAACTATTAAGATAAAATCAAAGAGAACTCAGATGAGCGTATATACATAAACATATACGTACGGTGGAACCTCGGCTTAAAAACTTGATCCATTCTATGACCTTGTTCGTATCCTGATTTGTTCGTATGCCAAGTCAATTTTCCTCATTTAGATCAATTGAAATGCAATTAATCCGTTCCAGCCTCTCAGCAGGCATGACAAAATAATGCTATGTTTTTTGTAATTACATTACCTAATAGAATACTCCATTCCCTTGAATGCACAGTAACTCATCTAATGACCATATGACCTGTTTCTGCGCTACAAATAATTGATTTTATTCGATTTGACCGGATTATATTATAAATTGTGCTACAAATTTGTACAACTATAAAGCTCCTTATTTGAAATACTCATTTGTATTTCATGTTGTAATTTGTTTACTGTAATTTTTACCACTGAATATATCATTGCTTAGTTAATCTTAAGTTAATTTTAAGCCTGCCCATAATGCTCTGCATACAAGGGGCTTCTGGCATGTACACTCAAACACTGTATTTCTTTTGTACAACTATGTATCATGTTCAAATAATGATAAATAAATAAATAAATGCTAATATCAACTCTTTGGCTTGGTTCTCTATCACAATTCATCTAATATGACATAATAAACAATAATAATAACATAGAAACATGATATATACTCTAGAATGAATAAAATAGGCCATAATATGGAGAGTGATGGCAACGCCAGCAGCAGCATCCTGCCCCTCCCCCCATTTACTCCCCCACTCTAGTATCTTCCCGGTCCATAACCCCACACCTAGCTTGTTTTTATCTATAATTAGCAGTGAGGTTGTTACAATATGTAACCACAGGTGTGGTCAAGACAGATGTATATACAGTGGACCCCCGCATAACGATGGCATCACATAGCGATTTTTCCGCATAACGATTACTTTTATCGCAAAATTTTTGCCGCGCATACCGATTAAAAACCCGCTTACCGATTTTCGTCCGAGACGCGTCCAATGTGCCCTCAGCCAGCCTCACATGTGCCGCCCCGTCCCATTGTTTACCAGCCAGCCTCCGCGGTAACATCCAAGCATACACTCGGAATATTTCGTATTATTACAGTATTTTCGGTGCTGTTTCTGGAAAATAAGTGACCATGGGCCCCAAGAAAGCTTCTAGTGCCAACCCTACACCTCAAAGGGTAAGAATTACTATAGAGATGAAGAAAGAGATAATTGATAAGTATGAAAGTGGAGTGCGTATAGCCGACCTAGTCAAGCTGTACAAGAAACCCCAATCAACCATCGCTACTATTGTGGGCACCAGAAAGACAATCAAGGAAGCTGTTCTTGCCAAAGGTTCAACTGTGTTTTCGAAACAAAGATCGCAAGTGATGGAAGATGTTGAGAGACTCTTATTGGTGTGGATAAATGAAAAACAGATAGCAGGAGATAGCATCTCTCAAGCGATCATATGTGAAAAGGCTAGGAAGTTGCATGAGGATTTAATTAAAAAAATGCCTGCAACTAGTGATGATGTGAGTGAATTTAAGGCCAGCAAAGGTTGGTTTGAGAGATTTAAGAAGCGTAGTGGCATCCATAGTGTGATAAGGCATGGTGAGGCTGCCAGTTCGGACCACAAAGCGGCTGAAAAATATGTGCAGGAATTCAAGGAGTACATAGAAACTGAAGGACTGAAACCTGAACAAGTGTTTAATTGTGATGAAACAGGCCTGTTCTGGAAGAAAATGCCAAGCAGGACCTACATTACTCAGGAGGAAAAGGCACTCCCAGGACATAAGCCTATGAAAGACAGGCTTACTTTGTTGATGTGTGCCAATGCTACTGGTGATTGCAAAGTGAAGCCTTTATTAGTGTATCACTCTGAAACTCCCAGAGCGTTCAGGCAAAAGAATGTCCTCAAGGATAATTTGTGTGTGCTGTGGAGGGCAAACAGTAAGGCATGGGTCACTAGGGAATTTTTCTATAACTGGTTACACCATGCATTTGCCCCCAATGTGAAAAATTACCTAACTGAAAAGAAATTAGAACTTAAGTGCCTCCTGGTGTTAGACAATGCCCCTGGTCATCCTACAGACGTGGCAGAGCGACTTTATGGGGACATGAGCTTCATTAAGGTGAAGTTTTTGCCTCCTAATACCACTCCTCTCCTGCAGCCCATGGACCAGCAGGTTATTTCCAACTTCAAGAAACTGTACACAAAAGCTCTGTTTGAAAGGTGCTTTGTAATGACCTCAGAAACTCAACTGACTCTAAGAGAGTTTTGGAGAGATCACTTTAATATCCTCAATTGTGTAAACCTTATAGGTAAGGCTTGGGAGGAAGTGACTAAGAGGACCTTGAACTCTGCTTGGAAGAAACTGTGGCCAGAATGTGTAGACAAAAGGGATTTTGAAGGGTTTGAGGCTAACCCTGAGAATCCTGTGCCAGTTGAGGAATCCATTGTGGCATTGGGAAAGTCCTTGGGGTTGGAGGTTAGTGGGGAGGATGTGGAAGAGTTGGTGGAGGAGGACAATGAAGAACTAACCACTGATGAGCTGATAGATCAACTTCAAGAGCAAGAGGCCAGACCTGAGGAAACTGGTTCAGAGGAGGGGAGAGAAAAATTGAAGAAGTTGCCCACTACAAAGATAAAGGAAATCTGTGCTAAGTGGCTTGAAGTGCAAACCTTCATGGATGAAAATCACCCTCACACAGCTATTGCAAGCCGTGCTGGTGATTATTACACTGACAATGTTGTGAAACACTTTAGGCAAGTCATAAAGGAACGAGAGGTACAGGCCACTATGGACAGATATCTTGTGCGAAAGAAGTCCAGTGACTCTGAAGCTGGCCCTAGTGGCATTAAAAGAAGAAGGGAAGTAACCCCAGAAAAGGACTTACTACCTCAAGTCCTAATGGAAGGGGATTCCCCTTCTAAACACTAACACACTCTCTCCCCTCCTCCCATCCCATCAATCATCACCAGATCTTCAATAAAAGTAAGTGTCATTTAATTGTGCATGCCTTTTTCAGTTTGTGTGTATTAAAATTAACATTTCATGTGGTAAAAAAAAATTTTTTTCATACTTTTGGGCGTCTTGCACGGATTAAT
This sequence comes from Cherax quadricarinatus, assembly GCF_038502225.1. Lineage (NCBI taxonomy): Eukaryota > Metazoa > Arthropoda > Malacostraca > Decapoda > Parastacidae > Cherax > Cherax quadricarinatus. Next base: position 5,313,012 of record NC_091312.1, on the reverse strand, counting down.
TTTATTTCCATTATTTCTTATGGGGAAAATTCATTCGCATAACGATTATTTCGCATAACGATGAGCCCTCTTGCACGGATTAAAATCGTTAACCGGGGGTCCACTGTATAGGTGAAGACATGATCCTTGTGGCCACAGTGGTGGTGGTGGCGGCGGCCAGCTGCCTCGCTATGCTGCTGCCTTCTTCGTTTCTCTAGCTTTTTTCATAGTTTCTAATCGCTTCCTGAGCTTCTTGCTGATTGTACATGAATACTGCCTCTTTGGGTGAGGCATTGTGTAAGAAATTTGTACAATACAAGACAAAATTACACATCCCAATGGTCTGCTGCAGTCACTCATAAAAATGTCTAAAAATGACAACATATTATTATTACTATTATACTGTATTATTATTACTATTATTATTATTATTAGTTCATACATGTTATAATTATTATTATTAATACATACATATAATAATATTATTAGTATTATGAATTTAGGGAACTGGAGCACAGATCCAATTCCCTAGATCAAGAGCCCATCACCATGTACATGCTACTACTAATAATAATTATAATAATAATGATAATACAGTGAACTCTTGACCAACGCTGGCATCGTCTAACAATAAAATCACCTAACGATGCATTTCTGCATAAAAATATTGGCTCGACCAATAACATTCGTCCCGAATGCGTTGGCCAGCCTGAGCGCCTCAGCTGCCCTGCCTTCAGCTAGTGTGCCATTGTTTACAAGCCAGAGTGGACAGTTCCACTCATACATGCGATACATTTTGTGTTATTCCATTGTTTTTAGTGCTTGTAACTGCTAAATAAGCCACCATGGGCCCAAAGAAAGCTTCTAGTGCAAACCCTGTGGTAAAAAGGGCGAGATATACTATCAAAATACTATCGTACCATGGTCAGCTGCTGCTGCACCACCGTCAACTGCTGCTGTACCACGGTCAGCTGCTGCTGCACCACTGTCGGCTGTTGCTGCACCACCGTCGGCTGTTGCTGCACCACCGTCGGCTGTTGCTGCACCACCGTCGGCTGTTGCTGCACCACCGTCGGCTGTTGCTGCACCACCGTCAGCTGTTGCTGCACCACCGTCAGCTGTTGCTGCACCACCGTCAGCTGTTGCTGCACCGTCAGCTGTTGCTGCACTACCATCAGCTGCTGCTGTATCACCGTCGGCTGTTGCTGCACCACCGTCAGATGTTGCTGCACCACCGTCAGCTGTTGCTGCACCACTGTCAGCTGTTGCTGCACCACCGTCAGCTGTTGCTGCACCACCGTCAGCTGTTGCTGCACCACCGTCAGCTGTTGCTGCACTACCATCAGCTGCTGCTGTACCACGGTCAGCTGCTGCTGCTGCTGTACCACAGTCAGCTGTACTACTCGAAGATGTGGAGTGTGTGTGTTGGTGTGGCTTAATGAGAAACAATTACCAAGACAATTAACTCCAGAGGGTTAGCCACCCAGGATAACCCAAGAAAGTCAGTGCGTCATCGAGGACTGTAACTTATTTCCATTGGGGTCCTTAATCTTGTCCCCCAGGATGTGACCCACACCAGTCGACTAACACCCAGGTGAACAGGAAAAAATGCCTGGAACTAGTGCTCATATTGGTGAATTTAAGGCCAGCAAAGGTTGGGAGAGAGTTAAGAATTGTAGTGGCATACACAGTGTGATAAGGCATGGCGAAGCTGAAAAATTCCAACCCCAACAAGTGTTCAATTGTGATGAAACAGGCCTGTTCTGGAAGAAAATGCCAAACAGGACCTACATTACTCAGGAGGAAAAGGCACTGCCAGGACACAAGCCTGTGAAAGACAGGCTAACTCTCATGTTTTGTTGTAATGCTAGTGGGGAATGCAAAGTGTAGCCTTTACTCATGTATCACTCATCAATACTCTTCAATAAGAGTAAGTCATTTTAGCATTTACTTATGCAGTTATTGTGCATGTCTCATTATTTTCTTTGTAGGGAAATGTATATTTCATGATTTTTTTTTTTTTTTTTTTTTTTTTTTTTTTTTAATACTTTTGGCTGTCTGGAACGGATTAATTGGATTTCCATTATTTCTTATGGAGAAAATTAAATCGGCTAACGATAAAGTCAGCTAAGGACAAGCTCTCTGGAACTGATTAACCTTTTCACTGTTGCAAGCCCCTTTCTGAAACTGTCATTCTATGTCGCAAAATTTTTGGGAAAAAAAAAAAAAATCTCATGAAATGATAGAGAATTTTTCCCGATGGTAATGACACCAAAAGTACGAAATTTGGTCGAAAACTCAGAATTACACTCCCGCGAAGTTAGCGGTCTCGGTGACACATACGCATCGGCAATTTCGCTGACTGAGCCCCGTTTTTGGCCAATTCTGTTGTTCCAGTTGACCAAACTCATAGCTATTTCTTTAGAACTCCATTTTTTCTATCAGTTGAGTCCAAGAAACTGCCAATTTACCAATTTGAACTATGCAATAAAGTGGTCAGAAATTGGCAATTTGGCTAATTTCACGCAAATTACAAAAGATGCCAATTTCAAAAAAGGGTTCGTAGGCATTCTTGGCACTAAAATAACATATCCTCTGTTCATTAGTCATGTCTCTAGGCCCCTGTTATATTACTATTGCTTTCTATTTTGATATTTTATTCATACACAAAATACAAAATTTACTGTTATGCAGACTACTGCATTATTGTAAAAATGGTATAAATAATATCAGTGCACTAGTGAAAGAATATTAAGCTCCGCAGTTGGCATGTATTGGACGTGTGGTGTGATTTGCTTACTCTTGAACATTGGTAAAAATCGAACATTTCTGCTACTTTGAGCTCAATTTGAAGGTCGTTTTCATCATGAAACTAATCAAAATCATCTTTATTTCTGCAATATGTTTTCCATTTTATCATGTGAGACCACGAAAATGAGAATACAGCGATAAATACTATACGAAAATACACCTCAAAGTCGGTGTTTTAATCCAAAAAAAAACGGTCATTTTTTTTTTCTCATTATGCACTGCATGCTGCAGGACTTTTTTTATGTGGTGCACACTGACCACACAGACCCATTCTCTCACATGTGGGCCTACTAGCTTTCGCCTGCTTGATTTGAAGCCGCTAGAATTATTGAGTATATATACGTCCGAAACACTGGCTCGTAAGAGGTATATGTACAACCAAAACAGTCAAAGGGTTAATATCGTTGGCCGAGGGTCCACTGTACAATTTAATAATAATAATAATAATATTATTATTATTAATTATTATTATAATAATAACAGTAAGAAGAAACTTCAAAAGGCTGCCAGTAGTTGGCGCCACCATCAGCAAAACATTGGTAACCACTACTAGTACACTTTTCACCTGTCTAGACTTAGTAGTCTATTAGTATTAGATTAAGTCTGCCCGAAATGCCTCGGTATGATAGTGGCTTTCTTTGCTCCAATCATATTATGATATGTAAACACACATTGTAACCCTTGCAAAGAAATAAATATTTTATTTATTTATTTATTTATTTATTTATTTATTTAAGGAACCTCCCTTGAGGGGAAAGTTCACATCCTGAAACTTCATTCGTATCCAGAAGCAAAAAATCGACCGAACGATGGTTCGCATCCTGAAAAATTCCCATGATGGGTCGTTCGTAAGCCGAGGTTCCACTGTACATGTATGTGTAGTGTGACCTAAGTAGAAGAAGCAAGATGTACGTACCTGAAATCTTGCATGTTTATGAGATGGAAAAAAGACACCAGCAATCCTACCATCATGTAAAACAAAAACAGGTTTCCTTTTTACACTCACTTGGTAGGACGATAGTACCTCCCTAATTATCTTGCGTCTCAAATGGTTCTTCTGCCATTGTTCTTAGGGCTTTGACCTGATAGAAGTAAACTAATGTATCTTCATCACCCCACACTCCTATACTAGCCCTCATCACTGCTCAAGGTGTCAATGTGAGTTTACAAACTGTCAATAAGAATCACATCGCTCCTTTCTCTTTTTGCTGACACCCTTTCCACTGAAGAGTTGTTACATACTTTCATCACTTATCTCCTCTCAGTACAACCCATCCTATTATAGATTCACAGCTTTTACCAGTTCAATATGCAAACTGTTTAAAATTATGGTTAAAAAAACTTGTGTGGAACTAACTGATTTACACCTACCTGCCTGCCACCCACCTTCAATCAGTTCAGTTATAATTGTGGCTATTTCATTATAGATCCTGTATTTTATCTTGATATATTTGCAATGGCTTTGATACATGGCATTTTTTATGGCCATTTTTTTTTTAGAGCTTGAGAAAGCTTGACACCATGTGGTATTGTCACACTTACTTCCTACCACTTTTTATAAAGGTCTTTAAAAGACATTTTTGTTCTAGCCAATAACAGCCATTTCCCAAGCTTTGCTTAACAAGAAGGTGCACTTAGCATTAATGTACTCAGTTCTAAATGGCCATTAAAAGACTTGCCTCTGTTTTTCTTAATGGATATTTTTTCTATTTTATTCTATTCCTAACAGGCACAGTCACCTGGTGGATTTATCACTACTATGGGCTATTGACTGCACTTTCAGCTTGGCCACCTCACTGCTTCAAGTTCTCTATATAGAAATCAAACTAACTTCCATGCAGTTCCCTGTCATGCCCCAGTCTATACTATTCCTAAATGGTTTTCCTGCTACAGCTTTCCAAACTTAAATTCCTTGGCCTTTGACTGCAGCATGTCATAGCTTATAGCCTCCTTAAAAGCAGATTCTTAGAAGAACAAATTTGCTGCACTAAAATACTCATTTTTCCTGAGGGAGGAACCAATAAGAGAAATATACTCTGTGTTTATTTGGCATTAATTTAATCTAAACTACACAGTGTATACTCTTTTGCTTCCACGTCTATTCTTTCAGGCTTTGATACCATTCATTATAAAGAACTGCACTTGTGTTTGAGGCCCTTTAAGTCATCTCTTATAGCCTGTATGCAGGCCATATACCTAACAGATGCTCAAATAACTTAATATTATACTACACAACTACTGTTTACAGCACAATATATACCACTTCCCTCAGACCAAGGGTCTCATGAGATAGCTGCAGTCGTCCTCCCAAATGTACGTATACAACAGAACTAAATGTACGAAATTGGTATTTGTTCAATTATTTCCAATATACATCACTGTACTGCAAGTTTTGTTGTACAATATACATACAGTATATGATACTTATTTTATGTCATAAGAGTGCCATTAATAACTCAGTGTAGGAATGGAAACAGTGTAATACAAGGTAAGGGAAGAAGGCCATACACACAGGACCCATGGGCTGCATGAGAAATATACACAAGACCCTAATTTATAATTTTCATGCATAATGCCAAATATATTGTATCATCAAAATGCCAGTTTCTTCCAGATTTGCTTGCCCATACTATGTAAGTCCATCATACAGTTGGGTTTTCAATACTCTCATTGCTGTTTTTTTCTGCCTGGCAAAATGTAGACTCCATCTGTCATACAGGCTATCACAATGCTCTTCATCATGGGAACGTCTTGGCACATAGGTAAGGAAAATAACCAGGTGTCCACCCCACACTGAGACACTGCAACATGGCTGAGCGGGCTTGTCGTAAGACACTTGTACCCAAGGCTCTGTATGGTGTATTAGGGCTACTGACTCTGGAAATTAGTCAACTGACCCAACAGGGCCTTGTCCTGGCATGACTATTAGTTAGAGGGTTGCGTATACTCTCTGCTGGTGTATGTGTCCTGGGCATACTTTCTTCACTCCTGCACCACCTAGGTTGCCATCCTTCCACTGGTCATCTTGGTTGCTCAAGCTACGGGAAAACAGACAACATTAGCAGATCACAATGCTGTGCTCAAAACAAAAGATACGTCTATCTACAGTATATCTGTTAAATGATTCCAGAGATCATCAACTTCTTAGCCTTGTCTCGGACCAAGATTCCTAAACCGGACAGTGATTATTATAGTATGTACTAAGAACGGCAGTATTAGGAAACATGAGAAAGTGAAATGAATACTGAATGCAAGTAATAATTTTCAAGATTTATTTCAGGACAAAAGCCCATCAAGCCTGCCAAAGTGAAAAATGTTTAACAGGTTTCCATAGTGCTGAACGACTCAAATGGGTTTAGTCCTTATTATGATTAAAGAATAATAAAATAATAATAGAGGCAGTATCAAGTTAAGTATAGTGGAAAAATAATCAGTGACTTTCTTTATTCACAGTTCCTAGAATTCCATTTTGCACAGCAACAAAAATGATGAGTTTTTTTTTTTTAACAAAACTGGATACTTCAACAGTGTATTCTTAACCTATTCTCGATGATAATTACACAGTGGGTACAAGAGATAGCTAGGGTTCCCTGTTATATTTCATTACACAGGATGGGCTTAGGTGTATAAGGTGAGCTGGGAGACCTCAGTGGGGCAACAAGGATACTGTCAAGAATTCCATCAAGGGTACACCAGCTACAGCAGCTTCAAAAGTTTCCTTCCAGCACAGCAGGAGTTAGTATCACTTAGGAACTGTCATCTCTCAGGACAGCCTATCCCATACATAGGAGAAAGGGAAATTTCATAAAGACATCTCCATCATTTGAAGATGTAAATTTTTCATTTCAACATAAATAGTATCAGGAAGTGATACATTTGGCAATGAGGTTGCTTAGACAAATTAGGCAACATTCAAATCAAGGTTAATGCTTTGTGGTGTGATAATGAATGTTAATGCCTTGTGGTATGATAATGAATGTTAATGCCTTGTGGTATGATAATGAATGATAATGCCTTATGATGTAATAATAAATGCTAATGCCTTATGATGTGATAATGAATGACAATACCTTGTGATGCACCAATGAATGATAATGCCTTGTGATGCGATAATGAATGTTTATGTTTTATGGTGCAAGAAAGGAAGATTCAAAACCACACAAACTCAGTCAAATGTGATGGAAAGAGTGGAAATATAAACTCACAAACAGTATAATGTGATCCTTTATTGACAACATTTTGCCCACACAGTAGGCTTTATCAAGTCACAAACAGATCTACCTAGGCGGAGGGTATGTGAGTATTTATAGGATAAAGTCAGGTTGAGAATACTGGGTCAGGTGGAGAATGCTGCATGTGACGATCTACCAAGTAAGGGGAGTATGGAGAGGGTGGGGTAGGGAAGGGAGGGTGGGGGATAATTAGGTTCAGTCAGGGGAAGAAGACCAAGAGGTCCAATTCCTCAGACCAAGAGCCTCTTCACCACTACAAGGAGCTCCCCTTGAAGAGGCTTGAGTGTAATGAGAGTCTGGGTTATAATTTGAAATGTCTTAAGTACATTATTTTTTCACGTAGAAACAGTAAACCCATGGGGTCATACATAGTACAGGGAATGGGAGGTAACCCAAGGAGAGGAAGTGTAGCTCCAATTCCTTGGATCAAAAGCCTTTCACCAGCCTCAAAGGGTTTGTCAAGTTTCCAGTGATTCGGGTACGTGTTTCCCAGCAAGTAACAGTTGCTGATGATGCATGAACTGATGGAACGTTCTTAATTAAATTCTTTTACACGTGCGCCCGACATGCTCATAAATCCCCTTGCACGTTTAGTAAGTAAGTTTATTCAGGTATACACAAATACAGTTACATAGAATTATCATACATAGCAGCATATGTGTAGAGAACCTAGGATAACCCAAAAAAGTCAGACAGAGTGACTTATTTCCATTGAGGTCCTTTAGAGCAAGTGGATGGAATCCTTGGCCATTGTGACGAGTCAATAGGTGTTACCACCCGGCCACCTCAGTCTCAAGGAACAGAAAATCAAATCTCCAAAACTGAACCAAGGATCTTAAATGTGTTTAACCGTTTAGAGTTTCATATAAATAACTCGAATCTTAATGTTAGTTTATCACAGGTATGTGCGAGCTGTACACACACCAACACAGGTATGTACAATCTGTACACACGCTAACAGAGGTGTACAATCCATATCATTCCAAGTGCTATAAGGATCACACTGCACCTGGGGGAATGGTAGGCAAACAGGCTTGATCAAAGAGAAGACAATGCAGCTCCAATTTTCGACATCAAGAGCCCCCTCAATAGCATCGAGGAACCTCCCTAGAGGGGCCAGTAGGATCCAACAAGGTAAATATTAAAGGAAAAAAAACAGTATTTTCCTCTTCAGCTTCATTATTGTGTGTATATACCTCAAAAGTGCACAAACAACAGCAGGAGTGGCAACATCTGTAGTCTCATAAACTTGTGACTTATTATTAGATATCCCCCAAAGTGAGAATTGTTGTCACATTTTTCTTTCTAGTTGAGGAATTTCACCTGCCTTGAAAGGTGCTGTCAGTGTGCAGCAATATTCCAGCCTAGATAGAATGAGAGATCTGAAGAGTGTCATCATAGGCTTGGCATCCCTAGTTTTGAAGGTTCTCTTTATCCATCCTGTCATTTTTCTAGCAGATGCAACTGATACAATGTTGTGGTCTTTGAAGGTGAGATCCTCTGACATTATCACTCCCAGGTCTTTTACATTAGTTTTTCGTTTTATACTCCAATTTGTTTTATACTCCAATACAGTTTTACTTTCCTTACGTTTTCCATATCAGAGTAATTGAAATTTCTCATCATTGAACTTCGTATTGTTATCTGTGGCCCATTTAAAGATCTGGTTGATGTCCGCCTGGAGTCTTGCAGTGTCTTCAATGGAAGACACAGTCATGCAAATTTGGGTATCATCTGCGAAGGAAGATCCAGTACTGTGGCTTACATCCCTGTCTATGTCAGATATGAGGATGAGGAACAGGATGGGAGTGAGCACTGTGCCTTGTGGAGCAGAGCTTTTCACCGTAGTTACCTCACACTTTACACTGTTTACTACTACTCTTTGTGTTCTATTTGTTAGGAAATTACAGACATATCTACTAACTCTTCCTGTTATTCCTTTATCACTTATTTTGTGCGCTATTACACCAAGGTCACATTTGTCAAAGCTTTTGCAAAGTCTGTACTCACCTAATTGTGGTTGCAGGGGTCGAGACTCAGTGAAGAGGCAGGGCCAGGAGCTGAGTGCTACTAGGTCCTCTCTCTCCCAGCTCCATGAGCTTTATCATACCTCATCTTAAAGCTATGTATGGTTCCTGCCTCCACTACCTCACTTGCTAAGCTATTCCACTGCCTGACTACAGTGGACCCCTGACCTATGATGTCCCTAACCTACGTTAAAATTGACCTATGATGCTTTTCAGCGTAAAAATTTGACCCCGACATACGTTGAAAAACTCGACCTACAGCATTCGTCCGGTACGCGTCCACGTGTCTGATTGCCCTGAGTGCACCTCAGCTGGCCTGCCCTCAGTTAGTTAGAAATTTCAATTACTCTGATATGGAAAACATGAGGAAATTAAAACTGCCAGTGTTTACAAGCCAGAGAGGTCGCTCCCATGCATACATTCAGAACATTTCGTATTATTCCAGTGTTTTTAGTGCTTCTAACTGCTAAATAAGCCACCATGAGCCCAAAGAAAGCTTCACGTGCCAACCCTGCGGTAAAAAGGGTGAAAATTACTATTGAAATGAAGGAGATAGTAAATAAATACGAAAGTCGGGTGTGTGCCTCTGAGCTGGCCAGGTTGTACAACAAACCCCAATCAACCATCTCTACTATCCTGGCCAACAAACAGGCAATCAAGGAAGCTGTTATTACAAAAGATGCAACTATCTTACGAAACACAGATTGCAAGTGCTCGAAGATGTTGAGAGACTGTTATTGGTGTGGATAAACGAAAAACAGATATCAGGAGATTGTATCTCTCAAGCGATCAACTAGTGGCGATGTGAGTGAATTTAAGGCTAGCAAAGGTTGGTTTGAGAGATTAAAAAAACGTAGTGGCATACATAGTGTAATAAGGAATGGCGAGGCTGCCAGTTCGGACCAAAAAGTGGCTGAAAAATATGTGCAGGAATTCCTGGGGTACATAGAGGGTGAAGGATTCAAACCCCAATAAGTGTTTAATTGTGACAAAACAGGCCTGTTTTGGAAGAAAATGCCAAACAGGACCTACATTACACAGGAGGAAAAAGCATTCCCAGGACACAAGCCTATGAAAGACAGGCTTACTCTTTTTTTGTGTAGTAATGCAAGTGAGGATTACAGAGTGAAGCCTCTACTCGTGTATCACTAAAACTCCCAGGGTGTTCAGGAAAAACAATGTCATCAAGGCTAATTTGTGTGTGATGTGGAAGGCAAACAGTAAGCCATGGGTCACTAGGGACTTTTTCTATGGCTGGTTTTACCAGGTCTTTGGCCCCACTGTGAAAAATTACCTCTTGGAAAATAAATTGGACCTTAAGCGCCTCCTGGTATTAGACAATGCTCCTGGTCATCCTTCAGACTTGGCAGAGCGAATTTGGGGGGACTTGAGTTTTATCAAAATCAAGTTTTTCCCTCCTAATACCACTCCTCTCCTCCAGCCCATGGACCAGCAGGTCATTTCAAATTTCAAAAATCTGTACACCAAAGCAATGTTTCAAAAGTGCTTTGAAGTGACCTCAGACACTCGACTGACCCTAAGAGAGTTTTGGAAAGATCACTTTAGTATCCTCAGTTGTGTAAACCTTATAGGTAAGGCTTGGGAGGGAGTGACTAAGAGGACCTTGAACTCTGCTTGGAGGAAATTATGGCCAGAATGTGTAGAAGAGAGGGATTTTGAAGGGTTTGGGGCTAACCCTCAGGAGCCTATGCCAGTTGCGGAATCTACTGTGGCACTGGGGAAGTCCTTGGAGTTGGAGGATGTGGAAGAGTTGGTGGAGGAGGATGATGAAGAACTAATCACTGATGAGCTGCAAGAGCATCTGCAGCAGCAAGAGGCCAGACCTGAGGAAACTGCTTCAGAGGAGGGGAGAGAGAAATTGAGGAAATTGCCTTCTTCAAAGATTAAGGAAATGTGTGAAAAGTGGGTTGAACTGCAAACCTTTATGGAAGAAAATCACTCTGGAACAGCTATTGCAAGCCATGCTGGTGACTTTTACAATGACAATGTTGTGAGCCACTTTAGAAAAATCTTAAAGGAACGAGAGGTACAGAGCTCTATGGGCAGATTTTTGGTGCGACAAGAGGGCCAGTGACTCAAGTTGTTCCCAGTGGCATTAAAAGAAGAAGGGAAGTAACCCCAGGAAAGGACTTGCTACCTAAAGTCCTAATGGAAGGGGATTCCCCTTCCAAAAAATAATAACCTCCATCATCTCCCCTCCTCATCATCTCCCCCATCACTCATCAACAGATCTTCAATAAAGGTAAGTGTCATTTATTCTTCATTATGCAATAATATATATTATGCATGTCTCCTCCTTTTTTTGTGTAGGGAAATGTATATTTCATGTAGTAAAAATTTTTTTTCATACTTTGGGGTGTCTGGAATGGATTAATTTGATTTCCATTATTTCTTATGCGGAAAATTAATTCAACCTACGATCATTTTGTCTTACAATGGGCTCTCAGGAGAGGAATTAATATCGTAGGTCGGGGGTCCACTGTACTCTATGACTGAAGAAATACTTCCTAACATCCCTCTGACTCATCTGGGTCTTCAACTTCCAATCGTGACCCCTTGTGTCTCTGTTCCCTCTCTGGAACATCCTGTCCGTCCACCTTGTTTATTCCACGCAGTATTTTGTATGTTGTTATAACGTCTCCCCTAACCCCTTTGTCCTCCAGTGTCATCAGGCCGATTTCCCCTAACCTTTCTTCGTAGGACATTTCCCTTAGCTCTGGAACTAACCTTGTAGTAAACCTTTGCACTTTCTCTAATTTCTTGACGTGCTTGATCAAGTGTGGGTTCCAAACAGGTGCTGCATACTCCAGTATGGGCCTGACATACATGGTGCACAGTGTCTTGAACGATTCCTTATTAAGGTATCGGAACGCTGTTCTCAGGTTTGCCAGGCGCCCATATGCTGCAGCAGTTATCTGGCTGATGTGTGCTTCCGGAGACGTGCTCAGCGTTATACTCACCCCAAGATCTTTCTCCTTGAGCGAGGTTTGCAGTCTTTGGCCACCTAGTTTATACTCCGTCTGCGGGCTTCTTTGCCCTTCCCCAATCTTCATGACTTTGCATTTGGTGGGGTTAAATTTGAGAAGCCAGTTGCTGGACCAGGTGTCCAGCCTGTCCAGTCTCTATGAAGTCCTGACTGATCCTCATCTGATTTAATTCTCCTCATTAACTTCACATCATCTGCAAATAAGGGCACTTCTGAGTCTAACCCTTCCATGATGTCATTCACATATACCAAAAATAGGGAACTCTGCTCTCAACGTATTTAACTTGTATGCTCCTGCTGATATGTTTAATTACTTGGAGCTCCCAACTTGTGCTCATTCTGAACCTACTCTTATTACTGGCGATTACAATGCGAGACACAAAAGCATTGGAAACTCACAGTTTGGTAATCGTAATGGCAATCAACTGTTGTCACTCTTACAGTCATGATAACGTGCAAATTGTAGGTGACCTTGAACCCACACATATCTATGGAGGCGTCCTTGATCTGTGCCTGGGCTTCAACATTATCTCTGCCCGCTGTGAGTCTTCCATTGTAACAGATATAGCATCTGACCATTTCCCTAGGCTAACCTCACTAGATATTGGTAATACTATCCTTCTTGGTGGGATATTCAAACGGAAATGTTTTAATGTTCCCACTGATCAGCATGATGACTTTGTTGCACATGTGACTGACTGGTATAATTCCTATGAGTGTTCCTCTGTTGAGACCTTTAACAATGACCTTGTGAGCAGTATTCAGAACTACTTAGAGCCGCCACTGAAACCTCCTACTACTCTAAACCCAACTGACTTCCATAATAATCATACCTCCTTCAAAAACCATACTTATTACAATGATTCTAAACTTTGTACACTGAAACGTACTGCTCGCAGACTAGGCCTAGCCTATAGAAAACATCGTACCCCTGGAATGCTGAGGCTCTTCCAAACTGCCCTTGCTGCTGCCAGAGAGCGTATGACAGAGCTGCGGCAAACAGACTGGGAAAAAATGCTCACACCCCACTTAGCCGGGCATGGAGGGACATAAATAGAATTAAGGGTAACAGAACTGGGCAGATCGCGCACCCTCATCCCTTACATAGGGCGAATGAGTTAATGCTTGGGCTGCTACATCTAGCTATGACAATCTTCCCAGTACCACACAGGAAAAATTAAATGACAAATATGATATAAGGGAGAGACTTGTTTGCTTTATGCTCAGCAAAGAAGATGACTGCAACATTCCATTCACTAATTATGAACTTTATGCAGCACTAACTAAGGGCAACTCCACGTCGCCTGGTGAGGATGGTATTACTTACAACATACTCAGATTGCTGTGTCGAGTACCAGGTAATCCATTACTTGAATTATATAACATGAGCTATGTAACTGGGAGCTCCCTCAATCTTGGACCAACAGCCTCATCATTCCAATTCCTAAGCCCAATCAACAAAATGCATTTCGCCCAATATCTCTTACTAGCTGCTTGTGTAAAACATTTGAGAGAATGATTCTTAATCGTCTCATGTACAGAATCAAACAATTTTTGTCTCCCCGGTTACATGGTTTCATGCATGGAAGGAGCGTGCATCATTGCATAGCCACCTTTCTCACCCTGCACACTGACAGCTCATACACTACCTTCCTTGACCTTAAATCCGCTTTCGATGTAGCCAACCGACATGTAATCATTAGTGAACTTGCCAGAATGGACGTTGGAGGATGGCTTCTCCGCTGGATTAAAGGTTACCTGTCCAACAGAGAATCGTCTGTATTGTTCCAGGGACATAGAAGTGTAACTAAAGACTTTGAATTAGGAACCCCACAGGGAGGTGTGCATTACTTAATGCTATGCTTAGTCAGCCCCATTATTATATGATTAGTTTTGCTGATGATATAATGATTCACACCACCGGATTCTCCAACACCCAAAACATTCTTAATCATGTACTAGCCTCGTGTCAGGACCTGGGGTTGATAATTTCTACTGATAAAACAAAGATACTCAATAGGCGTCCTCCTCGACAGAGAGGCACAGTTCGTCAGATCCAATTGCATGATGGGTCTCTTCTAGAATATGTAAGCAGATACAGGTATCTAGGCTTTGAGGTTCCACTATTTGGACCTGTTGTAACGAGACTTTGTCACCAATACAAAGAAAGGCTGAGAGCACTTAGAGTTGTGGCAGGTTTTCACTCCAGGTATGGTGCTAATGTTAAAATTGTGAAAATGATGTATCTTGCTTATGTTAGATCATCAGTTGATTATGCTGCACCACTACTTGCTCTTGTGTCTGACTGGAAGCTTGGAGGGCTGGAAAAACTGCAGAACGAAGCAATGAGGATCATTTTAGGATGCCCTCGTACTGCCAAAATTTTAAATATGCAAAAAGAACTTGATATTCCAAGCATCAGAGATCGTGTTACTGAAAGAAATATCCTAATTGGGGTTAATATGCTCAGGCAAGCCCATTCAAACCCTTGCACAGAAGCCCTCCAAACTTTCCTCAGCACTGGTTAACACTCCTCCAGATGGATCGAAAAAACTGGAATCGACCTCCGCATGAATCAGATACATGATCTATGTCAAGTAAGGCAACAGCGGCACTTCTCCACTCCATGGGATATTACCCCATTCCAAACTACCATTCCTCCATTTCCCCCCAAACTACTTCTTAAATCACAACCAAAACTTCGCCTTGAAGCCAAACATGATGCCTTGAGCTGTATTGATAACTTAGTCACACAGCACACACTCTCACAAATTATTTACGTTGATGGTTCTGTTCACCACTCCACTGGTGCAGCTGGTAGTGCTGCTGTTGTCGTACAGAGTGATGGCTCTCTTAAAGAAATTGGAGCACGCATTAATAATTGCGCCTCTACCCTTCAGACAGAACTGTTTGCCATACTCCTTGCACTGAAATGCATCTATGTATCTAAGATTGACAGTTTAATTGTAACTGATTCTCTGTCATCCATAAATGCTCTCAACTCATTAAGTATAAATTGTGGCATGCTTGTGTCAGAAGCCAGGCATAAGTATGGTAAGATTGTGGACAGTGGAGTCAGAGTGCACATGCTGTGGATTCCATCTCACATTGGTCTTCAGATGCATGATAGAACTGATAAATTGGCTAAGCTGTATGCTTTCAAAGAGGGAGTAGATTACAATCTTGGCTTGTCATGTAGTAGTTTGAGAGCAATAATACGAAAAGAACTACAACTGAATTTTGACTTAAGACTCGGGGAGATTGACACCACTCAGTCCATCTATCATCATTCTATCACGCAGGAGGAGCCCCATGTCTATGGTGCATCCAACAAAATAAGCAGACTCTTGGATGTCACTACCGCCCGGCTCCGGCTGGGTTACAAGTATCTTTGGCAGGTTAAATCACCACCACCAGATGTAGACCAAATGAAATGTAAGATAAGATAAGATAAGATTTCGTTCGGATTTTTAACCCCGGAGGGTTAGCCACCCAGGATAACCCAAGAAAGTCAGTGCGTCATCTAGGACTGTCTAACTTATTTCCATTGGGGTCCTTAATCTTGTCCCCCAGGATGCGACCCACACCAGTCGACTAACACCCAGGTACCTATTTGCTGCTAGGTGAACAGGACAACAGGTGTAAGGAAACGTGTCGAAATGTTTCCACCCGCCGGGAATCGAACCCGGGCCCTCCGTGTGTGAAGCGGGAGCTTTAGCCACCAGGCCACCGGGCCAGATGGACTATTGTCACACCCTGCGTCATTATGTACTGGAGTGCGATAAAATTAATGAATTTAGAAACAACTCACTCAGAAGTGTTCAAGAAATGGCAAAGTATTTTATCCACAGTCGTATATTACAGACCATTCTGGAGAAATACCCTGACTTTGCTAGCTGTAAATAATGCATTACCGTGTGTGTGTGTGTGTGTGTGTGTGTGTGTGTGTGTGTGTGTGTGTGTGTGTGTGTGTACTCACCTATTTGTGGTTGCAGGGGTCGAGTCATAGCTCCTGGCCCCACCTCTTCACTGACTGCTACTAGGTCCTCTCTCCCCCTGCTCCATGAGCTTTATCATACCTCGCCTTAAAACTATGTATGGTTCCCGCCTCCACTACTTCACTTTCTAGACTATTCCACGGCTTGACTACTCTATGACTGAAGAAATACTTTCTAACATCCCTTTGATTCATCTGAGTCTTCAACTTCCAATTGTGACCTCTTGCGTCTGTGTCCCATCTCTGGAACATCCCGTCTTTGTCCACCTCGTCTATTCCGCGCAGTATTTTATATGTCGTTATCATGTCTCCCCTGACCCTCCTGGCCTCCAGTGTCGTCAGGCCGATTTCCCTCAACCTTTCTTCGTAGGACAATCCCCGTAGCTCTGGGACTAGTCTTGTTGCAAACCTTTGCACTTTCTCTAATTTCTTGACGTGCTTGACTAGGTGTGGATTCCAAACTGGTGCTGCATACTCCAGTATGGGCCTGACGTAAATGGTATACAGAGACTTGAATGAATCCTTACTGAGGTATCAGAACGCTATCCGTAGGTTTGCCAGGCGCCGGTATGCTGCAGCAGTTATCTGATTGATGTGCGCCTCGGGAGATATGCTCGGTGTTATACTCGCCCCCAGATCTTTTTCCTTGAGTGAGGTTTGCAGACTTTGGCCATCTAAACTATATTGTGTCTGCGGTCTTCTTTGCCCTTCCCCAATCTTCATGACTTTGCATTTGGCAGGGTTAAACTCAAGGAGCCAGTTGCTGGACCAGGCTTGTAGCCTGTCCAGGTCTCTTTGTAGTCCTGCCTGATCCTCATCCGATTTGATTCTTCTCATTAACTTCACATCGTCCGCAAACAAGGACACTTCTGAGTCTATCCCTTCCGTTATGTCATTCACATATACCAAGAACAGCACAGGTCCTGTGGAACCCCACTTGTCACAGGCGCCCACTCTGACACCTCGTCACGTACCATGACTCGTTGTTGCCTCCCTGTCATGTATTCTCTGATCCATTGCAGTGCCTTTCCTGTTATGTGTGCCTGATCCTCTAACTTTTGCAGTAACCTCTTGTGAGGAACTGTGTCGAAGGCCTTCTTGCAGTCCAAAAAAATGCAGTTGATCCACCCCTCTCTCTCTTGTCTTACTTCTGTCACCTTGTCATAAAATTCTAGTAGGTTTGTGACACAGGATTTTCCCTCCCTGAAACCATGCTGGTTGTCAATTATACACTTGTTTCTTTCCAGGTGCTCCACCACTCTTCTCCTGATGATCTTCTCCATGACCTTGCATACTATACACGTTAGTGATACAGGTCTGTAGTTTAGTGCCTCATGTCTGTCTCCCTTTTTAAAAATTGGGACTACATTTGCCATCTTCCATACCTTGGGGAGTTGCCCAGTTTCAAATGATGTGTTGAAGATCTTTGTTAACGGTACACACAATATCTCTGCTCCCTCTTTAAGGACCCACGGAGAGATGTTGTCTGGTCCCACCGCCTTTGAGGTGTCAAGTTCGCATAGCAGCTTCTTCACCTCCTCCCTGGTTATATGTACCTCATCCAGCACTTGCTGGTGCACCCCCCTGCTCTGATTTCCTGGAGTCCTACTGGTTTCCACTGTAAATACTTCTTTAAATCTTGTGTTGAGCTCCTGACATACCTCCCGGTCGTTTCTTGTGAATTCCCCATCACCCTTCCTCAGTCTGATTACCTGGTCCTTGACTGTTGTTTTCCTCCTGATGTGGCTGTACAACAGCTTCGGGTCAGTCTTGACTTTCGATGCTATGTCATTTTCGTATTGCCGCTGAGCCTCCCTTCTTATCTGTGCATATTCGTTTCTGGCTCTTCGGCTAATCTCTTTATTTTCCTGAGTTCTCTGTCTTCTGTACCTTTTCCATTCTCTAGTACACCTAGTTTTTGCCTCCCTACACCTTTGGGTGAACCAAGGACTCGTTCTGTTCTTCCCATTATTTCTGTTTCCCTTGGGAACAAACCTCTCCTCTGCCCCCTTGCATTTTGTTGCCACATAGTCCATCATTTCTTTTACTGGTTTTCCTGTCAGTTCCCTCTCCCACTGAATGTTTTGAAAGAAGTTCCTCAAGCCTGAGTAGTTCCCCCTTTTGTAGTTTGGTTTTTCTCACCCTATTCCTGCTGCTCTCTCCACTTGGAGCTCAACTATGTAGTCGAAGCACAGAACCACATGATCACTAGCTCCCAGGGGCCTTTCATACATGATATGCTCGATGTCCAAACTACTCAAGGTGAATACAAGGTCCAGTCTTGCTGGTTCATCCTCTCCTCTCTCTCTGGTAGTGTCTCTAACATGTTGATGCATGAGGTTTTCCAGTACCACATCCATCATCTTGGCTCTCCATGTTTTGGGACCCCCATGGGGCTCCAGGTTTTCCCAGTCAATCTCCTTGTGATTGAAATCACCCATAACTAGTAACTTTGCTCCCCCCATGTGTGCTCTCCTGGCCACCTCAGCTAGTGTGTCGACCATTGCTCTGTTGTTCTCATCGTATTCTTCTCTTGGCCTCCTGCAGTTCTGTGGTGGGTTGTACATTACTGCAATTATCA